>NC_139023.1:36738003-37139941 GCF_964662115.1 Mustela nivalis | reverse complement strand
GTTACTTGACATGTAATTTTTTACTGTCTGCTGGATATATGAAAAATTTTGGAGGATTATGGTGACATTATTTTCCTTTAATGAGGATTTAGTGTTACTTCAAGAGAATATTAAAGTCAGGAGAAGATTATTTCACCCTCAAATTGAAATGATTTCATAATGTGGCTTAAGTCTTTATGAAGGCTTATTTTTGGTTTGTTCATAGCCATGTGATTTAGCTATTTCAGTATCTCAGTTGAAAGCTTAGGATGTTTACAACTGTTTGTTTTCTTTAGTGGATATTAGACTATAAATTAAGTCTCTCCAACCCTTGTGAGACTTCTAAAATGTTACTTCAGCTTCTCACCTGCTTATATTCTACTTTCTGCTTAGTTCTTGACTTTTGCTTTGCACTACTTAAGAATCAAAAAACACCTCCATAGAAAAAGCAGTCCAAATGTGAGCTTTGTTCTCCTTACACACTTTCTCTATAGAATTTTCTCTTACTACAAGTTCTGGTTGATTTTTCAGTCCCAAATCCTAGAATTTTGTTTTGTAAGAATGTTGAAAATTCTACTCAGACTCTTATACCTTTACCTGCCCCTTTCTGATTACTCTCTCATTCTCTCAGACTTGACAAAATAGGCAAAATCCTAGCAGAGCAAATTAGTGTAAAATGTCAGACTCATTTCATTGCTTTTCTCTTCTCTCCAAAATCTTAGTTAATACTGGGCTGTCTTGGTAGCACTCTAATTTATTCAAATATAGATATAGATATAGATATAGATATAGATATAGATATAGATATAGATTTTAATTTGTTCAGCTTTTCTAATTTGTTTTTTTCAGAAGAACTGTTCTGATTCAAGCTAATGAGTCATAGATGGAAATCCATTATTTTACATAAATATTTTTAAATATAACTTTTAAAAAGTAATATGTGGATGTTTATTTTGTTATATTATTCTTATTTTTACAAAGTGGTATTTCATTCTTATTTTATAGGAAAATTACTTGTATAGATAGCATATTGTATGAGTTATAAATGAAAAGCAAATGTAAAATCAGAAATTATTTTCTCCAAAAGAATTTGATGTCAGTGATAATGATGACTTGCTAATAAAAGTACCAGTTATTTATTGCTTACTATAGACCAGGCACAGTCCTAAAATTTTATATGCTTTCATGAATTTTCACAACACTATAAAGTACTTTAATAATGCCATTTAGACATATGACAAAATTTAAGCATAATTTATCAAATGCTCTGTGCCAATACTGGGATAGACTAGGAAGCAGGTAGGAGGTATGCTTTGTGGATGGGGACAGTAAATTAAGATAACAATGTACTAAGGTAGTTTACTTTTTCTGGAAAGAGTATTGAAAACTAATAAACCTTAAATCACACAGGAATGAGTTTCTAACATTGACATTTCAAAGTTTGATAGACAAAAGAAGGTATTTGGGCAATTTAACAAAAAAAATTACTGAATTTCTACTTTGTTTCAGGACTTAAAAAAGAAGTGAATCATAGTCAAGCCTGGAGGAGAACCTGGAGTTGCTATGGAGGGATGCTCAAATCCCACCTCCTACTCTCCCCCTTCCCCAGCAATTACATCAGCATGTGACTAGCCTATAATGAATGGAGTTCCTCTGAAAAGTTAGGAGGATCTTTGACACATATCCTGGGCTAACTTAATATATTATCATCTAAAAAAATACTGTAAAACAATGTTTGAAGTAAAAACACCTAACATAAGATGATAAAATAGAGGCATAATAATAGGGTGGATGGAAGTTAGTGGAAAATTTTAGTATATGGTAGCTCCCAGCACTAAAAATTCCAGCAAGTATCGTAAGTGGTACATGCTTAATTTCCCAAAACCGGATCTTATTAACAAAGCATATTTAATACCTTTCTTATAAGTAGACTACAACTGAAAATCAAGAAACAAAATTGCTGTTATTGTAGATATGATGATTGCCTACATAGAAAATCAAAAAAATCTCCAAAGAAAAATTTTTAGAATAAGAAAGATCAGCAAGATTGTTGAATACACCAATATTCAAGAGTTACTAGTATTCTTACATACCAGTAATAACTAATTACAAAATGTGATTTTAAAAAATCTGTCAATAGTTATAACAACAAGAACTAAAAGATCTGAAGAATAAACCTAGCAAAAGATATAACAGATGAGATGAAAACACTCAAAGTGCATAAAAGAACACCTAGATAAATAGAAGATATGTTGTATCCATGAATGGAAAGATTTAGTATTGTCATGCTGGACTTTCCTCCTCAATATCAAACTATAAATTTAAAACAGTGAGGCAAGTGCCAATTATGAACAGAACTTGAAAAGGTAATCTTAAAGTGCTATAGTAAAATGCTGGGAACAACCAAATCAATTTTGAAGAGTAAAAGTTATATGCTCTCTCAAATATCAAGACATATCATAAATGTATAATAATTAAATCAACATGGTATCCCTACAGGAGATAGATTTAGGAATAGAATAGAGAGGCTAAAAATGAACCACCAAAACAAATATAATTCTAAGTATATTAAAATTTAAATCCTTTTGAATGAAAAAGAAACCAAGTTACAATACAAGCCACAGACTTGGAAATGGATTTGTATTATAGGAAATGAACAAAAATTTAGAATATATAAATCTTTTATTTATTTATAATTAATTAAAATATAATATAATGTATTATAATATAATCTATATATTTTAGAATATATAAATCTTTCCTATAAATAAATAATAAAAACAACCCTATTTAAAAAATGGGCAAAGAGAAATGAACAGTCAAGTTACACAGATGAACAAAACTAATATTCAATACACATTTGAAAAGATAGTAAAATTCATTATTAAAAATGCAGATTAAGACAGTGTGATACTGGGGCGCCTGGGTGGCTCAGTGGTTTAAGCTTCTGCCTTCGGCTCAGGTCATGATCTCAGGGTCCTGGGATCGAACCCCACATCGGGCTCTCTGCTCAGCAGGGAGCCTGCTTCCCCCTCTCTCTCTCTGCCTGCCTCTCTGCCTATTTGTGATCCCTCTCTGTCTATGAAATAAATAAATAAAAATCTTTAAAAAAACAACAAAAAAAAAGACAATGTGATACTAATTGGATTGGTAACTCTTTCACAGTCTGTTAAAAGATATAGGACTAGATAGATATATACATACATGCATATATATACACATTCATACATATATGTTTAATCCTATTTATATGCATATATACACATGCATATACATATATGTACAAAGACACACACATATTCTTAAACCAATGTCCTGTAACAGACTTCTAAATATATATGTAAAGCTAATGTATAATTTATGAATACCTTTTAAAGTCAAATATGTGAAAAACTTAACAGTTGTAAAAATTGATTAGGAAGAGTGTTAAAAAAATTTTATAGAAATAATATGCACCAACTTCAGGTACTGAAATTGCTAAGAAAAGAGAGACATAAAGTACAGAAAGAATAAAAGGTTTTTTTTGCTGTATCTTTAAGGTTTATTTTTATTTATAAATGAAGGCTGAAAGTAGAAAGAAAAATGTTTACATCTATTAAGTCCAGATGGGATATATATTAATACCTGTTATACTATTCTCTGAATTTTATCATCTATTTGAAATATTCCATACATGAAAGTATATTAAAATCATGAGTTACAAACCACTTTTAAAAGAGCTAAAGAAACATTGCACCCCTTGATTTGGCAAAAAACCAAAAATGGCTGAAAAAATTAATAAATTATACAATAGTGCCTATGTCAGTGAATAAAATTTAAAATTAAACTTACATTTTATAAAATGTAACTCAAATACTTCAACATTATATTTTATTCTAATAACAATAACTTTTCTTCAGCAGAGTTCAAAAACTTCCCAAGGCATAAAAATCCTCCTATGCTTAATATTACATACATTGCAATTAACTAGGAATGTGATTACACTTGGTTTAATTCAGAGCAGCCAAGAAAATATTCTACACTGAATTTGAGGAAACCTGGAAAGGGTTTTGACAATCTTTAATGAATTATATATTTTTGGGAATAAGAAAATATAATCTCTCTAACAGTGTAGCTGGCTCTGATTTTACCTTCTGTTTTTTTCCTTTAAAAGCCCAAACTTCCTTTTTCCAACAGGCAGACCAATAGATCTGTGTTAATTTGCATGACTAATGTTTATTCTAATCAATGTCTGCCAAACAATATATGATAAGTTATTAACATAGAAACCAGGAAATTAATTACCATAGTCTAATTCTGGAAATGACCTTTAATTTGGTCCATACTTTCAATTCGTGATAGAATTAATTGCCTGAAAACCTATTAATGAGAAGATTTAGCAGGTAGTAATTAACATCAAAGTAAAAATTTTTAAGTCCTATAAAGTTATTTAGGTACATGGAAGAAAATCCTGGTCAATAGCCAACAGAAATTATAGCTCTTCTTAAAATTTATCATTTACTGATTTGGCCTAGCATTTGGGTTTTATATCATAATTAAAGAAATATTCAGTGATGGTGACTTTGTACTATAAATTATGTCATAGTTGCATAATTAATATCATTTATTTGATTCTGTATAACTTCAAGTTAGATACCAATTAATTCATAAATCAATAGCAAAACTTCTGAAGAGCTTCAAATCATTAAATTTCCTTGGAAATAAGCCATCCTTGTACATTAATTATTTTAAATCATATTTTCCTGCTAAACTTGGAGAATGATTCTTGTAGTAGTCAATTTAATTGATCAAAGAAAATTAAATTTATCATTGACCCAGCAACTAAGTTGGTTGAATTATTAATGACTATCAGAGGCTGGACATCCTATTAACTTACTAATAAGTATTCTAACACTTGTACTGACTTTAGGAATACCTTTAAATAATAGGTATGATTATGGTTAACAATAGCATAGAATTTCCACAACTAAAGGGTTAGGGGTTGCAATTTATTTTGGAACAGGGGCTAGAAAATTTGTTTGAGGCTTCATTGTGTAAGGAGCACATACAGTATGTGTGTGTGTTTATATATCATAAGGATAGTATGTTTATTGAAATGGCTTGGCAGGGCTGAAGGAGATAATAGAGAAGTTTAGTCATTCCCACCACTCCTTCCAATCCCATACACTTTTGATTTTGCTACATCAGATTCCTAATATTTCTTTCATTTTAGGCAAAAAAAATGTATTTACCCACTATATATCCTTTTTTTTTTCCTTTTGAGTTGTTCAAAGACATGAAAACTTATTTGTAGTATTATCTGATAATATTTCCATTAGGAATCGGGGCAAAGAAGGCTAGAAAGAATGGTATATTGTTGAGCTGGAGGAAGGATGACAAGAGAGTGGGAATACAGGGCAATTAGCAGGGAAGACTTAGTTGAGAACAGACTAGCCGGACAACTTGATGACGTGCTTTGAGGACTCACTGATTCTCCAATCTGAAATTCTCTGTTCATTATTTATTTTTACAGAAAGTACCACAGCTACAAAGCAAATATTCACAGGAGGCAAAATAGAATCACTATCATTAGAACTCTTGGATATAACTTCTTCCCTGATATTTTATTAAATCCATTAAAATCTATATTAGTTATCTACTGCTGCATAAATTACGTCAAGTTTTGTGGCTTAAATAACAGGCATTTATTATCTCACTGTCTCTGTGAATCTTTGAGAGGGTTTTGCAGGGTGGGGCTGCAATTAATGAAGATTTGACTGGGGCTGGAAAATCTACTTCCAAGTTGGCTGACCCACATGGCTGTTGGCAGGAAGTCTCTGTTCCTCGCCATATGAGCCTCTCCACAGTGCTTTTTTCATGACATGGCAGTTGGATTCCCTCAGAGTGAATGATCTCAGAAAGAAAAGGATACAAGTGAATTTTGATGGAAAAACGGAAGAGATGCTAGGCTTAAAATAACATTTTCCAAATTTTGATCACTGGTACCACACTGTCATTCAAGATGTTAATAGACATTTACCAAGGAAAAAAGAAATCTGTGCTAAAAATAAGCTTTGAAAGAAAAATTTAACTAAGAAACAAATTTAAACAAATTTTTTTCTGGGAAATTTTCATGTACATTTTGAATTCCCAAAGGAGGAATATATTTTGCAGCTATCATTCATGAAGTTCTGCCACACTGGCTGTTTAAAAGTCTTTAGGGTTCTTTTGATAAAATTCAGTTATTGGGGGAAATTGGAAGGAGAGGTGAACCATGAGAGACTATGGACTCTGAAAAACAATCTGAGGGGTTTGAAGCAGTGGGGGTGGGAGGTTGGGGGAACCAGGTGGTGGGTATTATAGAGGGCACAAATTGCATGGAGCAATGGGTGTGGTACAAAAACAATGAATACTGTTATGCTGAAATTTTTTTTAATTCAGTTATTAAAGGTAATTATTGCCTTAATACCAAGAGGAACATTATAAGAAATGCAAGCTTTAGACAAAATTCTGCCAAACATATAGAAATTTATTTGTAAGCTGACCAAATGAGCTATCATAGCTTCAAATCAGATCTGTCAAGACAGAGCTTGGGTGCCTGGGTGGCTCAGTGGGTTAAGCCGCTGCCTTTGGCTCAGGTCATGATCCCAGGGTCCTCAGCAGGGAGCCTGCTTCCCCGACCCTTTGCCTGCCTCTCTGCCTGCTTGTGATCTCTCTCTCTGTCAAATAAATAAATAAAATCTAAAAAAAAAAAAAAAAAAAAAAAAAAAGTAAAGGAGAGAGCTTTATGAAGTAGGAGTACATAGAACTAAATCTCTTAATGTTGAGCTCTGCAATGAAATGCTAGTCGAGCTTGGAAGGTTTTTAAATTCATGAATAAAAATTTATTACCAGTACATCTTATGCTAGTCATCAAGCCACCACTGGAGTCTGGGTTCCTGACCAGAGCAGGTCTATGCCTTTAGATGGTGGATTAAAATCAATTTACAAACAGATACATCACACCATTTCTCTTAAAACAAATTACCACAGAACAACATAGAAACATTTCCCAAATATTTTACCACATTATTTTTTTTCTCCGGAGCCTTTGTAAAACTAAACAATATGGGTAAAACCAAGCTTTAGCAAGGAAAAAAAATCAGGAAGTAAGGGATTCAGATGACCTAGAGAAACCTGGCTCCTAAGAAGAAGACAATAAAATTAATGGGAAATTGATGATGACAAATGCTGACCAGAGTCTGTCTGTATCTCACTCTCCCAGTGTAGGAGCTACAAGAGTCAGTTTTCAGTAAACAAGAAGATGTTCTTCATCAGGGCACATCACAGAAAGAAGGCTAATTAAAAGTCTTAAGGCCCAATGCCTGGAGGAACACAACAATGCCTTGAAATACATGGAAAATGTATGAATTAAATAAAACTGACTTTTTTCGTTACAAAAAGGCAACTGACAATCTAGTAATTTTACTATCATGCTAATTCAAATTGGCAAAATACACAGGACCAAGCTTATATTTAAGGAAAATTTATGCAATAAAATATGACACGTGAACAGTGCCAGATTAACAGCAAACAGTGCCATCTACAATAGAAAAAATAATAGAAGTGCAGTATGTTTAGAATGTTTCCTGTAAACTGGGTGGTTTACATGAGTAATCTGCTGCTACTTTATGCATGTCACCTACTAACCTTCACACCAACCCCAGAAGGATGAAACTATTTCCATTCCCATTTTATAGATGATCAAGGGAGGTGGGCGACTCATTCAAGCACAGAATTCTAGGACTCTAACCCAAGTCAGTTTTATGCCATGGTCCATGCTGAATTTTTAATATATTGCCCTTAGCAGATAAACATTGTTCCAGAGAGAGTAACTTCCAGCAGGAAACCAAGAAGAAAAAATGCAGAATATTGTTTAGGAGAGTGTGGTTAAATCAATATCTGTTTTTAGAAGTAAGACAATAAAGAGAACAGATCTCATATCCCAGAATCAAGAAGAATTAGAGCTATATTAAACAAAGAAGTGTGGAATTATCAAACATAATAAATGTCTCTGTGCTCCACATAACCCACCACCAGTATGAAACATTTTGTATTATGGATTTTTGGAATATGAAAAATGTTCTTAATTAATTCTCAAGCTCTTTGTGTTTTATTTAAATCCTTAATGTCAATACTTTATTACAAAAAAGTATTTTTCCTAGAATTAGTTTCAACCAATAATTCTAAGACCACATTGCTTTCTTTCAAAGAGGAAAAAAAATATATTTTTAAAGAACAAAGAACTCTGAAATAGCAACTCATAACAATAAGTATTTTTTCACAGTTATGTGAAATTCAATTCAATAAGCTTTTATTGTGTACTTTCTATGCATTTAATATATATACTAAGTGCTATTGGAACAGAAAGCATGTAAGTCATCATCAATACCTTTGAAGAGACTATGATTTCATGAGAGAAGTGAGACACCTAAATGTTAAACTGTTAAATCATAATTCTGGGCAGCATATGTGTAAGTGCCCACATGAAGACTATAGACCAAAATTCCTCAGACTGTGGTCCAAGAAATATTTAGAAGGAGTTCATTTTTCAAATGTTCTGCTATTAAATAAATTGGAAAGCCATGGAATTTCTCTTCCTTGAATACTATCTTTGCAAATTATTTCACCATCAGCAATATTAGCAAACATTTATAGTACCCAGGCAGAACTAAATGCTTAGATGCATTATCTCATTTAATTCTCCAAATAATTTCATGAAACAATTATTACTATTATCTTCATTTTATACTTGAGAAAAATATTTATAGACTTAGAATCATGACAGCAAATGATGTTTTGTGTTATATGTTAACAAATGGATGCCCCAAAATACTGGCTCTAACCTAAAAAAGGCCATGTCTCCTGAGTGCCCTGAATATTTTTTGCAAAGTATGCCCACTTCTCATTTTTACAACACAAACTTGTTTTCCTTTTACAAAAAAAAATTTACATTCCAAAATTTGCATGTATTTGTTTACTCATTTTCTGTCTACCCTAAGGAACATGACTATGACTATCTTTTTCACCTGGCGTTAATTTTATTCCTGGTACATGGTTGGCATTCAAAAATATTTAGTAGAAGGAAAGAAGGGATGGAAGAAAGGAGGGAAGGAACTACCAAAGCAGAAGTTGTACCAACGTTAAACACACAAGGAAGATTCTATTCAAGGCTATTGTAATAGGATCAAACTCAGGCCCAAACTCAGTGTGACCACAGCTCGACTAAAACAAAAAAGGGCTGGAATAGTTTCAAGAGTCGACATGGTAGAATGGTAGTTTTCTAACTGGCTTTACTCAGAACAAAAATACACGGTCTCTTACATTTACAATAGGAAGCAGTTTTATTTTTTTTATTTTTTTTTTAAAGATTTTATTTATTTATTTGACAGACAGAGATCACAAGCAGGCAGAGAGAGAGAGAGAGAGGTGGAAGCAGGCTCCCCGCTGAGCAGAGAGCCTGATGCGGGACTCGATCCCAGGACCCTGAGATCATGACCTGAGCCGAAGGCAGCGGCTTAACCCACTGAGCCACCCAGGTGCCCCAGGAAGCAGTTTTAGAGTTTAGATCAAGGTGCCCACTAAAGTGAGGCTCCTCATCTTCTTGCAGAGACAGAGAGACCCAGCAATCTACTGGTATATACCAGACCCAGCAAACTATTAGGTATTTACTCATAGGATACACAAGTACTGATTTGAAGAGGCATATGTATCCTCATGTTTATAGCAGCATTGTCAATAATAGCCAAATTATGGAAAGACTCCAAATATTCATCAACTGATGAATGGATACAGAAGATGTAGGATATATATAATCAGAGTAATACAACAGAATAATGCTCAGGCATCAAAAAGAATGAAATCTTGGGGCACCTAGGTGGCTTGGTGGGTTAAGCCTCTGCCTTTAGCTCAGGTCATGATCTCAGGGTCCTGGGATCAACCTCCACATCGCATTCTCTGATCAGCAGGGAGCCTGATTCCCACCCCCTCTGCCTGCCTGTCTGCCTACTTATGATCTCTGTCTGTCAAATAAATAAATAAAATCTTTAAAAAAAAAAAAAAGAAATCTTGCCATTTGCCATGGTATGAGTGGAGCTAGAGTGCCTAGTGCTAAGCAAAATAAGTCAGTAAAAGAAAGAAAAATACATATATGATTTCACTCATATATGGAATTTGTGAAACAGATGAACATATGGGAAAGGGGGGAAAAGAGATGGAAGTAAATCCTAAGTGACACTTAACTACAGAGAACAAACAGGGTTGCTGGAGGGAAGTGAGTGGGGGATAAGTTAAATGGATGATGGGCATTGAGGAGGGCACTTGTTGTGATGAGCATTGGGTATTATATGTAAGTGATGAATCACTAAATTTTACTCCTGAAACCAGTATTACACTATATGTTAACTAACTAGATTTCAAACAAAAATTTGGAAGAAAAAAAAAATAAATAGATGATACATAGATGATAGATAGGAAAATAAAAACAACAACAACCACAAAAGAATGGTTCCCAGGTCCTTGAAAAAAGGAATTCTTGGGTTGTAAAACTAGAAAGAGTATTAAAAAAAAAAAAATACATCTCATAGGGGCAGAGAACGAATTTACAATAACAAGTTTTCTATAGTAAGTGCTCTAAGAAAAGGGAAGTCAGGAGCCTAGAGTCAGGAAGAAACCTGCCTAAATTTTAATTAAGATGAGAAGGTGAGGGGTGCCTGGGTGGCTCAGTGGGTTAAAGCCTCTGCCCTCAGCTCAGGTCATGATCCCAGGGTCTTGGGATCGAGCCCCACATCTGGCTCTCTGCTCGGCGGGGAGCCTGCATCCCCCTCTCTCTTTGCCTGCCTCTCTGCCTACTTGTGATCTCTGTCAAATAAATAAATTAAATCTTGGGAAAAAAAAAAAAAGATGAGAAGGTGAGAAGAAAGAAAGAGGGAGGGAGCTATGGAGAAAGGAAAGATGGTGTGGTAGTCATGAGACTGTGTTGTTCAGGTCTCCTCTCCTGAGGACCTGCTGCACAAAAGGCTGCCAGCCTCTAACTGCAGCACTCTGGATCTGCTCCACCGTCCATGCCCTCTCAGCCATCCCCAGCCAATGATTAAGCAAAGCGGCAGGGATCCTCTACCAGGAAAATTTTGCTCTGAGCTCTCCATTGGCCTAGCCAAGACTTTCTCAGACACCTGCTACAGTCTGAGGCTTCTCCCTTCCATCCCACCTCCTCCTTTCCATCTCTCCTGATACAACTTTCTGAAGGTTTTCCTACAAATTCTGCTCCTTTTCCACTTCATTCTTCACAGGTGTTTCTCCTAATACATGTCTTGCACATCTAATTTCATCTTCTCAGAGGACATAAAAGGAAAGGAATATGCAGGGGGCGGGGAGTGGGGGGAGGGAAAGGAAAAGAAAACCACAGAAAGAAAAAAAGGAAAGGGAACTATGAGAAAGGAAAGGAAAAAAGAGAAAGAAATATGCAAGACAGAGCAAAAGAGAAACAGAGACACAAAATAGATGAGATGAGATTTTCTATACCTAGTCACCAATCTTGGTTGCACAATTGGAATTTGAAGATTGGATTTTTGCTTTGACCCTGACCATCTTCACTAGCAGAGCTACTTTAAAGAAAGCCAACTCCATACAGTGAAAAAATTTTCACATTCTGGGTAATAGTCCATCAGATGTCCCTTTATAGTAACCATGAGGATAACAGAAGTTTGACACAGTGGGTGGCTCACCTGCACTAAAAGAAATAGCTATTCTTAATGGCTGCTCCATGATGGTCCAACTCAATCACACACACACACACACACACACGCACACACACAAACACGCCACTTATGAGGTATTTCTGTACTTCAGAATCCTGGTCCCACAAATGTGTTTTGGCCTCTGACAGAGGATAAAAATTTCCATCTCCCAGTGTAAGGTTCACTTCATTCTTCAATCCAATAGTTGATAGTGGAAGTATAAACTTTATACATCTGCACACCTGGCCTAAATCAGGGCAGCACAAGACTGCATTTACCAAACAATGGTTTCTGTAGGTTCATATAAGGACATGGGTAGGACAGTAGCATTGCTTACCAGGAAGCCTATACCAGCCCTATATGTTTCTTTCATAGTTTTTTCTACAGCAGGAGACACAGAGAAACACCTGGGGAAATGTGGCCACACAATCACTTGTGAGCAAATCATGAGATCAAAAGATAAATCCCTTTCCAAAGTATAGAGAATCATTTTCAGGGAGAATTCAGTCAAAATCACTATTTAGAAGAAATAAGTAATATTTTATCTTGCTACAAAAACACAGATCTGCTAAAGGTCATCCAATTTACACAACTTTACTGCTATACTTACAGCAGGACACTTTCCTCACTCGTCTTAATCATAGTTTTTCCAAAACAATAGACATTTTTAAAAAACTTATTTTGAATAATTTTTATCAACATGAAAGTTAACTATACTAAAGGGTGCCTTCAACCCTAGAATCAGAGCACTGTTAGCAAATTTGAAATACCATCTCCCAGATTCAGAAAAATTAGTCTACCTGCAATTCCTGATACAAAGAGAACATCAGAATGGAGCCCCACCCTTAGAACTAAGGATCAGGTGCCCCAGCAAACACAAACTCAGATAGTACTTTAAGAAACCACAGTATAGCTGGACAAGCAGCAGCAACACCCTCCACTGTACATCTTGGCAAAACCCTAGGAGTTCTTTGCAGGCTGAGAACATAAAACTACAAAGTAGGACAAGCAGAAACCAAGATAGCTGAAACATAATACAGTGCAAAGAAAGAGAAAATGTTCAGGAAAGAATAATGAAATATTTGGGAGAAAATAATGGAAGAGGAAAACAAGAAATGAAGAATATAGAATTTGTAATGTAACACAATCTTTTGTGATGTGAAAATAAAAATTGAGGGGTACGTGGGCGGTCCAGTGGGTTAAGCCTCTGCCTTCAGCTTGGGTCATGATCTCAGGATCCTGGGATTGATGCCTGTCTCGGGCTCTCTGCTTAGCAGGGAGCCTGCTCCCCACTCTCCCTACTTGCCTCTCTGCCTACTTGTGATCTCTCTCACACTGCTAAATAAATAAATAAAATTTTTTTATAAAAGAATCTCAAAAGTAAAAATTGAGAGTGGCTGTACCAGTTTGCTTTCCCACCAACAGTGCAAGAGGGTTCCCCTATACATCCTAACCGCACCTTATGTTTCTCGTGGTGTTGAATTTAGCCATCTCACTGAGGTTTTCCTTTGCATTTCCTTGGTGATGAATGATGTTGAGCATCTTTTCATGTGTCTGTTGACCATTTGGGTATCTTCTTTGGAAAAATGTCTATTTATATCTTCTGCCCATTTTTAGTTGGATTCTTTGTTTCTTGGGTGTTGAGTTTCATAAATTCTTTATATATTTTGGATACTAACTTTATCAGATATGTAATTTGCAAATACCTTCAACTGAGGAATGAGTTAAGAAGATGTGGTATATGTATATAATGGAATATTACTCAGCCATAAAAAAAGAAATGGAACCTTTTCATTTGCCATTACATAGATGGAGCTAGAGAATAGAAGGTTAAGCAAAATAAATCAGAGAAAGACAAATACCATAATGATTTCCCTCATTTGTGTAAATTAAGAAACAAAACAAATGAGCAAAAGGAAAAAAAAAAGAGAGCGCGAGAGAGAGAGAGAGAGAGAGAGGCAAAGTGAGAGATAGACTCTTAACTACATAGAACAAACCAACTGTTACCAGAGGGGAAGTGGTGGGGGGAAGATTGAAATAGGTGATGGGGCTTGAGGAGAGCAATTGGGATGAGCACTGGATATTGTATGAAACTGTTAAATCACTATATCGTACACTTAAAGCGAATATTGCACTTTATGTTAACTAACCAGAATTTAGATAAGAACTTTTAAAAAATAAAAGTAGAAATTGAGATTCATCTGTGCGTTCTGTAAATACTTTTTAAGAGTGTACTGTGTTCCAGGCATTATACTGAGCATTTGGGGTACATCTATGAGCAAAAAGACAATGAGTGAACAATCTACCATCAGGTAAATTACATGGCGGAGGCAGGCCAGGGAGGTAAACAGTTGGGAAAAAAAGAGAGGGCTTCAACTTAGAAAAAGGGCTTACAATCTGCATTTCCAATAAGAAGAAGGTCTATACATGCAAAAGAAGGAATTGGGAACTTTTTCCAAAATGCTGAAGACTCAAGTTTCCATGTTTCACAACATCTTGTGATTTTACCAACTTTAAGTATAGCACAGGTCCTACGTAGTGAAATATTTGAATTCATCATTAAAGAGTCTGATCATTTTGTAAATATGTGTCTAATTCACAGCCCTTTGAAGCAAGATAAATGAATTGATATTTAGCAAACAGATGTTTTATTAACAACCTTTGTAGTCTGGCAAAAAGTATCATGTTGTCATTGTTTCCAGATAGGAGTACTCTCATTTTCCTCAAATTCTCTTGTCATCCCTGAGTCCTGATATCAATCTTCTAGGTATCTAAACATCATTAGCTTTAAACACCCAGACTGGATATCCTGACTATTCAGGAATTATTGCCTAATATGAAACGCATGTGCATGCATACACACATACACACACATAATGAACATGCACACTGAACAGGCCACTTCACAGAATTCTGTCTTAGCCAGTCCTATTGTTGCTCTGCTCTATCTCACACTCCAACGTGCGTTCCATTATTCCCCTTACAGAGTCATGTCCAAGTGTCTCCTTGCAGATCCTTAGAGCACAGAGATAAAACAGTGATACTTCTGCTCTCTGGTCAGCTTGGAAGGTAATTAAATTGCTTGCTCTAGTTTGCAATAATTTTTTGAAAAAGTAAAACTCTGCCACAAATCATTTTGGCAGCTACCATGAACTTGGGTTGTGACTTGGATATTACAAAGACTCATCTTTCAGTCATCATAAGCCAGTCAAGGAAAATTTATAAGAAAGGTCTGTTTGGTTCTATTCGGTAGGAAAAAAATATCTCATATGTGTTCTATACCTACTGTATTATTATTACTGCTGGTTTCCAGTTCTTTTTTTTTTAATGATTTTATTTATTTATTTGAGAGAGAGAAAGAGAGAGAGGACAGAGAAAGTGAGAGGGAGAAACAAACTCCCTGCTGAGCAGAGAGCCCCACATGTGACTGGGTTCCAGGACCCTGAGATCATGACCTGATCCAAAGGCAGATGCTTAACTGACTGAGCCACCCAGGTACCCCGTCCAGTTCTTACATAAATTTGTTTATTTTTATCTTTGCTCTCTGTCTCACCATCCTATCCTGATCTAAATTAAACAAATCTGAGTCCTAATTCCAATGCCATCCTATTTTAGCTGTGTTATCCTGGGCCACTGGCCTTAACTTCTCTCAGCCTCAATTTTCTCATCTGTGAAATGGTCATCATGATACTACTGCCTACCTACTACAGTTTTAATTTGATTTGGTTTTGTTTTTACAAGAATTAACTGATGGAATGCATGAATATTCATGCATTCCATCTTTCGATAATGGTTTCTTTGCTATGATCCTGTCCAAGACATTGTAGAGAGTAAATGTTTAATAAATATGTTTACTTTTGTTGTTTTAAAATACACCAGAAACTCAGCTAATCATGAAAAGGAACCAAAAATTAGCACCACAATATCTTTAACTCTCCTTCAAAAGCAGTAGCCATATATATGTGTATACAGATATACATCTATAAATATATATATTCATATACATATATACATATAGACACATACATACATATAGACACATACATACATATAAGCAAATATATATGGTCTCCCTTTTCTAAATATGAAGAATCTAAGGTAAGAGGAGGATGAAAAATATGCCCATGTTTCTATAGCAAATAAAGATTTTACTAAAAACCAGCTCGGTGTTATTTCTTTGGGGCTTCAGCAAATACAGTGTTCTGAAATATTACAAGAAGAAATGTGAACAATTCTAAATAAAATTTCCCAAATGGCTTTTCAAAACCCACACCAGCATTAGGACTTTATGAGAGAAACCACCATAGAGAAAATGTCAATCTGAAATATGACATGTCTTCTGGAGTCTGATAAATTGTTCTCATTACAGACCCAAGCTACTCCCAGTGGATTTGTGAGTCATTAAAGATAATAAGAGACATACTTGATCAGTTACCAGATCCTGCTCCCCAGCCAAATCTGATTTTGCAACCAGACATTTGCACATACAGAGACCAGTCGTGTTCTCCACAGTAGAAAGAAACTTTGCCAAACCTTACCACCTAAGTCTCTTTATTATAACCCGTATCTGTGAAAGTTATGAAATCACTTTGTGTACATTTTGAAATAATCCTCTCATCCTTGTTATCTTTCACTTCTGCTCCACCTCCAACATTATCCTTTTCAGAAAAGCATTTTTCACCTCTATATCTCTTTCATAAAATGGGCATGGTGAATCACCAATGCAATATATCTGTAATACATCCACAGAAGAGAAATTTAATGTGCACAGTTGAGCCAAATCCCTTAGGATGGAAACTTGTCAAAAGCTGTAGAATTGCTTTTGATACAAACAACAGACAGCACATAGTTCACCACTGCGTCAGACAGGGATTGCCTATATGGTGACTTTTGTTTGCATGCATAGGGATGAGGACAGGTGTCATTACATTTCAGCAGAAAAGAGCAGAGAGAAGTGTTACAGAGAAGGTGGAAGTGATTGATAGTAACAGCATACAGTGATATTGATGGCTACTATTTATTGCATGCTTGCTTGTTTCTAAGAACCATATTACATGTTTTACAGGGACTAAGTGTAGTATTAGTATTAATCTTTGATTACAGATGAGAACAACTGTGGTTTCCCCATTGCCACACAACAAGTAGAGGGTGAAGCTTCAATTTTGGACCTAACTCCAAAGCCAAGATTCTTAACCACTAGCGTCTAAGTCTCTTGAAGCTAACTTTTCTCCTGAAAATCAAAATCTCCTTTTTCCACCCAACCAGAGCATTCAGTAGCCTAGGGTTACACAGCAGAAATAGCCTGAGGAGGTAAAATTAGGGCAGAGACCCACCATGCAGAGCCCACTCCGTCCACATAGACCATGGCTTTGGAGAAACCAGTATCCTAAACAGTGAGGATATAGCTTAAATTCCCATCAGACAACCAAATTTATCCTCAGTAGAGGAAGGGAAATTCAATTAGATAGAAACTTGGTCCAAATACATTTTATTCTCTCTCTAATAGCTTCAGTCTTTAGAACGACTTTGCCAGGTGTCTGTAATTGACTTTTTTTTTTTTTATGACAATGGTTTTCATTAAATTGCAATTCCTATGTTTACAAGCCTTTGTGGAATTTCCTTTTTTTTTTTCCCCTGCAATTTGGACAACTTTCTAGGTTACTTATTCTTTGGAAATAACCGTACAGTGATTGTAAATAGCTAATTGAACTTTAACGCCTTCTGCTTCAGAGTGTACTGCTAGAAAAAAAGAGTAAATTAACTGTGACTCCAGAGAACTCTAACTCAAGTCATCTTTCACCCAGCTGGAAGGAAACTAGAGCATAATGTAGAAACTACACATATTTTATTTATCCTAAAAATATTTCTTTTCTAAATAAAAACATTATTTACCCGTGCATTAGCATTAAGTAGAATTTATTTTGCTTAGGTTCAAAATTCTTTTCTCCTCAGGGGGATTATAAAGCCAATATGTCTCTTCTGTTCTAAACAACTCAGTGAGGTTTGAAGCTGACAGAATATTTACTGACTGGTTGGGAATATCTATGACCTTCCTTCCTCAGCTACAAAAAAAGAAAGGGATCTCTGAAAGGAACAATGGTAACCATTGCTTAGAACAACGTACTGCTAAAATATAACTTATGAGAAATTATACTAGTTACCAAGCGTGCTTAGATATAGTCTTAAGAAAAACAGGTACTGACAACAGGCCTCTGGGGGAGAGGACAATAGACGTCCTTGAAGCCCAGCAGCTAGGGATCCCCACTCGCTCAAGGCTGAATGCCACCTGCTTTATTTTTCTGTTATCTCCCCTTCCCCCAAGAGCATCAGCCGTCAGTCAGACAATCTTTTCGTTTGAGCTTGTTCACTGTAGGTCATGTACTATGCAACCAGACAGGTTTTGCCTTTCTTCTTACATATGTGCAAGATTCATGGTCAATGTGTAATCTACTACAGCTTTGTTGATTGTTACTCACTTTCTAATAAATATGAGACTGAGGAGTTGTTCAGGGCAACAGTCTTTTCTACTGTTGTCCCCTGCTCCCATTCTCTTGCAGCTGACTTGATTGTGCCTCATTCTTCTCCCGTGCGCCATCTGGAGGCGGCAAACAACGTTGTGGTATCAGGCCCCAGGGATGCAGAAACATCCCTGAGATTAAGGTACATGGCTCTCATAGGGTCTTCTTTCCTGTCTGAGAGTTAAAAAATTAAAATGTCTCTCTTTTCCAAAGACTGAAGCTAACCCAACCAAAGACACACCTTCGTTCATTACGATAAATGAAGCATGTCTCTAAAAAGACCCATGCTCAGCTTTTCTTTTAAAGCTAGGCAAATTCATCTGCCCAAAGTAGATACGCCCAAACACTGGAGAAGCCATTAGAGACATTCAAAGCCATCAAAAGTTTAATTAATTTAAACCAACATCTACTCAATGGCAGATTATTCTACCAACTTTCTCAACTTTAAACATAATCTCAGGAATGCAATAGGCAACAATTAGAAAAATGAATATACAAAACTTCCCTGTCCCACACTCCTGCTTTAGAGTCTGTTGCATGTAGGCTAGTCTTTGCTATGCAGACAAGTGATCAGGAGAAGGTGGAGCTGGAGATGGGCCCACACTCCCTCGGGGTCAACCACAGGGAGGTGGATTCTGGTTTGATAATGTAGTGCATGGTGGTTAGGTTGGAGGAGACAGGACCAGGAGACCAGCAATGGGACTGTGTGGATAAGCCAAGGGGAACTTTGTTTTTGTTTTTGCAATATCATAAGTGAAAGCTTAGAGAAAAACACACAGTAGCTGTATCTATACTATGAAGAGAAATTTCAGTTGGAAACAGAAAATGTTTGGTGTTTAAATGAGAAACTTTAAGGTGTTGGCTAAACATTAAGAATGTATGGTAACTACCCAAATCCCACTCCATCTTAACTTTGGTGTTTTCTTGAGATACCTAGTAGAGATTTAAACATTTTTTAATAATATATATATATTTTTCTGTTTGACTATTGTTTTTATAAATAAGACATCTTGCTACATGAAGCACCCATTATGTCTGGGTTACACTGGTACCTTCTAAGGCAATGGTTTCCAACAGTCCCTCCAGATACTTCTTCCCCTTCCAAAAGCAAAAAAAAAAGGAATAGGTCTCACCTTTTAAAAGAGTATTTCCAAGTGCTTAGTTCTTTTTTTTTCATACTGAAAGCTTTAATGATTTATTATATAAAGAGTTAATAGAAAGTGATAGGGAAACCACTGAAGTTTAATAGGTAAATAGGCAAAACATAAACATTCCATGAAAGAGAAACTAACATAATAAATGAATATGAAATAATAGTTTATTTTTTGGTATTGATTTTCTAAAATATTTATTTATAAGATGTAAAATGGAAGATTGCTTGATCTACATTGTGCATTTACATTGATACATACATGTGTATTTATATGTTTAAATACACACATACACATTTATATACATGTTTCAGAAAGTTATATCAATATCTGGCTTCTCAGCATCAGTAGTCCATTCCCTTGGAGCAGCCCCATTTCCCACATTCTGCTTTTGACGGGATACCAGATGCTTCTCTTCCTTCCCTTCCTTGCTCCAGTATACCAGGAAGTAAGCATATGACCTAAGCTGGGCCAATCGAATGTTCATTCCTGTGAGCTTGGCTCTTGATGGTACAGAAGAAATGGCTACAGTTTATTCCTTATAACAATAACTACTGAATATTTCCCACATTCAAAACCTCCTGCAGGGTGCCTGGGTGGCTCAGTCTTCAAGCATCTGACTGAAGCTCAGGTCATGATCCCAGGGTCCTGGGACAAAGCCCCTCATCGGGCTCCCTGCTCAGCAGAAGGCCTGCTTCTCCCTCTCCTACTTGCCCTGCTTGTGTTCCTTCTCTCACTGTGTCTCTCTGTCAAATAAATTAATTAATTAATTTAAAAAAAACCTTGCCAGTCTATCTTCAGCCTAACTTAGAATCCCCATGTATATGTAACAAATTTTTTTCAGTTAAATTAGACAGCTATTTTTACTGTCTTCATGCAAATACCTATAACCTCTATGTTTTTGTTGCAGTTTAAAACTCACTTTTCTTCTAAATCATATGATTCATTGTACAAATAGTTCTCACACTTGAATGTCATGAACTATTGCTTCATATAAATGCTATCATGGCAAACAGCTACTTAAGATATGGTAGTCATAATAGAGTCATTCTGAAAATGAATATATACAGTAAGTGGGTGTGTTTGCCACCTCCTCACTGTCAGCCTATTCTAGAATCATAAATTTTGTTTATCGCTTCATTGAGAATTTTGCCAGGATATAACTCCTAAAAGATCAAGTGTGCTGAGCTACTTAGATGGGCATGTAAGGACACGACCCTAATCTCTATCTCTGCCAAGCAAAGACTAGTCCACAGAGTAATAGCATCTTCATCTTGGCACTTATAAATAATGTTCACCCCAGACTCTACTCTTAAAGATTCCACAGGACATTTGTCTGTACATTACAACCTAAAAATTTCTATTCTGCCTCAGTTTGTATTTATCATTTTATAATTTGCTACTTTAGTTTCCACTCTAAATAGTAGGCAGCTTTTTTTTTATATTATAAATTTTTTATTTTTTATAAACATATATTTTTATCCCCAGGAGTACAGGTCTGTGAATCACACACTTCACAGCACTCACCAAAGCACATACCCTCCCCAATGTCCATAATCCCACCACCTTCTCCCAACCCCCCTCCCCCCAGCAGCCCTCAGTTTGTTTTGTGAGATTAAGAGTCACTTATGGTTTGTCTCCCTCCCAATTCCATCTTGTTTCATTAATTCTTCTTCTACCCACTTAAGCCCCCATGTTGCATCACCACTTCCTCATATCGGGGAGATCATATGATAGTTGTCTTTCTCCGCTTGACTTATTTCGCTAAGCATGATACGCTCTAGTTCCATCCATGTTGTCGCAAATGGCAAGATTTCATTTCTTTTGATGGCTGCATAGTATTCCATTGTGTATATATACCACATCTTCATGATCCATTCATCTGTTGATGGACATCTAGGTTCTTTCCATAGTTTGGCTATTGTGGACATTGCTGCTACAAACATTTGGGTGCACGTGCCCCTTTGGATCACTACATTTGTATCTTTAGGTTAAGTACCCAGTAGTGCAATTGCTGGGTCATAGGGCAGTTCTATTTTCAACATTTTGAGGAACCTCCATGCTGTTTTCCAGAGTGGCTGCACCAGCTTGCATTCCCACCAACAGTGTAGGAGGGTTCCCCTTTCTCCACATCCTCGCCAGCATCTGTCATTTCCTGACTTGTTGATTTTAGCCATTCTGACTGGTGTGAGGTGATATCTCATTGTGGTTTTGATTTGTATTTCCCTGATGCCGAGTGATATGGAGCACTTTTTTATGTGTCTGTTGGCCATCTGGATGTCTTCTTTGCAGAAATGTCTGTTCATGTCCTCTGCCCATTTCTTGATTGGATTATTTGTTCTTTGGGTGTTGAGTTTGCTAAGTTCTTTATAGATTTTGGACACTAGTCCTTTATCTGATATGTCGTTTGCAAATATCTTCTTCCATTCTGTCAGTTGTCTTTTGGTTTTGTTAACTGTTTCCTTTGCTGTGAAAAAGCTTTTGATCTTCATGAAATCCCAATAGTTCATTTTTGCCCTTGCTTCCCTTGCCTTTGGCATTGTTCCTAGGAAGATGTTGCTGCGGCTGAGGTCGAAGAGGTTGCCGCCTGTGTTCTCCTCAAGGATTTTGATGGATTCCTTTCGCACATTGAGGTCCTTCATCCACTTTGAGTCTATTTTCGTGTGTGGTGTAAGGAAATGGTCCAATTTCATTTTTCTGCATGTGGCTGTCCAATTTTCCCAACACCATTTATTGAAGAGGCTGTCTTTTTTCCATTGGACATTCTTTCCTGCTTTGTCGAAGATTAGTTGACTGTAGAGTTGAGGGTCTATTTCTGGGCTCTCTATTCTGTTCCATTGATCTATGTGTCTGTTTTTGTGCCAGTACCATGCTGTCTTGATGATGACAGCTTTGTAATAGAGCTTGAAGTCCGGAATTGTGATGCCACCAACTTTGGCTTTCTTTTTCAATATCCCTTTGGCTATTCGAGGTCTTTTCTGGTTCCATATAAATTTTAGAATTATTTGTTCCATTTCTTTGAAAAAGATGGATGGTACTTTGATAGGAATTGCATTAAATGTGTAGATTGCTTTAGGTAGCATAGACATTTTCACAATATTTATTCTTCCAATCCAGGAGCATGGAACATTTTTCCATTTCTTTGTGTCTTCCTCAATTTCTTTCATGAGTACTTGATAGTTTTCTGAGTATAGATTCTGTGCCTCTTTGGTTAGGTTTATTCCTAGGTATCTTATGGTTTTGGGTGCAATTGTAAATGGGATTGACTCCTTAATTTCTCTTTCTTCTGTCTTGTTATTGGTGTAGAGAAATGCAACTGATTTCTGTGCATTGATTTTATATCCTGATACTTTACTGAATTCCTGTAAGTAGGCAGCTTTTATATAGGTCCTTCCCAAAACACTTTAATTTCCATTTTCTCATTTAACTTTTATAGTGATCTTGTGAGGCATGGGAAGCTGACATGCTCCCCATTCTAAAAATGCAAGATTAAGCTGAGTGAAATAAGTCAAGCAGAGAAAGTCAATTATCATATGATTTCACCTATTTGTGAAGCTTAAGGAATAACATGAAGGACACTAGGAGATGGAAAGGAAAAGTGAATTGGGGTAAATTGGAGGGGGAGATGAAGCATGAGAGACTGTGGACTCTAAGAAACATACTGAGGGTTTTGGAGGGGAAGCCATGGGGGGTTGGGTGAGCATGGTGGGTATTAAGGAGGGTACATATTACATAGAGCACTGGGTGTGGTGCATAAACAATGAATCTTGGAATACAGAAAAAAATTTAAAAAGAACATCTCCTCTTATAATAGCAGCAAACATATCAAAATACTAAGAATAATTTAACAAAAAATAAATTAAAAAATAAACAAAAATGTAAGAACTGAAGCCTATAGATGCTGAATGGAAAAGTTGCCACTCTTCGGTGGTAAAGTCAGGCTTGGTACCCAGGAATCTTTATTTGAAGAAACAGTTGGGTTTTGAATGATCATCCTGCTCAGTAATCTTCTAAGAAGGAATCCCTTCATCAATATTTCCTTTAAAAGATTTGTGCAGCCTTTGCTCATACCCACCCATGGGTCACAATCTTATTACCTCAAAAATCAGCTATTTCACTTGTTGGATTGATTTAACTTTTATAAAATACTCTGATTTGAAATATCCTTCTTAAATCTTTGAGTCCAAATAAAAAAGAATAAAACAATCTTTTCCTACAATAGGCCTTCAAATATTAGAGAAGGGCTAGGCTGTCCTTCTAAAAGTCTTTTCTTGTGCAGGGTAAATTATTTCAACCATTTGCCAAGGGAAGATTATCTGTAATCCTTCATTTTGATCATCCCTATTAAGAACTCAGGGTATGTGGAGTTCCTATAAAAAAAATTACAAATAATTTAATATAGTCTAACCAGTATAAAGTACATTGAGATATTACCTCCATTAGTTCAGATATTCTACTGTTATTAAGACTGCCTGAAGGTTAAGTCAGCCTGAGTAACATTAATACAATATTCTTGTCTAATATTGAGTTTGTATCTTTATTTTTCATATAAACTTTTCTCACTTCAGGTTTATCCCTTTCTATCTCTAACTTAGTAATTTTTTTGGTACTGTTGATGGTGGCTTAAATTTCGTGCCTAAATACGGAGAATTAATTCTCATTCAGTGATGTCTTATTGGTTGTAGGTCATCATTGCAGACTCAGGAGGTCATTTGAAATCTTGGTTGTATTGTGAAGGTCACATGCTAGGGGAAGATTATTCTACTGTGAGACAATCAGAGCCAACCCTTTCCCTGCCTTAGCCTTAAAAATCAGCAGTACAAGCCCAAATAAATCTCTTCGGATCTGCATCAAACCAGCTGTCATCATTCAACTATAACCTACAGCCTTACTAAAAAGTGTTGAGGATTTGAGAAGCCAATTAATCAGCCTCCTCTTTGAGTACAAAATCATTTGATTAATAGCAGATTCAGATAAGTTTCAGAATATAAGTTTTACTGTTCACAAAACCACCTGGGGACTGTAATTTAAGGCAGAGGCTAAAATTAACTTTGGACTCTCATACCCCTATCTTCTTATACCCCTTGGGATGCTTTCTTATGCTTAATTTACAGGGGACAGGATAGAGAGAACATATTCAGCCTACAGAAAGGCAATTTGGAAGCAGAACCCATCAATGGAAGACAAGAAGAACAGTTCATTTGGACACAGCCACTTTTCCTAATCTTAGTCATCAGATCAATCACTTCATCTCCTGTGGGAAGAACCTCTAAGGAAGGAAGGGCCAACAATGTTCTCTCAATATGTTCTCTGCTGGGGAGGGGAGTAGAAATCGCGCCCCCTCTAGAAGTGGAAGGAACAAAATAGCATGTCACTCTAACCAGAAGCCCTGGCACAGGGTGCTGATCCAGCCAAACAGGCTGTTTGCTGTCTCTTGCATGAGATTTGTTCATTTCTCCCTTTAATCCTTTGCAAATACCACTGCTTGATTAGAATCCTTCCCCTTCTCCACTAAAACAAATCTCCCTGTGTCTCTATTTACTTACAGGGATTGTATTATCTGGGTCATCAAATGTTGAATCACGTAAAAATCACTACTTTAAATTTAGATTTGTTTCAAAAGCAGACACCTCAAATTCAAAGAGCTGCTGCCCACCCAGTGAAATAAGGCTTTTACGTTATCCAGTGATCAAGGTTTCCATTCCACATGCATGGCATGCATATTTAGTACGTATATATTAATCAAGGTATATACTCAGAAAAAAAATTATAGGTAGTGCTATGTTACTTAAAAATTTTCAGGAATAAAATTCTAGATATATATGTATGATTAACTATATGAAATCTTTAAAAAAGTATAGGTTTAAAGTAACTTAACCCTGAGGATTTTTTTTAAACACATTAAAAAACAAACCCTGAGTTTGTTTTTACTTACATTACTTCCAAAAATGGAAAATCCAATTTTAGAACAGGAGTCAACAAACATTTTGTATAAAAACTAGTAACTATTTAGGCTTTGAGGTTCATTTAGATCCTTTTGGGACTACTCAACTCTGTTCTGCTGTTGGGAGTATAAAAGCAGCCATGAACAATACAATTTTGAGATTGTATGCCCCCTAAGTGACCATGTTTGTTAGCTTTTATCCAGATTGGTTTACCTAACTTTGCATCTTAAATGTATTCCAATATTTCTACTATCTTTTCAACTTCTGGAGGTTTTACATTTAATGCTTAACAACAACAACAACAACAAAAAAAGACATTTTTTCATGAGGCAAACTTTCTTTTCTGCTTGGTTATTAATAAGATTTGATTATCTTAGACATATTGAACATAATGAAATGTATAAAGTGAGTTTTGTTTATTCCACAGTCAGGTAGTTCTTTCATTTAAACAATTAAGAGACTATTAGATTTTGATAGAGGACCGATCAGCTGGAAATTCTTTGGCAAATTAGTTCCTTAGGAAGAGCATGAAATTGTGAAGAAGCTCTATGTCAAATAAAAGAATCCTGTGGTTTCAACTCTAGACACTTACAAAATATCTGCCTTATATGCTGTTTTTATTTTGAGGAAACTCTTTTTTAAAAAAAGATTTTATTTATTTCTTTGAAAGAGAGGGCATGAACAGGGTGGTGGTGCGGGTAGGGGCAAAGAGAGGAGAAGCAGACTCTCAGCTGAGCTGGGGGCCCAATGTGGGGCTCAGTGCCAGAGCCTTGGGATCAGGACCTGAACTGAAGGCAGAGTTTAACCAACTGAACTGCCCAGGTGCCCTTGAAGAAACTGTTTTATAAATCTCTTTAACAAGGTAGTAAATGAAACCAGTAAAATAAAGTGGGAAGAAAGTTAATAATATATTTATTAATATGTTTAAATATTATCAATGCATTTATAATATATTAATGTTTAGAATACTATAATACTGCAAAATATGATACTATATTGCTATTTTATATATTTTATATTATATATTATAATAATAGTTAATATAATAATTATGAATATATTAATATTATTATTATTCAAAAGATAAGCATAAAGACATCATTCATACTCTCTTGGACCCAGAATATTAATTGAGATCTAATTATTGGAAAGAAACTTTTGTTGGAAAACAGAAATTCTAAATTGTATTTGAAGGTGGAGTAAAAACTATTCCTTCAGTTATTAATATTTTCTCACTGTGTTTAATTTTTTAGTATATGTGCTGTCAAAGTGAGCACCTCACTGTGTTTAAATATTGATTTTTTTTCTTTTCACAATTCTTATCCCAAAGAAACATGTGGAGAAAGAAAGAAACAGTAATGTAGGGGAGGACTAGATTCATTTTTCCATGTCCTCCTAGAGGTTTTGTCATGCTGCCCATTAATTGGTGTCATCTAGTTCTCCCAAACACTGATGAAAGATCTGTCAATGATTGATAGTTATTATATTAAGAAACATCGGGGGATCAGGAATTATTTCTTTTATAATTATTGACAATGGCCGGCTAAGTAAGGTCAGCCAGACAAGTTAGTTACTTAAAGATCCTCTTCTGAGACATTATATTTTGTTTACTGTGGAAGAGTGAAAAACAAAATTATACTTTGCTCAATGTTGAGGTATTCGGCCCACTGTGCTCTCAGTGGAAAGTGGCACATACAGGAGCTCCAAGGGTGGTATGCTGAGAGATGGTTGTTTTGGTGACCAGTGTTGAAGCTTAGACAGTGTTTCTTCAAAATGTGGCCCACATGCAATCTACATAAGAATCACTAAGATTAATTATTTCAAAGGCAAATTCCAAGTTTCATTCAAAATGATTCAGTCAAAATGTCTCGAATTGCAGCCCAATATCTGTCTTTCTTTTTAATCATCTCTAAATGAATTTAATGCATGTGAGGTTTGAAAAACATCGTATCAGTGGCTCCTGTGTAGAATTTTCTATTGCTTTCTCCTCCACTAGGGATTTCAAGTAATGACTCATTGGTTCTAAGAGTACAAAAGTAGTATTTCTGTATTATCTTGGAGTTGTTGAGCTTGGAAGATCAAGAGTTCCCTAAATAATACATAAAATGCAGAATGTTTCACTGTTTTTCTGGGGTGAAGATCTCTAGCTTATCATATTCTCAAATAGTTCCCTATCTCTTTCCCAAATTTAAGGATCACTGGACTGAAGAAATCAAACTGATCCATCTAATTATAATTGATTAATTTTTTTTTGGACCCTTCATTTACCATGGTCAAGATAGCACGTCATTTGCTTGATAAGAACTAGTTTTAAAATGTCTGTGCAGTTTTTTAATTATAAGTTTTTCATTTCTTAAATTATCACCCATTTCTGAAGTAAAATGCCAGGCACATTTATCATCAACCTATTATCAAATGTCTAGTTCTAAATTTTCCATCAACTGAATGTATAATTCATATCAAGGATAGGAAACATCTGATTAGAAAATACACCCTTTATTTCATATCCATTACTTGTTTATGCCAGCTTCTCCTTTGAAATCATCCATAATACTTCTGGCACTATCCCACTGAAAATACTATAGGTCTCCTTTGGTATGTGTTAGTCTTTACACAAAGAGGTCATACCAAGAAAAGAAATAAAGCTGAATAAAAGTGAATCAGGATAGAACTGACAGCCATTTATAACTCTGTGATTCTGGGTTAGTGAAAAAAATCTTTATTTATGTCTGGTAAATAATATTGTGCAAGGAAAGACAACCTCTAGGACAAAAAAGGAGTTCTCTATATTGTGAATTTTACAAAAGGCAAAATCTTTAGTTAATATGTACCTAAGCTGGAAAAAAATAACTGTTGCAAACCAATAGTCTCTGACACGAAAGAATCAAAACTTACCAGTTTTGGCATAAATCAATAGCAAAAACCGTAAATCTAGGTAGGATGGAAGTATTCAATTCTTTTATAATACCAAGTAAACAAAGCCTGTGGCTTAACAAAACTGCCTCAGAACAAAATCTTGAGTCCTAGAGACATTACAGAAATGTCTAAGCTTTAATGTTACTATCTACCTCTGTTTGTCACCTTTTAGTTCATATTTATAGATGCTGGCCATGTTGTCACACATAGAATAACTCAATAAATATTTCTTCAATACATGTGTGAATGAAAGCTAATAAGTAAATGAGATTATAGGATTCCAGTTATATTAGGGTAAACGTATGGTCATATATGAAAAAATTTTCAATGGCCTGATACAGTATACATTTTTTAGCTCATAGAAAGCTCAATGCATGACAATGGCATATTCTATTCAGAGACCAGGTTTCATATAAATTCCAACATCTTCTTTCCTCAGAATCCACAACTAGCTAGGAGGAGGAAGAGAGAGAATAGAGAACCATAAGAGTTTAAATGGGTCACGCCTGGATGTGACATGATCACTTGTACCTACATTTCATTGGTCAGTTCTCCATCGTATGGCCCCACTTAATTACAAAGGAGGCTGGGAAAAGTGGGCAAGCTGTGGACTGAAGAGGAAATAATAATAGTTTTCAATTAAGGATTAGCTTGTCTCCACCATGCTATAGTTAGTTAGTTAGTTCTCAAATTTTTCCTTAGGTAATGAGAACATGTTTAAATAATACCTACCAATTTATAGCCAGCTCTATGGTTATTTACATGCATGGGGTCAAACAGGATTTTCTCACTACCATGTTATCCCATGTAGTAAACTCAAACTTGCTGCAATCTTGAAAAGTGGAATGCCTGCTAGTCTAACAGCACAAGAAGGACTATTCTAAGATTTAATTTTAACAACTTACTAAATGACTCAGCACTTTTACCCACTTAACCAACAAACCGTTATTAAATTTTTCCTTAGTAACACTGCTGTTATAGATCTGAAGCTCTTTTTAAAACATCCTAGATTTTCTAATACAAGCCATCATAATTCCCCTCCCTTGCCTACAGTATTAATTAGGCGATGGACCCACTTATTCACACTGTTTTGACATGCACAGTATATGAAAAGCTAATAGTGAACTAATGGAGTTATCTATTTCAATCACATATATTCACCTCTCCAACCCTGTGAGACCATTTCTTAATGAGATTATCAGATATACATACCAAGAAGACTGGGATTTATGCCGTTACTTCTCAAATCTCAGCTACTAATTACCAAACTGCCTCTTCAGCAGTTAAATGAATTAACCAGTTAGCTAAGGAGGGCCTTCATAGCTTATCCTTTCTTATCTCTGACTTTAAGTATGTCATAATAATTTGCCTCATATTCACTATATAGCTGATTTGTTATAAGCAAGGTTTGCTATATTTAAAAAGAGATAATAAAATTCATTTTTGATTAATTGTAAATTTCTTCCTACCTGCCTCCTCACCTCTCCCCTATTCCATTTTTTTCTATATTTCTTCAGTAAATATGTTCTGTTAGAATAAAAAAGCATTGAGTTAACAAGCAACAATGCCTATTAATAAACCTAAAGACACACTGTCTTTCTTTATGTAAGGAAGTCATCTCTGACAAGTCACATGCATTGTCTCATAAATTTGTTCTCAGGGGAAAAAAATGTATCGAGTTAAAATATTCATGTGTTTTAGAATATGTATATTAACATTACTCAGAAAAAAATGGGTGGGAGAACCTATCATAGTTTATCATAGATAAGTGCTGTGCTTATATAGTCAACAAAATTGTAATTATTTTGTATAGTGACAGATGCTAACAACTCTTATCATGAACATTTTGTAATGTATATAATTGGTGAATCACTGTTGGACATCTAAAAGTAATATAATACAGTATGTGAACTAAACTTCAACAAAAAATAGCTAAAGCATCAAAAAAGTATCTTATTATTGAAAAGTTTTATGTATAGGAATTACTGTTACAAGGTATTCTATTTCTCAAATGTGCTATCCATATAAAACAGTTTTAAAAATGCGTAGTTTCTTTCGCTCCTGCCTTCTTATACCATTTACTTTTTTTTTTTACTCTTTTTACTTTTATATGATATCTAGCTCCTGGGAACATTCTGGACTTCATACATTATTGGGTCAGAAGCCTGATAATAGGATATTTCCATTGTTCCACAAAACCCATAACTTGGCAAATGCCCTATTTGCTAATATTTAAAAAGCTGTGGTTTGTAATAATAAACTTCTTTCCAAGGGCTTTTTTTTTTATTGCAACAGGAGAGACATTTTTGTATCCCTCACCTCTTATTTCTTTTCTCCTAAACCCTGAGGAAAGTGGAGTCTATGTGCAATATTTTATTGATGGTATCCTATGAAAGGCATTAAACACTGACAAATGACAATTTGCCTTACAGAGCCTCCATTCTAAAGAACCTACTGTTATAGATGATTGTGAAAATTATTGTCCAAAGAGATCCACTATTGCCATCCCAAGACAAAGCCAGCAGAAATGATGAGCTTCAGAATGGAGTGGAAATTCCAGAGAGCAAGGACATACAAAGGGGCACAAGGAAAGAGAGATTATGGGAGGCCAGAGAATAAAGAAACTCCAAAGAATGAAGTATCCAACCAAAGGGACTCAGTGTTGACTGAAATATTACACCAAAAGAGTAAAAACTTGACACCAACCACTAAAAATGTTTATATGTTTATAATTTATTTCTAATACAATTGAATTGTTATTTTGGGCAATAACTATACTTGCCTACCCTTCTAGACACTGTGCACTAGGTAAATCAATAATCAATAATGTCGTTTTCAATGACCACTGACAAAATCTATCAATGGTAAGTGTAAATTGGATGGAATATATCCATGTATTGACAAAATCAATTAGACTAGAGACTGTTCAGACATTTTCTGCACAAGGTTATACTTCCTAATATAATAATCAGTTTTGATCTCCTAGTGACCCTGTGAACAAATAGATCTAAGATGCTTTTTATAATCTGCTACTTTTGTTTCTTATCAGAAGAAATTTCCCTAAAGAAGGGTATTTTGATGACACATGGTCACAAAATCTTGAAGGAAACAACAGTGTACGTTCAGGAGAGTGGCTGCTGCTTATTCTCATTAGTATTCCCCTTAAGCCTTCTCAGGTTGGTGCCCCTCTGATTCACAGGATGATTTCTTGCATCAACCTTTCCAACATGTCTTATTTTCCAGCTTATTCTTATCATGCCAGCTTCATAATCAACCCACTGAACTCAGGAAAATTGAGGAGGAATTTGCTTCATTCTATACCTGTGTCTTGCCATTAAATCAGCACTATAAAAGGGATCAACTGAACCTGATCTTAAAACAGAATTATAAGGAAATTATCTCATAAGACTCTTCCCTTATGTAAATGTATCTCTCACTCATTGACTAGAATGAAGAATTAATTCCCAAGGAGTTTTGCCTAAGAAGAAAAATACTTAGCTAATGAATTTCAATTAATTTTTCAAGTTGTACATTTCAATTGTTATGTTATCATCTAGAAAGAATCTCAGTTGAAAGATATATATCACTGCCAATAGCAAGAGAAAATGTTGCTGTCCATGCTAAAGAATTTACCTACATTTATATTATGTACTAGGTCAAAATTACATATACAAACACACTACACAAACATGCATGCATGTAACACTAGTTCAAAATAACATATTTTGAATTATATAATTTTAATAATAATATTTGGCAAGTGTCAGTTATTTAGAGTTGTACACTAAACAAAAAATTAGCAATCTGAATTGCAATCACAAAGGAAATTTATGATTTAGACATTTACTTCAATTGTGCAAAGGTAAAAAGAGTCAGTTACTACAAATCAGAGTTGTTATAGAATTCTATTTATACTGGTGGACTGTAGGTCATAAATCAAAAATAGAAAAGGAAGAATAAAAGAAAGACGCTGAGTTCCCATCATTCACGCCATCACAGAGGTACCAATAACGCAGTTAAACTAAAGCAATAAAGAAACTCAGATATCAGAATACGGTAAAGATATGACTAAACCCTTCAAAACCTTGAGGTTATCCATGTAATAGATGCAATGTTTTAAGATGAAAATAGATATCTACAATTAATTTTAGGGTCAGATGCTGTATAACCATATAGAAAACAATTCTACCGAGCTCATCCAAGTTAATCAAATGACATAAATGTGTCATTCTTTGGTTGATTGCTCATTCAATACACATATTTCAAAAGAAGAAAGATATTAAATCAACAATCTAAGTTTCCTCATTAGGAAACTAGACAAAGAAGAGACATAAAAGCTTAAAGCAAGCAAAAAAAAAAAAAAAAGGAATAATATAAGTTATGCCAGAAATCAATGAAACTGAAAACAGAAAAACAATAAAATGAATGATGCCAAAATCTTCTTTGGAAACAAGAGTAAAATTGATAAATTTTAAACAAAGCTAACCAAGAAAAAAATAGAACTGATACAATTTATAAATATCAGAATTAAATATTGGTCCCATGACATTAAAAGGATAATAAAAATATAATGAACAACTCTATATCACAAATTGGATAACTTGGATGAAATGGACCAATTCCTTGAAAACAAGTTTTCAATGCTCATAAAGGAGAAAAATGTACTCTAAATAGGTCTGTATCTTTTAAAAGAATTGAATCAAAATTGAATCAATTAATAACCTTCCGAAGAAGAAAGCTCCATGTCCAAATGATTTCATTGTTTAGTTCTACCAAACATTTAAGGAGGAAATGGCATAACTTCTCTACAAATTCTTCCCAAAAAATGGAAGCAGAGGGAGCACTTCCAATCATTCTTACTTATTAATCATTTTATAAAGTTAATAGTATACCCTAATACCAGATGAAGATACCAAAAGAGAGGAAAACTCAAGACCAAAATTTCTCATGAACATAGATGCAAAAATTCTCAGTGAAATATTAGCAAATCTAATCCAATAATATAGTAAAAAATTATACATCATGGCCAACTGGAATTTATTAAAAGCATGCAAGCCTTGTTAAACACTTGGAAATACATTAATATAATCTGTCACCTCAACAGGTTAAAGAAAACTATGTGATCAATCATTGATGCAGAAAAGCAACTGACAAAATCAAATACTTTTTCATGATAAAAACTCTTGGCCAACCAGAAATAGCAAACCAGAAACCTGATAAGAATTTTCTACAAAAAAACTACAGAAAATCACACTTTCTATTGAGAAACTATGTGCTTTCTTCCTATGATTGGGAACAAGGCAAGAATGCTCCCTCTCTCTATTCCTGTTCAACACAGTACTGAAAGTCCTAGCTAATGCAAGAATACAAAAAGAGAAAACACAAGCATACAATTTTCAAAGGAAGAAATAATACTATCATTTTTCAGTTGATATGATCGTCTACATAGAAAAGCCCAGAGAATCAATGATAAAAATAAAAACAAAACCTACTGGAACTAATAAGCAATTATGGAAAGGATGCAGGATACAGGTTAATCTAAAAGAGTCAATTAGTTTCCTACATACCAACAACAATAGAAATTCGATGTTAAATACACAAATTCACACTATTTACATTAACACCAAAAACATAAAATAGATAAAAATCTTTGCCACAAATCTATCAAAATGCGTATGTGAGGAAAACAGCAAAACTTGGATGAAAGAATTTTTTTATTGAGGTATTACTGACAAACTATATTAACTTCAGGTATACAACATGATTCAATATTTATATATATTACAAAATGATCACCACAATAAGTCTAGTTATCATATGTCATCATGCAAAGTTCAAACAAATTTTTAAAAGATCTAAATAATGGGGAGATATCCATGGTCATGGATAAGGAGACTTAATATTGTTAAGATGCCAATTTTTTCCCAATTTGATCTATACATTTAATGCAATAATCATGCTTAGTGAAATAAGTCAAGCAGAGAAAGACAACTATCATATGATCTCCCTGATATGAGGAAGTGGTTATGCAACATGGGGGCTTAAGTGGGTAGGAGAAGAATCAATGAAACAAGATGGGATTGGGAGGGACACAAACCATAAGTGACTCTTAATCTCACAAAACAAACTGAGGGTTGCTGGGGGGAGGGGGTTTGGGAGAAGGGGGTGGGATTATGGACATTGGGGAGGGTATGTGCTTTGGTGAGTGCTGTGAAGTGTGTAAACCTGGTGATTCACAGACCTGTACCCCTGGGGATAAAAATATATGTTTATAAAAAATAAAAAATTTAAATTAAAAATAAATAAATAAATAATCATTTAAAAAATGCAAAAAAAAAAAAAATCCCAGCAAGTTATTTTGTGGATATTGACAAACTGATTCTAAAGATCATAAGGAAAAGTAAAAGAGCTAACACAGTAAGAACAAGGTCAGTGGACTCATGCTAACCAATCAAAAACTTACTATAAAGATAAAGTGACATTGGCTAAAGAATAAAGACATAGGTCAATGAAACAGAACAGAGAGCCCAGAACTGACCCACATATATATAGTCAAATGACCCCTGACAAATGAAGATAGAATTGTCTTTTCAATAAATGGTGCTGAAACAATTACATAACCATATGAAAAGAAAAATCTGAACACAGAATTTACATGTTTTGCAAAAATTAAGTCAAATGGGTCACAGACCTAAATGTAAAATGTAAAACTGCTAACTTTTTAGAAGATAGCATAGAGAAAATTTAGATAACCTTGGTTTTGGTAATGACTTTTTGAAAAAACATCAAAAGTTTAATTCATGAAAGAAAAAAGTGATAAATTCAACTTTATTATTTTTTTTAAAGATTTTATTTATTTATTTGACAGAGAACACAAGAAGGCAGAGAGGCAGGCAGAGAGAGAGAGAGAGAAGCAGGCTCTGCACTGAGCAGAGAGCCCGATGCGGGGCCCGATCCCAGGACCCTGGGACCACGACCTGGGCCGAAGGCAGAGGCCTTAACCCGCTGAGCCACCCAGGCGCCCCTAAATTCAACTTTATAAAATTTAAAACGTCTGGTGTGTGAAAGACACTCTTAAGTAGTTGAAAATATAAAACACAGGCCTGGAGAAAATATTTTCAAACCACATGTCTCATAAAGAATTTATGTCCAAAATGTAAAAGAACACTTACAACTTAACAGTAAGAAAAGAAATAACCCAACAAGAAAATGGTCAAAATTCTGAACAGATTTCCCACCAAAGAAGATATATAGATGGCAAAAAAAAAAAAAAAAGGGATATGAAAAGATAGTCAATTATATGTCACTAGGAAATTGGAAATGAAAAGAACAATGAAATAATGTTATCTGTCTACTAGAATGATTTCAATCTAAAAAACTGACAATCTCAAATATTGGTGAGCATCTAGTATAACAAGAAATCTCATCCATTGCTATGGGAATCCAAAATGGCATACCTCACTTTGGAAGATGATTTGGACTATCTTACCAAATTAAACATAGTCTTTCCATATTATCCAGCAATCATGTTCCTAGGTGTTTTCACTAGTGAGTTGAAAACTTAGATACCCACAAACACTTGCACACAAACATTTATAACAGCTTTATTTATAACCTCCCAATCTGGAAACAAACAAGATGTTCTCTAACAGGTAAATGAATAAACTGTTTCTATATCTACACAGTGGAATATTATTCAGTGCTAAAAAAAAATGAGCTACCAAATTATGAAAAATACAGAGAGAAACTTTAAATGCATATGATTAAGTGAAAAAATCTACATACTGTATGATTCCAACGATATGACATTCTAGAAAAGACAAAACTATGGAAATATTAAAACAATCAGTGGTTGCCAGGAGTTCAATAGGTAGGACAGAGGGAAGAAAAGATGAAGTACAGGGGATTCTTAGGGCAGGGAAATTATTCTGTTTGATACTATAAAGGTTATCAAATGATATATTAACTTGTCAACAACTGTAGAACTCTACAACACACAGTGAACTTTAATGTGAACTATGGACTTTAGTCAACAACAATGGTTTGATATTGATTCATTAATTGTAAGAAATGTACTACAATAATGGAAGATGTTAATAATAGTAATAATAGGGGAAATTATATAAACAAGAAGGCATTATATGGGAATTACCTGTATTATCTGCTCAATTTTTCTGTAAATCAAATGTAAAATAAATGTGACATCTAAAACAAAGCAAAAAAAGAAAGTTACCTTGATTATATAAGGAATTTCAAAAATTAAAGATGAAAAATTAGAAAATTTCATAAAAGATAGAAAAGGTTACAAACTGGTGATTCATAGAAGGGGAACTCCTCTGAGAATAGGGAACAAATATATAATGATACCTAATTTTGTTAGTATTAAGAGTAGTGAAAATTAAAACAACAATGAAAAAGTTCTGTATACCCAGTAGATAGGGTATACACTTAGAAAATCAGACAATATAAAGTTTTAAGGTTGTGAGAGAACTATAACAGAATAAATTTATGGAAATTAAAAATACACAAATACGCAAAACTACATTGCATATATTAAGGATGTATAGATATGAAAGACATTTAATATACAATTAGAATGGATTTTTGTAGTGGGGAAGAAATGAGAGTCAATATAAAATGAGAAGAAAAAGCACAAGTAAATTAGAAAGAGGAATAGACCAATAATAATAGTTAATACCATGAACTCAGGAATATGAAAACTTTAACTCCACACGTGAAGTCCAAAATTTAAATAAGAAATATTAAGGAAATAGAGCAGGAGCTCCTGAAAACAATTAGAAATTGAGACAAATTATGTGCTATGTGCGGAGTAGCAGATGAAAGATATTTCTAAATGTCCTGGCACAAGCTGTTTCAGTGAAAATCAGGAGAGGGACTGAAATTAAGATAGAAGCAAGTTATCAGTGATCAAGGTGTGCAATGGTAGAGACAATGCCGAAGGGCTAGAATTCCCACAGAAATGGAGATAAAAGGAAAAGTTTAAAAGCTTGAAGCTTCAAATGGGGCATAAAAGTATGATAGAAAGAATTTAAATATCTTGATCTTATTTTACAATGAAAATGTCCAGTGCTAGGGAATTCAAGAAGAAAATTTTAAGAGTTGAATGTTAGTAAGATTAACTTTCATTAATTAAAGTTGGCTAAGGATAAACTATACAAGAATCTGAAGGAAAAATATAGATTAGCAAAAGGATGTTAAAAAAAGATCAAGATAGAATATATATATATATATATATGTGTATATATATATATAAATCACTGAAATATAAGTTATTCGTCAAAACACAGATGAGAAGATTAAGGGCACTTTTGTGCAGTGGTTAGGGTTTGTGTTGAAAAACTCAGACTTGGGTTTGAGCATACCCTCACTACTCACTAGGTCACTAAGGTGGACTTGAGCAAATACTTAGGAGTTCAGTACTTCTTTAAAAAGATGTTGAAAGGGTTAAATGAAGTAAAGCATAAATTTCCTGGAACATAAGTATCACTATCAGCAACATAGTAATCTGGGGGACAGAACACATGCTTAATTTATCTATGTTTTACCCAAAACACCTATCAGAGCACATAGGAAGTATTAAAATACCCAAAAGGAAGAAGATCAATAAATCATTATAAATATATTAAGGGTGTGTATATAGATAGAATATAGATATATAGATAGAAATATAAGAAATTGTCTATATTGAAAGATTATTTAAAGAAAATTAAAAAGTTAGAGTATCAGTGAGAGGATAAAAGTCCACTGTCCCAGAAGTCAAAATTGAAAGAAGCATTGAAGTGAAGCTAATACCTGAAGTGTTCTGGACCCAGTTCAGATGTGTGTGGTGGGGAGGGGATTTCCCAATACATACAAGCAATTTTCCAACACCACCTGGATATCCTACAATTTAAACTCAATTCTGACACTACCTGGAGATAGTGTCAGATCCCGCGGTTAAGGGCTCAGTCCTAGAAGACTGCCCAACCCCCTACACAGATACACACAGACACCCATACACATACACACACACATACATACACTTCAGAGGCCAATCCAAAATCCAGGTTATCACCAGTGCTTTTGACCAACTGGCTATAGATTAGAGGTTCCAAAAAATCCATCTCAGGTTTAATTAATTTGCTAAAGTGGCTCAAAGAACTCAGAAATGTTTTACTTACTAGATTACCAGATTATAAGAGGCTTAACTTGGAAAGAGCCAGATGGAAGAGATGGGTATGGCAAGGCAAATGGGGAAAGGACAAGATGTGGAGCTTCCATGGTCTATCTGCGCACATCATTCTCCCTGAATCTCCAAGTGTTCACCAACCTGAAGGCTCTCTGAACCATGTCCTTGTGGGGTTTTGTAGAGGCTTTACATAGATATGATTGATTACATTATGGGCCATTAGTGATCGAATTCCATCTCCAGGCTCTCCCCTCTCTCCAGAGGTCAGGAGGTAAAACAGAAAGTTCTAACGCTCTCATCTGGTTGACTCCACTGACAACCAGCCCCCAATCTTAGGTGACGTCCAAAAGTAACCTCATTAATATCACAAAAGACACCTTTATTGCTCTCCTTACTTAGGAAATTCCAATGATTTGGGGAGCTCTGTGACCGAAATAGTGACGAAGACCAAATATAAAACTCTTACTATGAATCACAATATCACAATATCAAATAGTTTAACATTTTTGATGTGATATCAAACATCTTGTGTGTTTTAATCAAATATAAGTTAATCTTGAGTGCCAAATATGTGTCAAGCACTATCTTGTAATGTAATAGCATTATCTTGAGTTTACATATATGAACATTTAGCCCTAAAAAAGAATTTAAAATTTACCTAAGGTCATAGAGCTCACTAGCAGATCAAGGATTATCCAATTTCAAGTCGAGAGCTCCTTCAACTACCTAATATACATTTCACCATTAAATGCTAGTGTTTGAATTTTTCTTCATGAGCATTTTGTAGGATGAAGTCTTCGCCAATGCTAGAAGAGTAATGCTATATGAGGTAGAAGTTTGCCAGAAGCACCAAGATTATTCACATTTGGATGCGTGGGTGGGAGAATTCAAGCAACATCTGCTGCCCCTCTATGGTCCAGCACACAGAACTATAAAAATGCAAAATGTTCTTTTTTCTTAAAAAAATGAACAACCAGTCCCAAAGGAATCACCGAAGGGGGAAGGCAGACTTGAAACGGAACCATAGAATCATTTCAAAGCTAATTAGAAGCTACAAATGTGAAAAAGAAAATTTCAATGCAGTGCATTTAGAGCAAGAAAAGAATGAACTGGCAGGCTGTACTCTATCCAGAGCCAAACTAGATTATCTGGCCCAGCACTACTCACCCTTTTGTTCAACTGTTTGTTTGACTAGCATGACCTTTACTGCACTCATGAAGTAATGTGAAGAAAAGAGAGTAACTCTCCCCTCTAATCATTGCAAAATGCCCTGTTGGGACAGGCAATCATTACATGAAGAATTGTATTCAAAAAGCCGACAGGTGGTAATGCCATAGTTAAGTGCTTGTCCATGGACAATAGGAACCCATGAAGTTAGGGGAAGCCTCAGACAAAATCATATGGAGCATTTTTTTTTACTCCAGTCACTACTGCCCCAGAATGTGGACCCACACAAAGTTATAGAGAAGAAGGCCAAGGAGAAGGAGGATGGATGAATGAAAAGGGGACATAAAAATAAAAGGGTTGGAGTTATCTATGAGATTACAGCCTTACTCACAACCCACAGTTTTATGTCTCATCTGTGAGAGCTGATTGCTGACCATCACACTGCTGGAGTTTAAGACCAAAGCCACCTTAAACATCTACAGAAAGCATCAGAGGAACAGTAAGGACTCTAGAAACCACAGGACGTACAACAGTGAGAGATCTTCCTACTCTTCAGCAATTTTGCTTCCACTATGGATTAAAGAAAACAATCATTAGCTAGTCCTTTCTCTTACTTCTGCGTGCCTAAACCAGAAACATTTGCTAACTTTCCTAACTTCAACCTGCATTATCTACCTCAAGGAGAAAGGAAGAGAGCTTTCCTTTGAAGCAAATAAGCAATTACATTAAATTTTTTATCACTAAATTTTAGACTATTGGCTGAAATCTATGATTTTAAAGATTTATTTATTCATTGTGAAAGAGAGCATGAGCAGGAGGGGCAGAGAGAGAGGGAGAGAGAATCCCAAGCATACTACATACCGGGGCTCTATCTCATGACCCTGAGATCATGAACTGAGCTGAAACCAAGAGTCAGATGCTTAACTGACTGTGTAACCCAGGAGTCCCAGTTTTAAATAAGCCATTAGCGCCATAAATAAATAAATAAATAAATAAATAAATAAATAAATAAAATTCAGCACATGAAATGACAAACTAAAACCCTAAAGTTACTAAAGCTTTTTTCAGGGCTGCCACAACATACTTAACTAGAGGTGACCTTTTTGGCAATTTTGTTCTCTGTAATATAAACCAGAATTCACTGACTTGAACACCAGAAACAATATTCATCACTAAACACTTTACAGACAATTCTATTCCTCACAAATGTATTGAGTACTTAACTAGATACTTGATGCTGATGAAAAATGTTTATTGAGATCATAGCAGAGACTGTAGTTACTTACTATACCATCCTTCCAATGCTTCCTCCTAACCAAAATTTAATGAACACAATGCTGCCAATAAAAAACAAAAGACTACATTTCCCTGACTCCCTTGCTGCTTGGAATGGGTGTGTTACCGAATTCTGGCCAATGAGATATAAGGGACTGTGATGAGGAACTTCTGAGAAATGTTTGAAAAGGGGAGAGGCCATGCATCTCTCCATTTCCTTCTTCCTGCTTTCAATTATAGAAAAGAAGTAGCTGGAGTAATAGCTGCCATTTTGGAATATGAAGAGGCATGAAGGCCAATAAAACCATTCTCTAAGATACTAAAAAAGGAAGCCAATCAATAGCATTACGCTTTGTAGGCCACATGGCCTCTATTATAACTCAATCCTGCCATTATGGGGAAAAAAAAAAAAAAAGCAGCCATAGACAATGACTAATAGAATGGGCATTTATAAATGTGCATTTATAAAACAGGTAGTCACCCAATGGGCCCTGGCTCACCAACCTAGGAAAGAGAAGGCAAAGTGAGAATATGGAAGTTTACATCTTGACGATGGTTAAGATGGTATATAACCCTAAGACTTCCTAACCTCCACATATCTTTTATATGAAAAAAATCCATTTCTTCCTTTTTTAATATTTGGCGATATTTCTCTATTAGATAGATTGAGAACAAAACCTAAGTATTATAAAAATAGGGTTTCTACATCAAAATGTTATAATTTAATGGGTCAGTCAGTTAAATGTTAAGTTTCTATATAGTGTAGACATTACTATAATAATGAAATCAGAAAACACAGAGGAGAACTGTCTAATTTAGCCAAGATTAGGGAAGACATTTTAGAACAACAAACATTGAAGATGAGCTTAAAGGATGTTAGGAAGCTATCTAAATGAAGAACATGGAAGAGAGTTTCCAGAAAGCAGAAGGAGCATGTGCAAATGTCCCCAAGTGGTAGAGCTTGAGAGCCAGATCATAAAGAGTCTTACATATCAAATAAGGGATCTCAACTTTATTTTAAAGGTATTGATTCATCAAGGAGTGTTTAGGAGGAAGTGATTCTATTATTTGCATTTCAGGAAGATCAGGTTGGCTACAGGTATGAGGATAATAAGAAGTTTGGAAGATGGCAGGTGGCAAGATCAGTTGCAATGCTTTTGTAATAACCCACAAATAAGAAGTAAGTAATAGATCTGGAAAGATGGGTTTGACTTGAGAGAGTTAGAAGGTAAAATTTCAGGTTAAACATCTGACTCTTGATTTCAGCTAAGGTCATGATCTCATGATTGTGAGATCGAACCCCGCCTTAGGCTCCACACTCAATGCAGGTTGTTTAAGATTCTCTCTCCCTCTCCTTCTGTACCTCCTAACTCACTCTCTCACACTTTCTCTCTCTCTCTCTCAAATAAATAAATCTTAAAAAAAAAAAAAAGATGGAGAGAAAGTAAAATTTCTTATATAAGGGTGGATTGGATCCAGAAGGAAGGTGGTAAATGACAGAAGTTGAAAATGAGGCTGAGGTTAGTGGTGTGAACAACTGAAGTGTTGGTATCATTTATGGAGGTCACAGTCAATGGCAAAGCAAGAGACAGACAAGGGATTGGAACATTTGGATTGAATTCCTAGCCTTGTCACATATGAGCTCTTAAGGCATAAGCAAGTCCCTCACCTTTCTGAGCCTCATGAATGTGCAGATAATAATGCCTGAATCTCAGGACTAATGTAAGGCTTAGGTGAAATAAGAAGGTGCTATGGTTTGAATGTTTCTGTTCCCCCAAAATTCATGTAGAAGTCCCTATTGCCAGTGTGGCTGTATTTGGAGATAAGACCTTTATAGAGGTGATTAAGGTAAATGATAAATAAGTGAAGAAACACCAATTTTTTTTAAAATCTTTTTTAATTAAATGAGATCATAAGGATAGGACCTTGATCAAATAGGATTAGTGTCCTTATAGGAAAAAATGATAGAGACCCTATTCTCTCTCTACTATGTTAGGACACAACTAGAAGGCAGCCATCTGCAAGCCAGAAAGAGAACTCTCACCATAAACCGAACCTGTGGGACCTTGGCCTGGGACTTGTTACCCACCAGAACAGTAACAGATTTCTACTGTTTAAGACACCCATTCCAGGACACTTCATTATGGCAACCTGAGCAAACTAAGACACAAGTATTAAGCAGAAGGCTTGGCACATATTAGAAGCCCAATAAGTACTGTATTAGTGCTCCTTTCTTGCTCATCCCTCCAAACGTTAGACCTTTTTACATAAAACCAAAGATTATAAATTTAAAATTAATGGTTTAGCTAGTGTTACAGCCCCACAGCATATCAGAAGCAGCAAACTGGAAAGGCAGAGGGAAGAGCTTTGAGAGCCAGGTAACCCAGGAGAGGTAGAGATAATGTTCTATTACAGAGAGAAAGGCCAAAAACTGACAGGAGTTCATAATTGTGAACCTGGGACATCCACAAAAGCTAGAACTGCCTTCAGTTACCTTCCACGTAAGCAGGCAAGAAATCAAGCTATATATTTTTTAAATTGTATCATAATAAATATATTTAAATGTTAAAGTGCTGATATTTCAAGTGTTCATTTAATTAGAAATTTCATTTGTACAGTGTATATTATTCTCCAAAGAAGTTAGCTAAATGAGGCATAGATGTATTAATAGTCTTTTGCTAATTTAGGTTTTGAGTTCTCTAGCTGTTAATTGATTGTTTTAAATTTTTCCTACTTTTCTTATTAAACGGTAGGACTCTGGGGAATAGTGAAATGAATTAATTATGTTGATGTGCTTAGAAGTGCAGGGCCAGAAAGGACCTTTAGAGGTCAAACAGCCTGGAAGTTCCTCTCTCCTGTTGCCGCTGTTCTCCTTAGGTTAGATACTCGTGGCTCTTCTTTTAGTCACAGCTATGGTATCTCCTTTCTCAACTCACCCAAACCCTTTATGCTCACTGAGTCGATTTCTTCCACGAACCTTTGTTTGATTGTTTTTATAAGTCTGATGCCCACAATTCTTAGCACAAAACACATTCTCTATAAATGTATATTAAGTAGATGTATGAATAAAACCTGGCCTTTCCTTCAGCTGCAATGTTCTTTCAAACTATCAGTGAAAAATTAGAATGCAGACTATTTTGAATAATTGGGGTATTTTCATGTTTATGCATTGTTGTATCAACTGCTAAAAGTCAGCTACATGATTAAAACTTAAGCCTACATGTTAAAACCTAACAACCGCTTCTCCAAAACCTTTTATGGATCTCCCAAGTGTCCGGTCTCACAGTAACTTCCTGTTTGACAGTTTGTGGAAACCTTTGTGACTTGTGAACTCTGAAGAGATGAAACCTATTGTAGTTTTTCATTTTTTTTTCCAGTTTTTGTTCTGTGTCTCTGTTTTGGTTTTGTTTAGACTTCAAAAAGAGCAGATACTGAACTCATTACCTCACATTGTGTCGTTGGTGAGGAAATAATTTCAGCAATGTTTATAAAGATACTAGCTTCCTGGGCATTCCATTTATAAGATACCTCTTTTTTTTTTTTAAGATTTTATTTATTTATTTGACAGACAGAGATCACAAGTAGGCAGAGAGGCAGGCAGAGAGAGAGGGGAGCAGTCTCCCCGCTGAGCAGAGAGCCCAATGCATGACTTGATCCCAGGATCCTGGGATCATGACCTGAGCTGAAGGCAGAGGCTTTAACCCACTGAGCCACCCAGGCGCTTTACAAGGTAGTTCTTATCAGAAATATTCAGGTAGTATAATTAAGTCAGCTTTTCCTTCAAAAAAATTTTTCAGCATTCCCCAAAGTACTCCTTTTGTTGGTTTGTCTTAATGAGGACACTTAACAAAAAAATGCATCTACTCCCATTAATTCTTTCTTCACCTTCCAAAGAGTTCCTTCAGAAATATGTATAAATGGCATAGCTGAGCTGACCCTGCAGGTCTAGGTAGCAATTCCATTTGTTCTGTCTGAAATTGACACTGACAGACTTGAACCTTGAAAGGATGAGAAAGGCAATGTTTTATACAAAGTGATTGTTCAAATGCAGGTATGTTAGTACACAGATAAAGGAATTCCTCCATGAACACTGGACACTATGGATGGTTGGTGTACAGTACATAACAACAAAGTTCCCAGTTTGCCCTAATATAATATCTTCTATCTCCGTTTTGCTTAAGGCTGACTCCAGCCCTGCTTTAGCCTTTCTTCCTAAGTTTTGATCTTAATTCTTCACTTGTTTCTTCTTTAAGATCAAGATTTTATTTATTTATTTGACACAGAAAGAGACAGCAAGAGAGGGAACACACAAGCAGGAGGAGTGGAAGAGGAAGAAGCAGGCTTTCCGCTGAGCAGGGAGCCCCATGTGGGGCTGGATCACGGGACCTTGGGATCATGACCTGAGCTGAAGGCAGACACTTAAGGACTGAACCTCCCAGGTGCCCCAATTGTTTCTTCTTGTAACTGGGCCTGACAAGAGATCAGATTGAGTAGTATCCTTGCAGCCCCCTTTAATAGTCTTACATGCTGAAAATTGAAGGAGGGAAAACAGCTTTATGACCCTTCTACCATGTGAATTGCTCACTGTCAAGAACCATTAAATTGACATTTTGGAGCAATTTCTCATTTTGATTAGTTATTAATGGAAATTGTTGACTATCCAATGGAGTCTATTCAGAGAGATCTAAACTTAGCCAAAGTCTGTTAACACCTTCTTTTAAGAAAAAGGACACTTTCTTTAAAAGGGTAGATGGCATGAATGCAATAGGTTCTTGCACAAATATGCTTCATTTTCACAAGTGCTAAGCATTCATTTTTTGCATGTCTTTAAGTCAGCTAGTTCCAGTAGTATTTAGGAATCCATGTTATATTCACAAAGATACAGGGCAGCTGTAGTTGGATCTAGCAGGAATATAAATGATGTTTGATACTGATTATATCCACTAATGGATCTAGTTAATGCTTTAAAAAGTTGGTAAAATTTTTATGTAAGCCATTAACACTTTAAATATTTCCTTTAAAACACTAAGTCTCCCTGGCAATTCACAGACATGTACCTCTGGGGCTAATAATACATTATATGTATATAAATGAATTAAAAAATTAAAAAAAAAAAACCACCAAGTCTCCTCTATGCTTCTGGAAATCAGAGTAGTTGTTATGTTGCACTCATTCTCTGTTCCCTACCTCAACTTCTTATTTTCAATTTTCTTGTCTCCCTGATCTGGAGTCTAGAAAACTTCCTGAGTTACGTCTTCCCATTCAGAATTTCTTCATTCAGTTTTGCCTCATATGCTATAAAATGCATGCATAAAGTTCTTAACTTCAGTAATCACATTTTATTTTTCTAAAAGCAAATATCTGTACTTAAAAAAAAGATCTGTTTCTTCTTTTTGGTGATCCCTTATTTCCTGTTTTTTATTCTTTACTTTTGTTTTTTAAATATTATATGTGCATATTTTCTATCTGTATCTGGTGGAATTGGTTTCATTTGAGATGCCAAAACTGTTTATTTTTTTCCACTAAATTTCATTCATGTATATTTTTTCATTTGCTTCACTTCCTCATTTGTTTTTAATATTTTAAATAAGTTTTTGTATTTTAAAGCAATTTAAGATTTACAAAAACATCATGGAGGTAATATAAAGTTACCATATATCCCATTGCAGTTTCCCCTATTAAAATCTGTTAGTACAGTACCTTTGTCACAACTAATGAACTGATACATTATTATTAACTACAGTGCATATCTTATTTAGATTTTCTCAGTATTTCCCTAAAGCCCTTCTTCTACTCTAGGATCCTAGTCAGGATGCCATATTTCATATATTAGTAATAGCTGCCTGGGTTCCTCTTGAGTAGGTTAGTCTCTTAGAATTTCCTGAGTTTTGATGACCTTGGCAGTTTTTAGGAGTACTTGTCAGGTATTTGAGGTTTGTCAGATGTTTTTGTCATGATTAGACCAAGGTTACAGATTTTAGGGAGGAAGGCCACAAAGTGAAGTGGCATTCTCATCACATTATATCAAAGGTACACACACTATCAATGTGATTTAACATTGTCAATGTGAATCTTGATCTGAGGTGGTGTTTGTTGGGTTTCTCCACCATAAAGTTATTCTTTTTTTCCCCATTTTTCATATTGAAGTCTATGATCTCAGTTTTATATCCAAGAAAACTGATTGACTTTTCAATATGTACATATTTTTCTTCTTATAAAAAGAGAATGATGATTCCTAAGCTCTTTACACATCAGAGCTAAAAGCCTAGCTTGTTTTTCATTTTCTTTTGCATCACTGTCTTATTTTGTAGTGAAAGCAGAATTAAGTGCAATGGGCTTCATGCCAGCATCTGATCCAGGAGGGCATATCTGCTATCTGACCTATGCCTGCTGTCACCAAGTTCCGCCATGGAACGCCTTGCTCAGCATTTCAGAACTGTGTAAAGTCTCCAGCATAAATTCTGCGTGATGCTTATTCAGGAAGAGCACACTAGTGACATGGTTAAGAATGACTAAGGAAAAGAAGGTCAGATGCCACTGGGTGTAAGAATCACATGCAGTGCTTTAGATTGGATCAAAGTGTTAACTATTATGAAAATTAGTAACTTTTCTGTAAAAACTGAGTATGCCATTATAAACAGTGATACTATAGGGCCTTGACCTAGGAATCCATATTTGAATAAAATTTAAACCAAAAGCCATGCTGCAAATTTGCTTTTCCTCATCTCTGCCTATTAATTTTACCAAAGCCACTAAATCCAACCCATTTTTATTAAATTGATCATCTAGCTAGAAAATAAATTCATCATTAATTTGTAGGCACATAAGTGTATTCGGGAAAGCAAATAAAAAGTTCTATTTTTGAACTCTTACTTTCTCAACTAATAAGTGAAAATCTACACAAATGCATTTGAACTATTGACTTAATATGATCTGTTTCTACTGAGAACAGAATGAAACATTTAACAAAATCCTTCTCTTTTTTGGTGGAATTCAATAGCTTTGTCCTAAAGTCTCTCCAGCAACCCAATCCACACCTTCAAAAACATTGGAAATTAGAAACACAGCCTGAGTTATTTTTTGTAGAATGGCTTCCATGATGGCTATGAGCCAGACACTCAATAATAATACGTAGTATCCACTGGACTCCTATATTATGCTAAAACTTTCATACAAATTAGCAAATAAACTCCCAATACCCACTTTTTATCTTCATTTTACAGATTATAATGAAGTTTGGAAAAAGAATGGACCCAGTGTCACAGAACTACTAAAAGAAAAGCAATATACTTTAAGTGTATAACACTAACTCTATTATAATATCATTGTTTATAGCATTATTGTATATTATTATATATCATTATTCAAAGCATGATTGTTTATAGTTAGAGTTGTCAGATTTAGCAAATTAAAATTAAAAAATCCAATGAAATTTTAATTTCATATAAACAACAAATACTTTTTTTTTAGTTTAAGTATCTCCCACTTAACAAAAAAGTATTTGTTGTTTATATGAAATTCAAATTTCAAGGAATATCCTATAATTCACCTGGCAGCCCTACTTGTATATTATTTCCATGATGCAGTTGAGAAAATTGAAAAAAATTAAGAGAAGTGTCACAGAATCATTAAAGGAAAAGTAATATGTAGTAAGGGTACAACTTTGATCACTTGCCGGATCAAACCAGAGCTGTGGAGAAATTACATATGTTACATCTAGTCATACTTAAACTTTGTGAGAATGGCTGAAACTTAGCCCCTCTGCCTGCCTGAATTCTCTAAGGGCTGCCGACTGTTCCTGGCTGAAGGATGATTTTCCACAATGAGAGCTTATTGTCTCCACCAGAGTTCTCTCCAGCAACTCAGCAGCTTCCAGCCTGCACTCAGGTGCAACACAGAAGGGCCAGGAAGCTAATGCCCCTGCAGGTAGGGCTCAGAAAATGAGAGAAAGAAAAAAAGGACATGCCCAGGCTTCCATTCTTCTAGAAGGACACCTGAAGAATTGATCCCTGGGGGTCCACACTGATGACCTGCTCAGTAATACCCTCTCTTTCCCCTCTCTGTTTCATTCCCTGACTCTTTTGGTTCTGCCTTCTCCACACACTAGTCTAAACCTGGTCAAGTCCTATCCTGAGCACTGCTTTTACAGGAACTCAAACTAACACACCTGCCTAGCAAATAAATTTCCGAGAGGGAATGAAGATGGCCATATTCCAATGGGCAGTTCTACTTCAGCGAGACCTTGAAGAATTGAAAGACTGTCATCACTTTGTTTCATAAGGAAGTATGGCTTATAGCAAACCAGGTTCAGATGGAGCAGAGAAAGCAATAAAGCTGGCCTTTCTCAAATAGAATATTGGAGGCTTAGGTTCAAAGCAGTGTCAATTGGTAGAAAATAAGAGTCACGCCTAGCAGCCTTCTTGACCCTCATCCTTTGTGTTCATTACCACTTTCTTCCCCAGGCCACAGACACCTGCTGCCCTGTCTCCTGCTCTGGTTTTCCTTTATAACAATAGATTCAATCTTTAGTTTCAATGAAATATTGATGTATTCTCCTACAAGGGCAGTCCAAACTTTCATACTTTCTTTGAATTATGTGCAGGCCACTGTTGAGCTGCTGCTCTCCCAGGATGACCTCTCATATGCCTCGTCCAGGAAAGCAGTTAATGTGCCTTCCAATTTCATGGGGCTGTTACTTTTATTGACATTTATCCTGGAAGCCGGAGAAAGTTACATGATCTCACTAATGCCATAGTCACCCCATGAGATTGTGCAGGACATAAATATTCATTAGAACTAAGCCTTGTGTCGTCCTGAAAGTTGACTGGATAAGGTCAATAAGAACGCATGTTGGAAATGTGTTCATCTGAATCAAATAATGAGTCCCTTTGTCATAATAATTAACATGGAGAGATGGAGAGAGCAATTATAAAGGGAAAAATGTTTTCTTTTTATCAAAGTTTTATTTGCTTATAGTTTTGCCTACCAATCAGCCACTGAATTCATCTTATGATAATTATCAGAAATTCAGTTTTATGCAGAAGGAATTTTATACATTCTCATAATTTATAGACCTTTAAGATTTTTGATGAAACCTAATTTATCACTTGTTAATCCCATCCTTTACACAGAGTGAAGGGGAGAGTTGTTTTTCTGTTTGAAATTTTCCAGTTTTTCAAAGATTCGAAGGAATCATTTTTATAGTCTTTATAGTCTTTAGTAGGTTTTCATGAGGGGGAAAAGGTGATGCTGAAATTCCACACTGAGAGCATTTTGTTAATATTACAAAATCTAATTAATAAACCAATGCTGAAACTATGTGTTTTTTAACAAAAAAAAAATGTTTTTCTACTTGAGTTATTTATACATTTCTGCTGTGACATTTTTAAAGTTTTAAACTCTAAAGGTTTTAAAGTTTCTTAAGTATCTCTAACTACATGCTTAAATAGCTCACTTGCTGTCATGCACATTCTCTCTCCTGCTTTCTATCTCCCTAAAAAGCAAAATATGCATCTGACAATAATGAACACTAAATCATACCATTTTGAAATGGTCCTATATTTTTGCTATGAAGTGCATATCTATTATTCATAACCAGTTTTGAGACTCTGAAATATGTGTTAAAACTTTTTGAGGCAAACTTAACCCTCTTTCAAGAAAAAATATGCACTTGGAAGAGGTAAATATGTTGAACTGATTTTTAAGAGGGCTATGATTTCCAAGCCTAGAATATATAGAATCAACACTTAGAGTTATCGTATGCAGAATCAAATGGAGATGGTGGAGAGAAACAGGAAGGCTGCCTAAATGACAGATATTCATTATCTATATAATGATCCCAGGATTCTTTTTCTCCACATTTATAGCATCTGAATTTCACCATCCCTCAAGGGAATTCTTCCTTCTGAAATATGTCACTAATTTTCTGGAAGAGAACAGACAAGGCTGTCTTTAACCTCTATTCACCTTAAACTATATCCATTACTTTTTGTTCATACCCTGTCCCAACAAATGGAAAATAACCTGAGTTTCTAATGTCATAAAAATGCTCTTTTTCTGCACTGAACAATATATATGGCAGATATTAACATATTCATTCAGATAATTATTCCACTAGATACATGGTAATCATGGTACCATTAAAGTTGTTTTTCTCACATCTGATTCAATGAATCAGTGAAATATTCTGAGATAGCAGTGTAATCACTGCCAGGACATCAGGGAATTTTGCCCTTTTTCCAGGTCAATTCCGATCTGCCCCTCTACTCAATGTTACATGCACAGCGCAGCCACAATTAGACAAGCTTCAGTTAGCCACCTTACAGCTAAATTACACATTAGAACTAGCAAAAGACGTAAAATTATACAGGTCATTGCATCAGGGGAAGAGAGGCACCAAGGAAGGGTTGTATGTGGGTTTCCTGGGAAGACTCAGTTCAAGAAATATTTAAAAAAAAAAATCTGATTTTTTTAAGCAAATGAAAAATAATTTGCATCTATGAAGGCAAAAAGAGATGGTTTCCGCAAAATAAACTAATGAGTACCCCCTTCCTATTTCTGGAGCTGAGAAAAAAGAACCCGTCGAGCAGTGGTGTGCTGGAGCTGCCTTATACTTGCTCAGGGAAACCAACTACATGCTTCTCTTCCCAACTCTATGTTCAGTGCCATCACATTGGTAGCTGCAAATCCACATGGTGGGAGTACGGTAACCCCCCTTATGTGGAGGATATGTTCTGAGACACCGCTCCCCTGGCAGTGGGTGCCTGAAGCCACAGATAGTATAGAACCATACATATACTATATTTTCTTTTACAATTTTTTGTTTTTTTATTAACATATAATGCATTATTAGCCCCAGGGGTACAAGTCTGTGAATCGTCAGGTTTACACACTTTACAGCATTCACCATAGCTCATACCTTCCCCAATGTCCATAACCCCACCATATACTGTATTTTTCTCTATACACATTCACCTAGGATAAAGTTCAGTTTATAAATTAGGCATAGCGGGAGATTAACAACAATAACTAATAGTAAGATAGAACAATTATAATGATAGACTGAAATAAAAGTTACGTGAATGTGGTTTCTCTTTCAAAATATTGTACTGTACTCACCCTTCTTGTGATGATGTAAGATGATAAAATGCCTATATCATGAGATGAACTGAGGTGAGTGATGTAGGCACGGTGATGTAGCGTAGGGTTGCTATCGACTTTCCACCCATTCATCAGAAGGAGGATCATCTGCTTCCAGATGGTGGTTGACCTCTGAAGAAAGCAAAACTGTGGTTAAGGGGAGACTACTGTATTTACACCAAGGAAATTATAAAACACTACAAATCAAGGCATTATCTGCAGGGAGCTGATTTTTACACATTTACCAACACACCCTCGCTTTCATTAAAGGGTTTTTTGATGAAAAAAACCTGAGAAAGTGTTGGCAGGATGCCCTGGCACAGGAGTTTGAGGTCTGATAGTTTTCAGGTAGCTTTCACATCGGCTACTTACTCATGATGAGGCATTCATCGAGTGAAAGTACTAAGTACACTATTATTTTACCCACTCAGAAATTGCATTATATTTATCAGAGTTCAACCTCTTTCTTGGTAACTTGTGTAAAAATGGCAAAACAGCCATTTGAAATGTACAGTGTCAACAAAATTTGATTTTACCCCCTGAATTTACAAATAACAATTTGTTTTTGCAAAATATAGATGAGGGTAAAAGCTATTCTTCTCACACTCACACATGCAGTTTTTTATCCTCAAAAGATGCTATGTATTTTTTTCTTTTATGAATCTTTTATGCTTGTGAGTGATAATTGTAGGAGGCAGATTTAATTAACTCATTTGAGAATGTTTGTGAAATGCCCAAAAGTCACACATAGAACTGACTCTATAAAGAATATCATTAGATAATTTCAGCATTAACCAGTGCAAACATCTACTAGTTCACTTTAGGTATGACCAATACAAATCATAATCACTTGTCCAGAGCAACATTCATAGAACTTGATCTAACTTTTATGATTATGAAAAAAATGAATTTATTTGAGCCACAGTGTGCAAATACATTCTGAATACTTCATCTGCTATCTTATTATTGCTGCACAGAATTCCAATCCTGAAAATTTTATTAGTCAGATTCAGTCTTTGTGTCAATTCCTAGGAAATACTAAACTCTTTGCTGTAGAGACTTCAAATTTGCATTCCCTCTACCTAAAACACCATTCCCTTGACTCTTTACAACACTTCAGACTCTGAAATCCCCGTATAGGTTTTACTGCCTCATTTCCAGAGGAACCTGCCCTGGCAACTCCAGAAAGCAGTCTCCTCTCACATACACCAGCTTACTTCATAGCAGTAAATTGGATTTAACAAAAAATGAAAAAAAAGTTACATACTTTTTAAAAAAAATACAGATTTGAAATCTACCTAAAGATTTATTTCTAATGAGACTTGAGCTAATAAACCACAAAAGCAACTAATCCAAACTCAATACACCAGTCCTATGACTGACAATCATCTGATATACATGAGAACAACTGTAAAGTTCATTAAAATGTTGAGATATGACTGTCCTGGTTAGTAAACAGCTGCTGCCCTTAGCCCCACCTTCTCAAATGCCCACCACTCTGGGTGCTCACCCCTCCAGGGCCACTTTGGCCTGCTCTATGATCCTGCAACTGAAGAGTTAATTCTGACAGGCTCAGGGATCTTGAGTTACAGTTAAAGGACAGTATCCTTTCATACTGTTGGGTTTCAGTACCTTTCACTCCCTATAGTCTCTCCTCCTGATCTCCATCATTGATTTCTCCTCCTCAGGACTACCAAGGGCCATCCTTTGACCCAGTCATACCCCTAATCCATTTTCAATGCCCTTCTGCAAAATTCCTCTTGTTGACAACACAACATCTTGCTAATCAGCCCTTTCCAGTGACCAGTACCATTCCCCCATTGACATGACATCCCTCCTCTTGTGTAATCTCCTAAACGTTGCTGCACATGGGCAGCTTTGATAAATTCCAATACCCTAGTCACACTCCAGATGGATTGAATCTGAATGTTTGAGGACTAGTGTCACCCATGTGTCTTTTTTAAAAATCTACAAGATGAATGGATAAAGAAGATGTAGTATATATACACAATGGAATATTATTCAGCCACCAGAGGCAATGAATATCCATCATTTGCATTGACATGGATAGAACTGGAGGGGATTATGTTAAGTGAAGTGAGTCAAGCACAGAAAGACAATTATCATATGGTTTCACTCATATATGTAACATAAACAATAGCATGGAGGACCACAGGGGAAGAGAGGGAAATTCAAAGGGGGAGAAATCAAAGAGGGAGGTAACCATGAAATACTATGGGCCCCGAGAAATAATCTGGGGGTTTCAGAGGGGAGGAGGCTGGGGGGAAAGGGAACAGGGTGATGGGTGCTGTGATAAGCACTGGGCATTATATTTAAATAATAAATCCTTGAATACTGCATCAAAAACTAATTATGGACTATATAGTAGCTAACTGAACTTTTAAAAAAAATTTCTAAAAACCTGGAAGGGGAAGTAGAGTAAAAGATCTAAAAGAGATTTCACTGTATAGGCACATCAAATATGCTTCCTTAACCCAATTACTCTTTAAAAGAGTTTATCTGTTTCTACGTAATTAATGGTTCACTCATTGTTCACTTTATTGCACTTCACAGATACTGTTTTAGCAAAGTAAAAGTTCATGGCAACCCTGCATCAAACAAGTCTATCAGGGCCATTTTTCCAACAGCATTGATCCACTTCGTATGTCTGTGCCTTTTAGTAATTCTCACAATATTTCAAACTTTTCCACTACTGTTGTATTTGTTATGTTGATCTGGATCTGTGGTCTTCGATGTTAGTATAATAATTATTTTGGAGGTGTCATGAATCATGCTCGTAGACAATGGTGAACTTAACTGATAAATGGTGTGTGTGTGTGTTCTAACTGCTCCACCAACCGATCTGTCCCTTGTATCTCCCTCTCCTTGGGCCTTCCTGCTCCCAAAGACACAACAATAGTGAAAGTACGCAAGTTAATACCTTATAATGGCCTCTAAGTATTCAAGTGAAAGGAAGAGTGGTATATCTCTTACCTAAATCAAAATCTTAAAATAATGAAGCTTAGTAAGAAAGGCATGTCTAAAGTTTAGGTTTCTTGTGCCAGTTAGCCAGGCTGTGAATGCAAAGGAAAATTTCTTAAAGGAAACTGAAAGTGCTACTCTAGTGACCACATGAATGATAAGAAAGTGAAACAGCCTCACTGATGATATGGAGAAAGCTTGAGTGGTCTGGACAGAAGATCAAATCAGCCACACTTCCTTAAACCAAAGCCCAATCCAGAGCAAGGCCTAAACTCTTTTCAATCTCATCAAGGCTAAGAAAGGAGAAGAAGATGCAAAAGTTCAAAGCTAGCAGAGTCTGGTTCAAGAGGTTTAAAGGGAAAAGTTGTCACCACAATATAAAAGTGCAATGAGAAGCCTCAGGTGCTGGTGTAGAAGCTGCAGCATGTTATCGAGAGATCTAACTAAGGTAATTAATGAAGGGGGCTGCACTTAACAACATATTTGCAAGGTAAACAAAACAGCCTTCTATTGGAAGAAGACACCATTTAGAATTTTCATAGTTGGAGAGGAGAAGTCAAAGCCTGGCTTCAAAATTTCAAAGGACAGGCTGACTCACTTGTTAGGGGCTAATGCAGCTGGTGACTTAAAGTTAAAGCCAATACTTATTTACCATCCTGAAAATCCTAGGGCCCTGAAGAAGTATGCTACATCTATTCTGACTGTGATTTATAAGAAGAACAACAAAGGCTGGATGACAGCACATTTGTTTGCAACATGGATTACTGAATTTAAAGGCTACTGATGAGACCTACTGCTCAGAAAAAAAAAAAAAAAGAAAAGAAAAAAGAAAAAGGAAAGAAAGACAGACCAGGGATATGGGAAAGATTGACTGCTTTTCCTCTGAGGGCGCACTGAGGAGTGGGTACCCGAGCCCTCATCCCCACGGGGTAAAGATTGGGAGGCTGCCATCTTCATCATTCTCCTCCAGAGATGTACAGAAAACATTCAGGGAACAAAAGCTACTGAGAGCTAAACAGATTATTTAGCCCTGCTCTTGGCAAGGGCGGTGCAATTCTGCTTTGGGCAAAGACATTACAGAATCATGCAAGAGGCCCCTTTGCCAGCAGATTAGCAAGAACATCCAGACAAGACCAAGTTTACTGATAAGTCTGAACTGCAGAACTGCAGAATAGGGGAATGCAGAATAGGGGAATGCAGCACATAGAATTCATGGTTTTTTCCCATGATTCTGTAGTCTTTCAAAGTTAAATTTTGTTATTTTATTTTTTCTTATTCTATTTTTTAAATTCTTCCTCTTTCTTATTTAACCTTTTTAAACTATTTTATCTTATCAATACCTTTTTTAAAAATCTTTTTAAATTTTCATTGTTATAGTCATAGTCTATCCCTTCATTGTATTTAACCTTATTTTTTATATGTATATAGGTTTTTCTTTCTTTAAAATTTTGGGATCCAGTTTCCTCTAATATCAAAATATACCCTAAATCTAGTGTATGGCTTTGTTCTAGTCTCCAGCCTAATCACATTATTTCCTATTTTTTTTTTTACTTTTTTCAATCAACTTCTTGTCTTATCAATTCTTTTTTAATTTCCATCTTTACATTCATATTCCACCCCTCCATCATGTTTACCCTCATTTTTATATATATACATGCTTTTCTTTCCTTTAAATTTTGGGAGGCAGTTTCTTCTACCAGACCAAAATATACCCAAAACCAAGTGTGTGACTCTGTTCTATTCACCAGTATAATATATATAAATACATATGTAATATGTAATCAAATCAATAATATATATATACACATATGTAATATGTATTTATATATATTATTGATTTGATTACATATTGATTACATATGTATTTATATATATTAGATATGTATATCTTATATTATATTAATATATAATATATAGTTTAATATATATTTTATATAAATTTTTATATATAAGCATACACACACACACACATATATGTGTGTTTTTTTCCTCTGTTCTTCTCCCCCTGGTTTTGGGTATCTTTTGATTTGGTTAGTATATGTTTTTCTGGGGTTGTTATCCTTTCAGTATTTTGTGCTCTCATTCATCTATTTTTATCTGGATAAAATGACAAGGCAGAAAAACTCACTTAAAAAAAAAAAAAGAACAAGAGGCAGTACCGATGGCTAGGGACCTAATTAATACAGACATTAGTTAGATGTCAGAACTAGAGTTCAGAATGACTATTATTAAGGTGCTAGCTGGGCTCAGAAAAAAGCATGGAAGATACTAGAGAATCCCTTCCTGGAGAAATAAAAGAACTAAAATCTAATCAAGCTGAAATCAATAAAGCTATTAATGAGGTGCAATAAAAAATGGAGGCTCTTACTGCTAGGATAAATGAAGCAGAAGAGAGAATTAGTGATATAGAAGATCAAATGATAGGGAATAAAGAAGCCAAGAAAAAGAGAGATAAACAGCTACTGGACCACAAGGGGAGAATTCAAGAGATAAGTAATACCATAAGATGAAACAATATTAATATATTGGATCCCAGAAGAAGAAGAAAGAGAGAGAGGGGCAGAAGGTATACTGGAGAAAATTATAGCAGAGAATTTCCCTAATTTGGTGAAGGAAACAAGAATCAAAATCAAGGAGGCACAGAGAACGCCCCTCAAAATCAATAAAAATATGTCAACACCCTGTCATCTAATAGTGAAATTTACAAGCCTCAGGGACAAAGAGAAAAACCTGAAAGCAGCTCAGGACAAGAGGTCTGTAACATACAATGACAGAAATATAAAATTGGCAGCAGACCTATCCACAAAGACCACAAAGGCCAGAAAGGACTGGCATGATATATTCAGAGCACTAAATGAGAAAAATATGCAGCCAACAATACTACATCCAGCTAGGCTGTCATTGAAAATAGAAGGAGAGATAAAAAGCTTCCAGGACAAACAAAAACGTAAAGAATTTTCAAACACCAAACCAACCCTACAGGAAATATTGAAAAGGGTCCTCTAAGCAAAGAGAGAGTCTAAAGGTAACAGACCAGAAAGGAACAGAAACAACATACAGTAACTATCAACTTATAGGCAAAATAAAAAAACTGAATTCATATCTTTCAATAGTTATTCTGAATGTAAATGGGCAAAATGCCCCAATCAAAAGGCACAGGGTATCAGAACTGATTTAAAAAAAAAAGACCCATTGATATGTTGTCTGCAAGAAACTCATTTTGGACCCAAAGAGACCTCCAGATTTAAAGTGAGGGGGTGTAAAACCATTTACCATGCTAATGGGCATCATAAGAAAGCTTGGGTGGCAATCCTTAAATCAGATAAATTAGATTTTAACCAAAGACTATAATAAGAGATGAGGAAGGACACCAAATCATACTTAAAGGGTCTGTCTAATAAGAAGGTTTAACAACTTTAAATATCTATACCCTTAACATGGGAGCAGCCAATTATATAAACCAATTAATAACAAAACCAAAGAAACACATCAACACTAATACAATAATAGTAGGGACTTTAACACCCCTCACTGAAATAGATCATCTAAGCAAAAGATCAACAAGGAAATAAAGGATTTAAATAACACATTGGACCATATGGACATCACAGATATATTGAGAACATTCCATCCCAAAGCAACAGAATACACATTCTTCTCTACTTCACATGGAAATTCTCCAGAATAGATTACATCCTGGGTCACAAATCAGGTCTCAACTGGTACCGAAAGATTGGGATCATTCCCTGCATATTTTCAGACCACAATGCTTTGAAACTAGAACTCAACCACAAAAGGAAAGTTGGAAAGAACTCAAACACATGGAGGCCAAAGAGTATCCTATTAAAGAATGAATGGGTCAACCAGTAAATTAAAGAAGAATTTTTAAAAATTCATGGAAACAAATGAAAATGAAAACACAACTGTTCAAAATCTTTGGGACATAGCAAAGGTGGTCCTGAGAGGAAAGTATAAGCAATACAAGCCTTTCTCAAGAAATAAGAAAGGTCTCAAGTACACAGCATAATCCTATACCTAAAAGAGCTGGAGAAAGAGCAGCATAGAAAGTCTAAACCCAGCAGGAGAAGAGAAATAATAAATATCAGATCAGAAATCAACAAAATAAAAACCAAAAGAACAGCAGAACAGATTAACAAAACTAGGAGCAGGTTCTTTGAAAGAATTAATAAGATTGATAAACCCCTGGCCAGTCTTATCAAAAAGAAAAGAGAAAGGACCCAAATAAATAAAATCATGGATGAAAGAGGAGAGATCACAATCAACACCAAAGAAATACAAACAATTATAAGAACATATTATGAGCACTATAGTCCAGAAAATTTGACAATCTGGAAGAAATGAATGCATTCCTAGAGACCTATAAACTACCAAAACTGAACTAGGAAGAAATAGAAAACCTGAACAGACACATAATCAGTAATGAGATTTAAGCAGTCATCAAAAATCTCCCAACAAACAAGAGCCCAGGGCCAAATGGTTTCCCAAGGGAATTCTACCAAACATTTAAAGAAGAATTAATACCTATTCTCCTGAAATTGTTCCAAAAAAAAAACAGTAATGGAAGGAAAACTTCCAAACTCACTTTATGGTGCCAGCATTACCTTGATCCCCAAACCAAAGACCCCATCAAAATGGAAAATCACAGACCAATATCCTCAATGAACATGGATGCAATAATTCTCACCAAAATACTAGCTAATAGGATCCAAGAGTACATTAAAATAATTCTTCACCACAACCAAGTGTGATTTATTCTTGGGCTGCAAGTTTGGTTAAACATCTGCAAATCAATTAATGTGATATAATACATTAATAAATTAATGAAAGAAAGAACAAGAACCATATGATACTCTCAACAGATGCTGAAAAAGCATTTGACAAAGTACAGCATCCATTCTTGGTCAAAACTCTTCACAGTGTAGGGATACAGGTACATATCTCAATATCATAAAAGCTATCTATGAAAAACCCACAGCAAACATCATTTTCAATGGGGAAAAACTGAGAACTAAGGTCAGGAACACAGCAGGGCTGTCCGCTATCACCACTGCTATTCAAAATGGTATTAGAAGTCCTAACCTCAGCAATCAGACAACAAAAAGAAATAAAAGACATCTGAGTCAGCAAAGAAGAAGTCAAATTCTCACTCTTTGCTGATGTTATTACAGTTTATGTGGAAAACCCAAAAGACTCCACTCCAAAACTGCTTTAACTCATACAGGAATTCAGTAAAGTGTCAGGATGTAAAATCAATGTACAGAAATCAGTTGCATTTCTATACTCCAACAGCAAGGCAGAAGTAAGAGAAATTAAGGAGTCAATGGCATTTATAATCCACCCAAAATCATACGATACCTAGGAATAAACCTAACCAAAGAGGCAAAGAAGCTGTACTCAAAAAACTATAAAGTACTCATGAAAGAAATTGAGGAAGACACAAAGAAACAGAAAAATGTTTCACGCTCATGGACTGGAAGAACAAATGTTGTGAAAATGTCTATGCTACCTAAAGCAATCTAGATATTTCATGTAATCCCTATCAAAATACTATCTTTTTTTTTTTTTCAAAGAAATGGAACAAATAATCCTAAAACTTATATGGAACCAGAAAAGACCCCAAATAGCCAGAGGACATATCAGATAAAGGGCTAGTATCCAAAATCTATAAAGAGCTTATCAAACTCAACACCCAAAGAACAAATAATCCAATCAAGAAATGGGCAGAAGACATGAACAGCCATTTCTGCAAAGAAGACACCCAAATGATGGCACATGAAAAAATGCTCAACATCACTTGGCATCAGGGAAATAGAAATCAAAACCCACAGTGAGAGACTACCTCACACCAGTCAGAATGGCTAGAGTTAACCAGTCAGGAAATGACAGGCATTGGTGAGGATGTGGAGAAAGGGGAACCCTCCTATATTGTTAGTAGAAATGCAAGCCGGTGCAGCCACTCTGGAAAACAGTGTGTAGGTTCCTCAAAAAGTTGAAAATAGAGCTATGTTATGACCCAGCAATCACAATACCAGGTATTTACCCAAAAGATACAAATGTAGTGACCCAAGGAACAAGTGCACCCTGAATGTTTGCATCAGCAATATCCACAATAGCCAAACTATGGAAAGAGCCTAGATGTCCATCAACAGATGAATGTATAAAGAAGATGTGATATGTGTGTGTGTGTATACATATATATATATATATATATATATGCGTGTGTGTGTGTGTGCGTATACACACAAACACAATGTATTTTTATATATATACTTATAAATATTATATATTTATTTTAGTTATATAATATAAATATATGTAAGTATATATAAATATAAATATATATTTATATATACTATGTATGTATATATAAATACTATGTAGCCTTCAAAAATGAAATCTTGCCATTTGCAATGATGTGGATGGAACTAGAGGGTATTACGCTAAGAAAAATTAGTCAATCAGAGAAAGACAATTATAATATGATCTCACTGATATGAAGAATTTGAGAGGCAGGGCAGGCAATCATGGGGGAAGGAAGGGAAAAAATGAAACTAGATGGGACCAGAGAGGGAGACAAAGCATAAGAGACTCTTAATTTCGGGAAACAAACTGAGGGTTGCTGGGGGTTGATGGAGGGAGGGATAGAGTGGCTGGCTTATGAACACTGGGGAGGGTATGTGTTATGGTGAGTGCTGTGAATTGTGTAACACTGATGATTCACAGACCTGTACCCCTGAAGCAAAGAAGACATTATATGTTAATTTTTTAAAAAACATATACCTTTTGTAAGACTATAGCTGCAATAACTAGTTATTCCTCTGATGGATCTGGGCAAAGTAAACTGAAAACCTTCTGGAAAGGATTCACCATTCTAGCTGCCATTAAGAACATTTGTGATTCATGGGAAGAATCAAAATATCAACATTAACAAGAATTTGGAAGAAGTGGATTCCAACGCTCATGGAAGACTTTCAGAGGTTCAAGACTTAAGTAGAGGAAGTAACTGTCAGTGGAGTAGAATTAGCAAGAGAACTAGAAAGAGAAATGGATCCTGAAGATGAGACTGAATTGTTACAATCTCATAATAAAAGTGTAATGCATAAAGAGTTGCATCTTATGGTAAACAATGTGGTTTCTTGAAATGCAATTTAGTCTTGGTAAAGATGCTGTGAAGATTGCTGAAATGACAAAAAAAAGTTTCAAAATATGACATAAACATAGTTGATGGGGCGGCAGCAGCATTTGAGAAGATTCATTCCAATTTTGAAAGAGGTTCTACTGTGGGTAAAATTCTATCAAAGAGCATTGCATGCTACAGAGAAATTGTTTGTGAAAAGAAGTGTCAATTGATGCAGCAAACTTCACTGATGTCTTATTTTAAGAAATTGCCACAGCCACCCCAACTTTCAGCAACCACCACTTTGACCAGTCAGCAACCATCAACACTGAAGCTAGTCCTCCATCAGCAAAAAGATTACAACTCGCTGAAAGTCCAGATGATGTTTACCATCTTTTAGTAACAAGGCATTTTTAAAATTAAGATATGTACATTGTTTTTTTTAGACATAATATCATTGCTCACTTAATAGACTGCAGTACAGTGTTAAGATAACTTTTTAAAAAAGATTATTTACTTTTAAGAGAGAGAGTATGCACATGAGGGAAGGAGCAGAGGATGAAGAAGAGAAAGAATCTCAAGCAGACTCTCCACTGATTGGGGAGTCTTTATTTCAGGGGGCTTTTATTTCACACCCATGGGATCATGACCTGAGCCAAAACCAAGAGTCAGACACAAGCAACTGAGCCTCTCAGGTCCCTCTAAAGATAACTTTTAAATGCAGTAGGAAGCCAAAAATTTCATGACCCACTTTATCGTAACATTCAGTTTATTTTAGGGAGCCAGCAATCTCTCTAAGGTATGCCTGTAGTACGGTATATGTGGATGTGTGTGTGTGTGAGTATGTGTGTGTGTGTGTGTGTGCGTGAGAGAGAGAGAGAGAGATTTCCAATCTAATTACTGCTTTAAATAAATAAACAGAAAACAAATAAATGATACTGAATAATTGTGTTTCTGGCAGGAAGTCAAGAAACTCTAAAGTTGATAAATCTAGAAACAGTGGTATAAGTTTATAGAAAGGAATATGGAAGGAACTATATTTCATTATTATTAAGTCTTGGAATACTCTATTAAATCCTGTGAATTATCAATTTCTTGATACCTTTTCCATTAAAGGAAAAATTGCATTGTGAGTCTCTCTATACACACACACACACACACACACACACACACACATATGTATACATATATGTACACAAAACAAATATATATAATTTGTTTTGTATAAATCAAATTTTTTATTTGTATATATGTACATATATACATATATATACAAATTTTGTTTGTGTGTATATATATATATATATTTGTTTTGTATAAAACTTGGCTACTAACCACATTTTCCTTATTTTGATTAGCCTCAGAAAAGCCTGATACTAAAGTTTTATATGTCCTAAAAAGTTAAAGATCAAATCATGAAGGGTAGTGATGGGCTACTAAGAGGTAGCAAAGAAGTAACTCTGCTGGCAATTACTTCACACTTATGTTCATCTACTTAAATATAATTATACTCTATTAAATAAAGTTTGAGATGAGTTACCTAATAAGTATAAATGTATTCATGAGGGAAAAAAGAACAAAATGTTTGAAATGGCAATTCTTGCAAAGGCTCAGGATGATAACTCCAAGAGTAACTGACAAAAGAAACTATTGATTGGCTCCTGCTAGGGGTGGTCAATTAACATGGTATGGATAACAGGATGTGAATCAAAATTTGAATTTGAGATTCAGCCCTTGCAGATTTAAATTATTAAGATCTTATTTTCGAACAGTGGCCATGATGAATTTCAAAAACAAGTAGTAATACCTAACATTCATATAACACCTACCATGGCATTATACTATAGAAATGATCCCTGAAAGTATAGTCTTATGGCATTATAAATATACAGATTCATTTAGTCTTCACAACAACTGCATGTGGTAGATACTATATTATTGATGTTTTACAACCTAGAAAACCAAAGATTACAAAGTTTAAGTAACTTTGCCCAAATCTCATAACTAGTAAGAGTTAGAGTTAGAGTATGAACACATGTAGTCTAGCACAAATTTCTGTACTCATATCTGCTTCAACTACATGGGCTCTTGAATAACAAGAGCTTCACCATTCAAGGTGAGAAATAAGGGAGAAATAAAAAGAGAAATGGCTCCAAGACCCAACAATCACCATAAAAAAAGCAACTCAAGATACTTTGCTGAAGCAGAGGACAGAGAAAGAAAATTTCAATAGAAGCAGAGTATCAAAAAGGGTTATAACTCCTAGGTAGCCCAGGGGAAAAAAAATCAAATAAATAGACTGAGAATATAAATCTTTTGGGTTTGGGGTAAAGATGGAGCTTAGACAAAGAACAGGCTAATAGAGGGTGGCTAAATAAAGAAATCCAAGTAAAAATATGCTAATTCACACATGTTCTAAATTGAAGAAAGCTACATTCTCAATTTACTTTGTAATTGCCAGCCACACTCATTTAAAAAATAGGTTATACTGTGATAATTTCTCACAAACAGTAAAAAATGAATGCCTTTACAAAAACTAACCTAGGAATATTTTACTGACTTGATAATGCATTTGAACTATGGGTTAGGGCTATGGAAAGAAAGTTGTTTGACTGCAAAACTTGCAAATATAAGGTATCAAAAGCACAAGTGATTTTTTTAAAAGCTATTATTTATTTCAATCTCAAGTAGGTGGAGAGGCAGGCAAAGAGAGAGAGAGAGAGAGAGAGGAGGAAGCAGACTCTCACTGAGCAGAAAGCCCAATGCAGGGCTCAATCCCAGGACCCTGAGATCATGACCTGAGCCAAAGGCAGAGGTTTAACCCACTGAGCCATCCAGGTGCCCCACACAAGTGATATTTTAACATGGTGGAAATTTGGGCTACAGGATAGTTCTAACTCACTTCTGTCAGTGTGAGCTGACTTGATTATCAGTGTTAAAATGTATCAATTATTTATAAATAAATACAAAGACAGTTATTAACAGTAATTTTGATCATATTCCCCCTTCTTGACTTTTTACCAAAGGAGTCCCATAAGTAAATCAAATATTGTATGTTTCAACATTTTTTTCTTACCTTACACATTACTCTTAATGCTCCCAAGCAAAGAAATAGTTAAGGAGTTGATGATTTGGGTGAGGGGATGGCATTTAACACCATGCTTATGAAATGACAGACACATTTCACTCCTCCCATGTGTCCCTGGGAGGTCGACATTAGGATTCCTGTTTTATAGACTGTTGCATCATGGTCAAGGGGCATAGCTAACTTGAGTTAACTCAACATGGGGTCACCACCCATTCGAACATGAGAAATAACAAAAGGGCTTCCAGGAAGTGGTAACATTCAGAACAGTTCTGGAGATTGCATTGAATTAGAAGTCTCTCTGGGGGCACCTGAGTGGCTCAGTGGGTTAAGCCTCTGCCTTTGGCTCAGGTCATGATCTCAGGGTCCTTGGGATCGAGTCCCACATCAGGCTGTCTGCTTGGCGAGGAGCCTGCTTCCCCTCTCTCTCTGCCTGTCTCTCTGCCTACTTGTGATCTCTCTCTCTCTCTCTCTCTCTCTGAGAGAGAGAATATAAATAAAAAATAAAAATAAAAAATAAATAAATTTAATTATAATAAATAAATAAATAAATTTTAAAAAATAAAAATAAATTTAAAAAGTAAAATAAAAATAAAATAAATGAATAAATAATAAAATAAAAAAATTAAAAAGTTAAAAAAAAATCTCTCTGGTTTATGATATGTGAGTGTCTTCAGTGCTAATCCTACAAATTCAGAAGGGAAACAAATTTCTTCCCTTCCCTGTTGAAGCCTGCAGTCCTTCAGATTTCCAGATCATGATTGGTTTTGGGAGCAGAGCCCAGTACCTGGGTAAAGAGTAATTTAGGAATAAGGAAGCTGGACTTAAGAGCTCAGCTTTAGACCCAGCAAATGAATGACTCACTAAACAAATTCAAAAGAATGAGCTCTGCAGCCTCACTGTGTTTTCATCCCCTTCTTTCTCAGGTAGAGGAAAGGTAAATCTTGAATCCCAAGCAGGAAGGTTTTTCCTAACACATCAAGCTTATGCCACAAAAAGAAATTCCATCCCCTCCTGTTTGGTAAACCTGAGTCTATTTGTAAAAGTCAGGACTAGGTTCACACCCCTTATTTTCTCACTATGGCACCTCATTTGTATCATACTGTGTTTTAATTTCATATTTCCTACTACATTTGCATTCCTCCTACCAGACAACAAATAAACAGGACCAAGCCCTGTTTTCTGTGTTTCCAGCAGCTGGTACAATGTCTGATAAAGAGCAAGAGTTCATTATATGTTTGATGAATGAGTGAATGAACACTGCCAGCTCTGGAAAAAAAATAAACTGCAGATTTTGGAAGATCCAGACTTCAAATTATAAGACCTCACAACTGTAGTTGTACAGGTTAGAGAAGACAAAAGTGACTGATAAATATTTTCAGCTGTTACTACACTCTATGCATACCATGAGGAAAGCAGTCTCAATTACTGTGATTTGAATATAGAATCGTTTAGGATAATGGTAATGGCCATGAACTGAATGTTAATGTCTCCTCAAAATTTATATGTTGAAATCTTAGCCCCAGTGTGATGGTTTTAAAAGGTAGGGCCTTTGGTAGGTAATTATTTCATGATTGCACAGCCTTTATGAATGTGATTACTGCCTTCATAAAGGGGACTCCAAAACACGCTCTCCCTCTTTCTGACTTATGAGTGTACAATGGGCTGTTGGCAGTCTGCAAGTCAAAAGAGCAGCCTCACCAGAACCCAACCGTTGGCATCCTGATGATGGACTTATAGTTTCCAGGACTGTGAAAGATAATTTCTGTTGTTTATAAGCCGCCCAATCTATGGTACTTTGTTATGGAGACCTGAATGGACTAGGATAATGATCTATACCAATACCTGTACCTTTACCTAAGACTTGTGTCTGTACCTATCTGCATCTGTATTATCATCTATACCAACAAAGATATAGATAGGAGAATATACCAACATAGATATAGGTACAGATATATACTAATATAGATATTTAGAGGTAGAGATAGAGATTGGCATGAGGACCAATTTTAAAAAAATAAGTATTTTATGCACCACATTTTTTACCTATAATTATTTGCATTCTACAAAATACTATAAGTCAGTAACAGCATATATCATGCATTTTCTTACTAGTAACTTGAGTACTATGATTGTTCAAATATTGATTATGGAATATTTTATTAAACCACAATAGTGATGATTGATCATTCACAAATAGTTTTAAACCACCTGTCAATAGAAACAGTTATCAATACAAATTAGCCAAAATTACAGAAACTCATTTCACTAAAAACAACAGTTCACAGACACAACAGCCAGCCACCCCCAAATAACTACCTTTTTACCTGCTTTCTAACTTTCTCCAGAATGCAGCACTGAATTCTGTTAAGGTAGGATGTTCCATTTTCTAGCTGTTTGGGGGAAAAAATAAGAAGAGTAACATGAATTTCTAAATATGTTTGTTAAGATGAAAGATGAGTGGAAATTTTTGCAATCATATTTTTAAAGGTGAAGAAAATGCATTTTGTTTCTTAGAAAGTTTTCCATTTTGTGTATGTACATTGTAAACCCTATATTAAGCAATTTTATAAATGAGAAGTTTCAAGATCAAGATTACACAGTAAAAACAAAAGGATTAGGGATGATGTGCTGGACTCTGGAAAAATTATAAAATAGCTGAGGACTGTCTTTGAAATCTTCTCATTGTCCATCTCCAGCTTCTGGAGCCTCTTCCCTCCACTCTGGAAGTGTCCATGGTGCTCTGCAGCTGGCTCCCCAGTTCAATTTCATGTACAGTGTCCACTGATCCCACATGCCTAGCCTTCTCTAAATTGCATTTCAGATTGAAAGATAAGACAGCTAATCAAGATTGCAACTTCTCAAATATGCCCGAAAGATGCTAACATATTGATGATTAGAAAACAATATCGAGTTTCTCATTGGCATTCTTCTATTCAATAGAATAAATCATTATATTCTACAAAATGATGTCTAATTTGTAAAATATTTATTTTTCCCTGTAGAACACAGTAAAACTATTTTTATCTTGAGTGGAAAAAAAATGTGGCCCATAAAAAGTTTATCTTTTCCAGTTGGCTTTCATTCAAATATAGATACAGATGAAGATACAGACAGGTATAGGTACAGATGCAGGTATAAATGTGGGCATAGGCCTGGGTATAGGTATGGGCAAGGAGATAGGTACAGGAATAGATACAGGCTGTAGGCATAGACATAAGTATGCATATAGGTCTAAGCATAAGCATGGCATGAATATAGGCATAGGCATGGACATGGGTATAAGTATGAGCATAGGCACAGCAAGGACAAAGGAATGAGTATAGGCATAGGCATGGGCATGGACTTGGGTATAGGCATGAGTATAAGCATAGACACAGGCATAGGTATAGGCATGGACATAGGCATAGACATAGTCATAGGCACGGATATAGGCATAACCATAGACATGGGAATGGGGCATAGGCATGGGCATGGACTTGGGTATAGGCATGAGTATGGGCACAGACAAGGGCATAGGCATGGGTATAGGTATAGGCATAGCATAGGCATGAGTATAGGCATAGGTACGGGCATGGACTTAGGTACAGGCATGGGTATAGGTATGGATATAGACACAGGCATGTTATAGGCATAGGAATGGGCATAGACACAGGTATACACATGGACATGGGCATGTGTATAGGCACAGACATAGACATTGGCATGTGTGTAGGCATGGGTATAGGCATGAGCACAGCCATAGTAACATACATATGCAAAAACATGGGCATAGGCACAAGCATGCACTTAAGTATGGGCATACATAGTCACTAGTACCTTACACCATTTTATATAAGGACTAGTCTTCTCTCTATTCTCTCCTCAGTTAAAACTCCCCGTTTCCTAGGTATCTGCCCTCTTCTTTTCCTAGCTATCAGCCAGTAATATTAGAAATTACTGCCAGAGAAGTTCATTCTAAAAGCAGTTTTCGGAAGAAATGGATATTTTAATCAAAGGAATTTGAAATAGCATGACAAAATAAAGTTAGTCACTTAGATTGATAGGTAGTAATGAGCAGGTATTTGGATAATGGGAACAGTATCCTGCTGTTCAAATCAAACTTCACAATGTAAGTGTGAGTATTGGGATATTACATAAGTCCTCAACCAAGGGCCAGGATTATATCATTCTTTTTTTTTTTAAGATTTTATTTATTTATTTGACAGAGAGAAGTCACAAGTAGGCAGAGAGGCAGGCAGAGAGAGAGGGGGAAGCAGACTCCCCACTGAGCAGAGAGCCCGATGCAGGGCTCGATACCAGGACCCTGAGATCATGACCTGAGCCGAAGGCAGAGGCTTAACACACTGAGCTACCCAGGCACCCCAGAATTATATCATTCTTAGCTGTCTACTGATTAAGAGTAAAGCTAACCCCCTAGCTTTTTAAAAGATTGAAAAGGATAGGACATGAATATCCACACCTTAGGGAGAAAACATTATTCTTGTATATCAAATATATGAAGTTACCCACTAGCTTAAAAAGGAGATTGCATTTGCAAAAAAAAAAAAAAAAAAACAACAACAAAAAAAAACATGTAGTTTGAATTGAGATTTTCATTTTGTACTTCTTTGTCAAATTGCAGATGGATTAACATTCTTGGTCATTGAGTTCCGTTTCCATAGATATAGTTTCAGTTGTACCAACTAGGGACAGATTGTGTATTTTATTATTTTGTTTAAAATACATTCAAACATTTTAAAAATATCCCAGCACTACAGAACATCACATAAGAACATAATGACAATATTTCATCCTCCTTTAAGCCATTTTAAGGTCCCTGTGGCATTAAGAAAAAAGTATATACCTAGATTGTGATGCTGAAAGTCTATACTTGAGCTCAGCATGCTACCCTGGCCTCCAGGGAATTCCTTAAAAAGCCAAATTTAAATGAGTTTGTAATCCCATTAGCATCCAGGGAAGAGTTAACTAGGTAACCAGACATTTCATTTACAACAATTCTCAAGAGCCTTAGAAAAGATAGGGAGAATAAATTTTTTTGTCTGAACTCCTGAAAAGATACTATTTTATTTGGTTTTACAAAGGAGAAGTATAGCTGGGAAGAAATTCAGCAGTCAGGTAAATATGAAAATTATGGGTTTTTTTCCCTCCTGAATAGTAAATCTCTAGAGACCATGTTTTTATATTATTGTATTTTTCACAGCAGAGTTTTGAATCTACTAAATATTTGATATATTCTTGTAAATGTAATGGCATATAGAAGTTTATTTTATTTTATTTTTTTATTTAGAATCTAGCACTGAGTGGATTGTGAACAATGACAGTGATGAGTCTTTAACCCATATTGAATACACATGTTATTTGAAGGATGTTTTGAGGCATCTCCAATGGTATTAAAAATATATGTGCCTAGATTATAATCCTGAAAGTTCATTACATGAGATAAGTTCATTTGATTCAGCGAGTAATTCAATCCATTGTGCTTTAGTATGTTAGGGAACAAAACTGTCAAAACCCTCTACTCTCTCTTTTTCTGGTGATGGAGTCTAGAGAAGATGTACAGAATACAGAAATAGCACTGTGCAAAGGGAAAGAAAAGAGAAAAGAGAAAGAACTAATCATCAGCCTTGGACCTCAGGTGGTTATAGGAGAAAAAGTATTTTGTGTCTGCCACACCTTTGTATCTTTCAATGACGCTTTTGTCTCTGGCACAGATCTTTCTAGCAAGGAAATCATCTGCCCATGTAACTGGTAGGATGAAGGTGAAGGCTGCTCAAGGTGAATCTTCTCCATATGCTGCCATGCTGGCCACCCAGAATATGGACCAGAGTTCAAGGAGCCAGGCATCACTGCCCTCCGCATCAAACTCCAGTCCACAGGAAGAAAGAGAACCAAGACCCTCTGAGCCTGGGTGCCAGTCAGCTCTCAGAGCCCTTGCTTGCTAGAGTATGAAGATCAAGGAGAATTGAGGATGTCATCTTCATGCCCTCCAATAGCACCTGCACTGTGGTCACCTTCTATGAACAGGATTCCTCAAATATATGTTTTCTATTAATAAATTGACTTCATGTAGGCTTAAAAAAAAAAAAACCTTTACTCTCTTAAATCTCAGCAGAAGGGTACAACCAATAAATAACAGATATAATAAATGTTGTGTATCATGTTAGAAAGCTATAAATGCTAAGGAACAAAATAAAAAGCAAAAAACGTAAGGTGATTTGAAATCTTGAATGGCAAGGGTATGGGCTGTTGTTAAGTTGCAATATTAAAAGGAGTGGTCAAGGGGCACCTGGGTGGCTCAGTGGGTTAAAGCCTCTGCCTTCAGCTCAGGTCATGATCCCAGCATCCTGGGATCAAGCCCCACATCGGGCTCTCTGCTCAGTGAGGAGCCTGCTTCCCTTCCTCTCTCTCTGCCTGCCTCTCTGCCTACTTGTGATCTCTGTCTGTCAAATAAATAAATAAAATCTTTTTTAAAAAATTAAAAAATATAAAAGGAGTGGTCAAGGTTAGCCTCATCAAGGTGAAATTTGAGCAAAGATTTGAGGGGCTAAAAAAGTCGGTCAAAGCAGGTGGCTAAGGGAAGAGTATTCCAGGCAGAGGCAACAAGGCAACATCCAGAGCAAAGTTTCCAAGGTGAGAGCATTACCACCTGTGTTTAGGAAAAAGCAAGCAGATAAGTGTGACTCTGTGAGGTAGTGGCAACAGGAAAGAGGTGCAGAAATTCTGGTTGCAGGGGCGCCTGGGTGGCTCAGTGGGTTAAGCCGCTGCCTTCGGCTCAGGTCATGATCTCAGGGTCCTGGGATCGAGTCCCACATCGGGCTCTCTGCTCAGCAGGGGGCCTGCTTCCCTTCCTCTCTCTCTGCCTGCTTCTCTGTCTACTTGTAATCTCTGTCTGTCAAATAAATAAATAAATAAAATCTTAAAAAAAAAAAAAAAAAGAAATTCTGGTTGGAAAGGTAATGAGGGAGCAGGCTAAATCATATAGAGCTTGAGGGGTGCTTGCATGAGCTTTAGCTTTTATTGAGTATAGTGAAGAGCCATTGCAGGATTCTGAGCAGAGAAACAATCTGCTTGGGTGTCAGTTTAAAATGGATCATTCCACTGCTATATAAAGGGCAAATGATGAGATGAGGATAAATGCAGGGTGACCAGTTAGGAGACTATTGCAGTAATGCAGTGACAGCTGATGGTGGCTCAGAAAATTGGTGGAGAGAGTCTTAAAAGTGGACAAATTCTGGATACAGTTTGACGTTCAAGTAAAAGGGCTTCTCATGGGATATAAGAAGGATATGTGCTAAAAAGGAGGACAAAAGATGACTCCAAAAGTTTTAGCCTGAAACTTCCAAGGATGAAATTTCCCATAGTTTAATGAGAAAAACTACATGAAGGAGGTTAGAGAAAGAAGATCGGGAGTGTGGCTTTGGATATTAAATTCATCTAGGAAGAACCCAAATGAACCATTGGATATAGGAGTCTGGAGTTCATGCAAAAAGTCTAGGCTGGAAGTCATCATCCTGCAGATGGTTCTGCAAGTCACCAGCCTGGATGAAACCAAGAGATAGTATGTGGACCAAGGAGCAAGCTTAGGCTTACCATGAAGAGGTCGGGATGAAGAAGAGCATTAACCAAAGTGCCTGCAAAGGAGGAACGAGAGAGCTAGGAGAGAAGCAGCACATGGTGAGTGTTCTTAGAATCCAAGTGAGGAAAGTGCATCAAGGAAGAATGATCACCTTGGTTAAAACTTATGATGGATCAGTTGAAATGAGCTCAGAAAACAGGCCATTACATTTAGTTACATGGAGCTCATTCGTAAATTACCATGTTCATTCTGACAGTGTTCACTATTTTCTGTACATTACTGTTTTCCTTTCTAAGTGGAAGTTACTGCACCCAAAATTTCTGTCCCTAACCTCAGCAACTTCTTTCTTTCTTTTTTCTTTATATCTTTTTCTTCATAACTGTGGTCTCTCTGGTATATGGGAGAATACTGGCTTTCTCTTAAGTCTCCTACTTAATTACTTATATTTTTGTTATATGCACTTCCTGCATGTGCTTTTTAATACCCATAATTTTTTAGATTTAATTTTTCCACATTTTATATAAGCTAGGGCTATGTTTGAAATTCACCTATTACTTCTTTCATTTCTTAGTCTATCTTGATATTTTTGTTATTTTTCCAGATTACTTCATATTCATGCTTTATTTCAGCTGCTAAATTTTAAAAACTGTTTAGCATTAATCAACTTTGATATTCATTAAGGATTATAGGCAGTGAATTATTACTGTTACTGACAATAAAAATCTACTTCTCCCCAGTTGTTTTCCTGTTAGTTTGACAGCACAGCTATATTCTTCCTCATGCATTCATTTACTCTTCCAGAGAAAATAGTGCAATTTATACCAGAATTTTATTTCTAACTCCTCTTCATCAAAACCTCTACTTTATATGCAATTCCTGCTCTTTTCATTTGTGTTGAATATTATTGCATTATTTTTTGTTTCTTTTTTATTTCTGAGAATTATTGTGTTTTTATTTACCAACTCCAACTTTTATTGTGACTGACCTATGTAATTTCTTATTTATTTAGATTCATGTCATCCCACTGTTGTAGGTGGCTCTATGTATATTAGAACTGCATTCCAATTTAGTCAGTGTTCTCAAGCCAATAAATGTCATGTCCCACTGTGAAAATGGAACTGATTAAAAAATGACTCTACATTAGAGAATGCAAAAGGTGGCAGACAGAGGTAATATGTGCATTGAGAGTCAGGAATATTTAAAAAAAAAAAAAAAAGAGTTAAAAGGGTCAATTTACCAGACAATAAACCTGGAAAAGCCAATGCAAGCCCTTTTACGTATGCAAGTTCAAGATACTATATACGTCAATCATATTCCTATAGTTTTCTCAAATCCTTCCCATTAGAATAGGTAAATATGTGTGCAACACACGCATGCACACTTGAACATCATGAAACAATAATGAAGCACAGCAGCATAAATTCATACATAGTCCTTGCTCTCACCTTGTCATACTCACCCTGTTTATGTGCACAAACATTTTGACTTTCAATATACCACTTATCTCAACAAACTGAATTATCAAATGACTCAAGGTAGTCATATTGCTTTGAAAAAATTTTTGAATGTCATTGAGCACTTTGTTGAACAGATTGTCTTCAAATGGTTTTTTGTTTGTTTGGTTTTTACTTTTTTATTTATTTTTTAAATTATGTTGTTGGTCACTGTATAGTATATTATTAGTTTTTGATGTAGTGTTCAATGATTCACTAGTTATTTATAATACCCACTGCTTATCAGGGCACATGCGCTCCTCAAAACCCATCACCATGTTACCCCCTCCCCACCCTCTTCCCCTCCAAAACCCCAGACTGTTTCTCAGGGTCCATACTCTCTCAAACAGTTTTTATTTCCCAAATAAATAACAACCTGTATGGTATACTCTATAGTAATACATTCTGTGCTCTAAAGTCTTAGTGAAAGGGAAAATAGTTCTCAGAAATTATTAAGCCAGAGATCCTTCTAAGGATTTAAAACACTTTAAGAAGTACTTCTCCTTTTAAGGAAACAAAACAACCATATTAAATTTTATCTGAATAATTACAAGAAATTCAAAACTATTCTAGATATAGTAAACACTCAAAGAGAGAGATCCAACTACTTCGTATATGGTGATTTTCTGTTATCATCACGTTCTGGAAAATTTTTCTGGAGGCCCCCAAATGATGCTAGATCCCACAAAATGACAAATTGGATGTGCAATTTTTTTCAAGTATTTTCCTAAGATATTCTAATTTCTTCAGGATTTACAGAATTTGCTCTAAAGTAACAGAGTAACAAAGCGCAGGGAGCATTAAATTGAGTCCTGAGACCTACATTCTGTCCCTGGTTGGTTCAACTAGCTGATTTTTCCAGCTGTTGCCTTGCTCCTCTATTACCCATTTACCCATTTCCTGATAGCCACTTCCTCAACACCCTGTGGGGAAAGACCTGCTTCTTACTGAATCTTATAATAAATAGCATATTTTATATTGCAAATGAATGAACATCCAAACTTACCTCCCCCTTGATGCTGTCAGGTGCCATCAGATACCTACTAGTTTAGAAAAAAGGATGTTCTGTGTTTTTTGGCCCGGGTTCCTGTTGGGAGAGGTAATCAAAAAGATATGACTGCCGGTTGACCTATGAGCTGGACCCCGGTGATCAGAGGATCCTCACATCCTCCCCTGTCCTTATAATTTAGGTTCCACTTGCCTTTCCTGCAGGCAGAGGCTATTCCAAGAACATAACCTTGAGATAGTGATGTGGTATAGTGATGCATGTATACCTGCACGGTACACATGGCTGAATCCAGTTAAGGAACTCTATATAAACTTTTGATTTGGACAGGACTGAGTCTGCACAAGCTTCTTATGTATGTTCTTTTGTTTATTAAAACTGCCACTTACCAACCTGGAGTGGCCCGCCCCTTTCTTTGTTCTTTTCCTGCCCTCCTCCCATGGGAGTTGGCTTCAGATTACATCTGAGAAATTCTGGAGAGGGAGAGGAACCAACAGCTCCAAAGATTTACTGCATTGGAATTTGTGTCTCCAGTTGGGAAATCAATAAAAGGTTGCCTTTGTTACTTATTCTTAGTGTCCCTCCAGAGGTTTGTCAGAAAGTGTGACTTGGTCAGATACAACATTTGGGTATTTTTGGATTCCCAGTTATAACACCATCTTAATACCAAAACAAAAAATTTCAGCTTGTTTTCTAAAATTTGGAGGTAAGGCTGACTTCCAACTTTTAATGTTGATATATAGAGTTTTGGCTAAGTAAACATTTATCCAGGGATTAAGATTTCTCGCCCAAAGAGGTGAGACATGTTTTTGAGAATTCAGTTCTGAAATGAGAATATTGTATTTGTGTTACAGTCCCTCTGTAGAGGTTGCAGAAATATGGAAAGCACTAACATGATACTGGAACAACGTTGGAATGTGTTTGTAGAAAATAGCTTTGACATTGAAACTTGTTCTTAAAAGCCAGAAAATTCCTATTTAGAACATCATGGGTGGATACAGGGATGTGCAGATGGAAAACCCTAGCCAGTGTTTCATGGAAAGCAGAAAGCATGTTTGAGAAATGGGAATCACTTCCAAAAAATTAAAAACCAAGTGTCCATCACTTTCATTTCAACTTCAGCCTTTGGGTAATTAACAAGCCTTTACATTTTCACAAAGTTTCTTTACTTTGTGGTGTATCACCATCTACTTACAGTCCCAAACAGAATGGTGAATTGTTTAAAACAATGATATGAGTTGTAGTCTTATGAAAATAAAAGTCTTTGTTATAGATGGCTAACTCAGATCTAAGAAAAACTTCTTTCCTCAGGGTTAGAATTCATTAACTACATTTGAAAATGAAATTCATTCAATAATAGAGAGGAGAAATATTTCAGGGCGTTTTTTTAAAAAAAAACCTGTACTAGTTTTCATTCCCTACAATATGGCAAATATTATGGTTTATCATCCAAAAAATAAAAATAAGCTTTAGTTGAAAACCAACCTTATGAATTTTTTCAGGAGAGAGGTATTAGAACTCTTGTTTCCCTATGGTAGGAATCAAATGGCTTCCATTTCAAAATCATTTTTTTTTTAAATCTAGGAATTCTAAAGATGTTTTTATGACTCTAACAATCATATGGCCTTGGAATAAATCCTCCAGTCTCAGTACATACTGAAAATCTGAGTGTGATTTAAGCCCACTGTGAAATGATAGTTACCAGTTATAACTATATGAAGAGTTGGTAAGTCAGCTATAAGGAGAAACTTTTAAAGACCGACATGTTTAAAACTATAAAAACTCTCCAAAAGAATATTGCTAATAAATCAAAGATCCATCAAGTTTCCTTGAGTTTTCTTAAGGAATACTTTAGGAATAGATATCAAATGCTTATCTGGATTAGGTCAGGTCATCTGAAAACTGCTTTACTCTACCACATTAATAATAATGTGGTTATATATCCTTTGGTATAATGATGCTGGCCTAAATTAAGGAGTTGTGTAAGGAAATGACATTTGAAAATTATTTTATTTGCGCTGGTTATATTGTTAAAGATACTTTCTTACTTCATTAAACAGTCTTATATTTTTGACATCTACCAAAACTAAATCAAATGATACCAAGAAAGCACCTGTAATCACATAGATGTATAAAGTATTTTTTTTTAAGTATAAATTACACAACTGTTTTATTTAGCCTGAAGCCACCCAGGGGACCATTAGGAGCATCTTAGTAAAGGGAAGATAGGAGAAGCTTCTTCTTACAGAGTATGGGCACAGGCTGAACAATTCTGAGGACAGATTAGGAGAATGGGTTGGATACTATGAGGAAGCAGAGGCAATTCAGTGATTGGGTATCTCAAGGATTTCTGGTTTTTTCCCCTGAAGCAGGAAATCACAATTGGAGGAACAAGGTATATCTAGTCATTGTAAGGAAGCAGAGATAACACAAGAATGGATGTAATTCATTTTTATGGCTATAAGATAACATTGTCTGAGTTCAGCAAGAAACTTTCTTTGGTCTTTGTCTGCAAGGGTGCTTGGTTTTGGTTAGGACAATCGCTGGGTGCAAGTATGGTGCCTTCTTATTTCCACCGGAAAAAAAATTTTTTAGTTTTTCCCATTAGAGATATTTGTGTTTCTCCTCGACTATGGGTTCATTTTTCACCTTATGAGTACTGAAAATTGTATAAAGGACTATGGCTGGATTCCCTCAGTGATTGCTAGAAAGCTCAGATATTGATTTCCAACTGCTACTCTGTCAAGTTTTACAATATAGCACAGCATAAGCACATGCATTTTACACCAATGTAAAATCTGATTTTTTTCTACACCTTTCTTTTCACCCAATTTCCTGGCCCCTTTTATTTTAAATTTGTGTACATTGAGTATCATCAAAGAATTTTTTAGGTAGAGTCAGGAAGTAAATAAAAAGTAACCATCAGTCTTGGACTGTTTTTAGTTTATTAACTCAGTTGTGGTGGGAAGAAGGCAGAAAGCTTCTAAAAATGTAGATGGAGTCAGTGAAGAATGCTCTAAAACAGAAGCCAGTATCCTGAACTCCACCTGAGTCTAGTCTAGACTCCCTTATTAACTGGCCTTGTGACCTGCAGAGTCATTGAACTCTGTGGAGCATTATTTTCCTCAACTTTAATGTAGAGATTATGGTGCCAATATAATTCAGATAAAACAAGAAAGTCATCTGAAAGACTTCTGGTAATTTTACACACTATATGAATATTTTGTTAATAATCGAATGTCAAACGCTTAGTGCACAGAGGCATATTGTTAACAAATTTATACTTATTTATTTTAAATATTTTCATTATTAACAACTTTAAAACCAATTTAAAATAATACATGAAAGCAGAAACAGTACAGGTTTCTGAATTTTCTAAAAATAGTAGCATCCAGAAATTTGTAAGACAAGTGAAAAGCAATTAAGTTTTATGATGGACTTAAAACAGTAACAAAAACGTACTTTTTCTTGAAGTTGACTATAATAAAATCTTCATATTTCCTTCACTTTAGAAAGCAAGAATCACAATTATGCAATTATTTAAAATATCCCATGCTCACACATGCTAATTTATATTCTAAATCAATTATATGTTAATTTATTTCTTCTCTTTAAAAAGGCTTTACACTATTCTATTGATTTCTTAATCTTTGGACTTAGGGAGTATAGTTTCCCTTGATAGAGAGGACTCCTGCTAGATTGTGCGTATGATCTTAATGAGAAAGCAAGCAAGCAGGTAAACTATCACAGAACATGATGCCCAACACATAGCATTAAAGTATCTATAAAGAAATATACTTTTGGCATATACTCCTAGATTATACAATGAGTATTTTATCCTCGAAAAGGTATCCAGGGACATGATGTGCTCATTCCAATGCTGCTGTCATTGGTCAAAATTTATATGCAGTTCATTTTTGGTATTTGCTTTCAGTGACAGGTTAGAAGCAAAATATGATAAGCATTTTCATATCAAACTCTTATTTCCATATCAGTCACACATTGTGTTCTTTCCCACGGTCACCTATCATATTTAATTAAAATGGCTCCAAATGAATGATCTTCAGTTGTTTACAAATACCAAATCCCCCTTTATGATATTAAGCTTTTGCACCATTGAAGACATGCAGAACTAGGCTCGGAAATACATTTCTTCCCCAGGGATAGCCATCCCAACCGGGGAACCAGGAAGTACATGTGCTCCTCTAGTTGGTAAATGGCCACCTTGCTTTAGAGTCACTGTGCAGCCACACCCCAGCAAACTCCAAGCCAAGGGTGGATGATGGTCCAGTGAGACCAAAGAAAAGACCCAGAGAAAACAAGCAAGATACAGATTAGTTGGCGGGGAACAACCTACAGGGAATCCAGGAGCAGCCACCTGGACAAAGCATCGCTGTTGGGATCTATATACAGCAAAGTTTTATACTATAGCAACTTAACCTAGCAACCATCTATAGTCCTTCCCTCCTTGCACCACCAGCATTCCAACGAGATCAAAGCCTTCCCTTCATTACAACGGAAATGCTCCAGGTTGGCCACTCCCAATCCCCTGACCCTGAATGCTAAACGTTTTCTTCTATACATTCTGCCTGATGGGAACATAGAGGAAGGACAGGATCTCTGCATTCTCAAGACAGTGATTAACAGGGATGTTCAAGGGTGTGTTTATACAAACCAGTCTCCAGCACGTACCATACAATCACCCTTTAAATATACTATGTACAGTGTATACATAAAACTAATGCAAAACATCTGCTAAGACAGCAGGCATTTCTATTTTTGACTCAAGAATTCAACCCATTTTATGTTACTAAAAAATATTAAAATGTTAAGTTTGCAGAAGCCTGCTATTAATAGCCTAATTGTCAACAAAAGCAAAATGAATTGAGATGGTAGAAAATTGTTTCCAGGGGCGCCTGGGTGGCTCAGTGGGTTATAGCCTGTGCCTACAGCTCAGGTCATGATCTCAGGGTCCCGGGATCGAGCCCTGCATCAGGGCTGTCTGCTCAGCAGGGAGCCTGCTTCCTCCCTCTCTGCCTACTTGTGATCTAGTTAACGCTCTGGGCTCATGTTTTAAAAGTTACTTTCAAGTTCAATGAACATATTATAAGAGATAAAATGAAAACAATAATTTTGCCACATGTGCACAAACCTATGGGCACATACCCCAAATGGCCTTAGTTGTAAGAAGTATTGCATGCAGCAGGAGACCAGGACCCATTAACCCAGTAGCCATGGTCCTGTAAGAACCAGTGTTTCTTACAAGAGGATGAATGCTGGTGTGGCTGGTGTGGTACTTTTTTAGTTTTCCTCCCAGGTTTTTAGTTTTATTAATCACCTGGCACCCACAGTGCCATGGGAACCTCTCAAGGTACGTAACAAGGTTTAACTCAGGGAAAAATCTCACAAAGAGTTCATAAAACCCGTCATCTTACTATCTTCTAGAGTCTCCTCCCAATTCTTCTTCTTTCCATCATCATGCCCATTAAAATAGGACCAAAATATATTTTTATCATTTATCCTACCTAGGATTCCTATCTTATCCTGTGCTACAACTAGGCAGGCCATACCCAGTCTCCAAACTATCCTACAGAGACATCATATGATCTAGATGACCTTGACTATATATGCCAGATTGGTGAAGCAATCTTCCCTTTTCATTATCTTTACCTTGTTAATAGAAATTGAAGTTGGTTGAACAGAAAACTTAAAAAAATGTTTAACAGGGATGCCTTGGTGGCTCAGTCAGTTAAGCGACTGCCTTCAGCTCAGGTCATGATCCCAGCGACCTGGGATCAAGTACCATATAGGGCTCCTTGCTGTGAGGGGACCCTGCTTCTCCATCTGCCTCTGCCTGCCACTCTGCCTGTCTGTACTCTCTCTATCTCTCTGACAAATAAATCAATAAAATCTTAAAAAAAAAAAAGTTAAACAAAGACATAAACACTAGTCTAGATCACCTTTTAAAGTGATTAACTCAGAAAAAAATGAAATCTAGGTAGGACAGCGGTCTCTTGGCTTAGCAAAGAATTGGAATGGAAACCATTTTCTTTTTTCTTTTTTTAAAGATTTTATTTATTCACTTGATTTGAGGTCCATGTAATCTATGTTACATGGAGTAGTAACCATGTTACTAGGAATAGAGGGTAGCCTCCAGCCTACTGCCAGCAAGAAGTCAGGAGTCTCAATCCTACCAATACTTGGAAATAAATTTTTTCAACAACCAAGGTGAATTTGGAGGTTCTTCCTAGTCAAACTTCCATATGAGAAACCCCACTAGCCAACAGTTTAATTACAACCTAGTAAGACCCTAAGCAGAGATTCCAGCTAAGTTCTACCTAAGTTCTTGACCCAAGAAACCAGTCGATAATAAATAGGTGTTGTTCTCAACTACTATGCTTGTGGTAACTTCTTATGCAACAACAGAAAACTAATAGACTATCTTTTTTTAATTTTTTGTTTCCATAAAGATAAGTTACACAGCTCATTGTTGAAGGTTTATTCTATAAGTTTATAAAAAACTTAGTGGAGTTTGGAACTGAACTGTCTGACTGATTATACAATTATACTGATGATATCTAAAAAAAATTACTAATCGCTTGAAATGCCTGAGAGCAAAAGAAACATGATTAAGATAGCCAAATGCCACCTTTCTACCTGGTGCCTATCTTGAAACTCAGCCGTACTTTGACAGGAATGGTGTTATTGAAATTTGAAATGTCATAGCCACACTGGAAGACATGCATCCATGGGTCCTCATTAGAAAACAGAGCTGTACTAAACCTCGCTTTCTTCAAAAGCCAAGACCTATGCATTCCTACATGAATAGCTTTTAAAGGTTAATTAAAAGCAGTGAGTAATAAAAATTTATAAGCTTCTGCTTATAATTTTTTAATGGTATCATTTCCGACCTTTTGATTGTGATCCCATGGTGTGCCATCCAGACCCCAGCTGTTTACCATTCCCATCAGCTTAAATAAAAACTTAACAGACCAAATTGTCCTTGCTTCTTTAAAGATTTTTGCAAGATTTGCTCTGGTGACCACAACTTTCTTGAGCTGTTGGTAGATTTTCTGTTGTCAACAGGATATCCTCCTCTTAAAGATTCACCGTCTACTTTAGCATTTCATAAGCATCTCAGAGTTCCATAGGTAAGAAAAATAATTAGCTTTTATCTTTAACCAACATTACTTCTATTCATTTGTCCTCAGAAGCTTTTTCTAGTCTCCAAGCATTTTTCTTTCTTTTTTTTTAAGATTTTATTTCTTTATTTGAGAGAGAGAGAGAGAATGAGAGCAAGCATGAGAGGAGGAAGGTCAGAGGGAGAAACAAACCCCCTCAGCAGGGATCCCATTGCGGAACTTGATCTCAGTACTCCAGGATCATGACCTGAGCTGAAGGAAGATGCCCAAACAACTGAGCCACTCAGGTGCCCTCCAAACATTTTTCAATCTAAATAATTCCTTCTAGAGAAAGAGTGTTTGAGAAGAATGACCATCAATTTGCAATCTTTCTTCAAAGTAGTATCCAGTAGCTTTGGTAGTTGAAATTTGAAGTATCAAGTAAAACTAAATGTTCACATGGAACATTTTCATAATAAAACATTTTTAGAGATTAAATAGTGATGTCTGATCAAAACTGGTTTAGATCTAAAAATATATTAATGTTGTTAAATTCTACTTATTATGTCTCAATTTTAAATTAAGAAAAAATGAGATCAGTGACTCTTAATCTCACAAAACAAACTGAGGGTTGCTGGGGGGAGGGGGTTTGGGAGAAGGGGGTGGGATTATGGACATTGGGGAGGGTATGTGCTTTGGTGAGTGCTGTGAATTGTGTAAACCTGGTGATTCACCGACCTGTACCCCTGGGGATAAAAATATATGTTTATAAAAATAAAAAATTTTATTAAAAAAATTTTTAAAAAAAAGAAAAAATGAGATCAAAGTAAGGATAAGCAGTAAATACATGCCAATATATTTGTATCATCAATTTGAATATTTCCCTGGAATTTCAGTAAATGATATCACTTTCAATTTTGGATCTAGTTTAATTGCCTTCTATCTTCAATTTTTACTTGAAGTGTTTAACACTGATGGTACATTTCCACACACTAATACAGCAACACTGATCTCTTTTTAGTTTTATAGACATGCCAAATACCTCCCACCTTAGCACTTATCATAACTTCTGACTAAAATTCCCTTCCTCCAGGTGTCTGAGTGGTTGCTTTTATTTTCTGCCAATATTTGCCCAAATGTCACATTATAAGAGAGGTCTTTCCGGGTTACTATAAAAAGAGCACACTGTCTGCCTCACTTCTGATATACTCATTCATTTACTCTTTAATATTTTTGGTTTTCTTCTTTTTTTTTATTTGCATACAGTTGACCACACAACATTACAAAACTTCCAGGTGTATAACTTAGTGATTTGAGAAGTGTATACATTATGCTATATTCACCACAAGTAAAGCTACCCATCTGTCCCATTACATTACAGTATTACAGTATCATTGACTGTATTCCTCACAGTGTGCTTTTTATTCTCATGACTTACTCATTCCATAACTGAAGGCCTGTATCTCCCTCTCCTTTTTACCCATTTTGCCCAACCCACGATCCCACCCCTCTGGCAACCATCAATCATCTCTGTATTCGTAGTTCTGATTCTGCCTCAGGTTTGGCCAGCAAACCCTGAGATAGCAAATGACGATTACTCCAAACACTGAAATAGGAGAAAGGAGAAGGCCTAGGGACCTCTGGATGCTCTAGTGGAGAAAGGCCCCTGAGCCAAACTCAATCTCCATTTTTACTATGCATTTGATCCAAGAATCAAGATTAGAAAGGAATGTAAAGTTTCAATAACTAGGGCAGTGACATTTACAGGGATTGTGTGATTAGAATTATCGGTGTGTGACTTGCAGGCAGGGAATAGGTGACTATTAAGGATTTACATCCAACCTAAGTTAAGCCTCTTTCCCCTTGGAGATAGCACTGAGCCACAATGAAGATCTGGTTGTTTTCAGCCTAGAAATTTCAACAGATGCCCAGTTTTCTGGTCTCTCCTTCCTTGCTTTTCAACTACCCTCTCCCAAGAAGGATTGTGTTTGTCATATCTTATCTAGCCAGGCATTGTGAATTCCCACAATTCTGCTTTTTGTTGTTGTTTATTCATGTTTTTCAGATTCCACTTATGAGTGCAGCCATAGAGTATTTGTCTTTCTTGGTTTGACTTATTTCACTCAGCATAATACCCTTTAGGTCCATCCCTGTTGTCTCAAATGACACAATCTCATCATTTTAATGGCTGTGTAATATTCCTGTGTGTGTATTTATCATATCTTCCTTATCCATTGCCCTATTGATGGACACTTAGGTTGCTTCCATGTCTTGGTTATTGCAAATAATGCTGCAACAAACACAGGAATACATATATATTTTTTAAGTTAGTTGTTTTGTTTTCCTTGGTGAATGGGAGAAGATATTTGCAAATGACATACCTGATAAGAGACTAATATCCCAAATATATAAAAAAAAAATTGTACAATTCAACACCAAAAAAATAAACAATCTGATTAAGAAATAAATAGAGGACCTGAAAAGACATTTTCCAAAAAAGGCAGGCAGATGACCAACAATCACAGGAAAAGATGTTCAACATCATTCATCATCAGGGAAATGCAAATCAAAATCACAATGAGACATCTCTCACACTTGTTAAAATGATTAAAATCAAGAAAATAAGAAACAACAAGAATTGGAGAGGATGTGGAAAAAAAGGAACCCTCACGTACTGTCGGCGGTAATGTAAATTGGTATACCACACTGTGGAAAACAGCATGGTGGTTCTTCTATATTTTTCTTAATAAAACTCACTGTTACCTCCAGGATCCCAGGTTGGCAAGAGGTCATTTGAGGAAAGAAGCATTCCTAAACCATGGTTGATACATTCAGCTACACATCCGTTCAGCTATCTGTCACCAAAATGACTAGGAGGAGGATTACCCAACAGAAGAAAAATTCAGAGACTGGGCCCTCTCCATCAGAGCTACTGGATATGGACATAGTATGTCGGAAATGGAATTCAGGCTAACAATTATCCAGGCAATAGCTAAGTTGGAGAAAGCCTTTGATGACAAAATGGAATTGATTAGGGCAGAAGTGAAAGCCACCAGGGATGATGTTCACAATGTTCTCAGTGAGTTCCAATCTAATCTAATTTCTCTAAAAGCTAAGGTAACTGAGGCAGAAGATAGAATTAGTGATCTGGAGGACAAACAGATAGAGAAAAAGGATCATGAGGAAGCCTGGAACAAACAGCTTAGAAACCATGAAAACAGAATTAGGGAAATAAATGATGCCATGAAAGTTCCAACATCAGAATTATTGGAATCCCTGAGGTGGAGGAGAAAGAAAGACTAGAAGATATAGTTGAACAAATTCTCCATGAAAATTTTCCCAATTTCGTGAATGGAACCAGCATTCATGTACTAGAGGCAGAAAGGTCTCCCCCCAAGGTCATAGAATCTAGAAAGATCTCAAGACACCTGATAGTGAAAATGATGAATCATAATTGTAGACAGGAGCTCTTAAAAGCAGCTAAGGTGAAGAAATTCCTTACATACAGAGGAAAGCCCATTGGAATAATGTTAGACCTGTCCACAGAAAGCTGGCAAGCAAGAAAGAGCTGGCAAGACATATTCAGGGCACTATATGAGAGGAATATGCAGCCAAGAATACTTTATCCAGCAAGACTGATATTCAAAATGGATGGAGAGATAAAGAGCTTCCAAAACCAACAAGGTATAAAAGAGGATGTGACCACCTAACCAACACTGCAGGAAATATTAAGAGGGCTTCTATAAAAGAGGAAAAAACCTAAGAATATCATTGAACAGAAATATATGGAGACAATCTATAGAAACAAGACTTCACAGGTAACACAATGTCAATAAAAATGTATCTCTCAATAATCACTCTCAATGTGAATGGCCTAAATGCGCCCATAAAATGACACAGGGTTGCAGATTGGATAAAATGACAGGACCCACCCAAATGTTGTCTACAAGAGACCCATTTTGAACTTAAGGATACATCCAGACTGAAAGTGAAGGAAAGGAGACACATCTTTCATGCCAAGGCCTCAAAAGAAGGCGGGGGTAGTGATTCTCATATCAGATAAATTAGATTTTAACCTAAAGACTGTAGTCAAAGATACAGAAAGATATACATAATTCTAAGGGACTAACCACCAAGAAGATCTAACAATTGTATATATATATCCCCCTAATATAGGAGCAGCCAATTACATAAGAAAACTGTTAATCAAGATAGTCATATTGATAAGAATACAATAATAGTAGGAGATCTTAACATGCCACTCTTAGTAATAAGCAGATCATCCAAGCAGAAAATCAATAAACAAGAGTATTGAATGACACATTGGATCAGATGGACCTCATAGATATATACAGAACATTCCACCCTAAAACAACAGAATACTCATTCTTCTCAAGTGCACATGGAACCTTCTCCAGAATAGACCACTTACGGGGTCACAAATCAGGGCTCAACCAATACTGAAAGATTGTGATTATTCCCTGCACATTCTCAGATCACAATGCTTTGAAACTGGAGCTCAACAACAAGGAAAAGTTTGGAAGGAATTCAAACACCTGGAAGCCAAAGACCGCCTTGTTTAAGAATGCTTGGATCAACCAGGAAATCAAAGAAGTTAAACAATTCAGGGAAACCAATGAGAATGAAGACACTTTGGTCCAAAACCAATGGGATACAGCAAAGGCGGTCCTAAGGGGGAAATACATAGCCATCCAAGCCTCCCTAAAAAAAAATTGAAAAATCCAGAATACACCAGTTCTCTCTACACTTTAAAGAACTGGAGAATCAACAACAAATTAAGCCAGCTCCACGCTTAAGAAGGGAAATTATCAAGATTAGAGCAGAAATCAATGAGATAGTAACTAGAGATACAGTAGAATGCATTAATGAAACTACAAGCTGTTTTTTTGAAAAAATCAATAAGATCAATAAACCATTGGCCAAAATAATCCAAAAGAAAAGATAGAAGGCCCAAACTAATAAAATTATGATTGAAAAGGGAGAGATCACAACTAACACAAAGGAAATAGAAACAATCATCAGAAATTATTATCAACAGTTATATGCCAATAAGTTAGGGAAACTAGATGAAATGGATGCATTCCTGGAAAACTATAAACTTCCAAAATTGAACCAGGAAGAAATTGACAACTTGAAATAGACCTATATCTAGTAACGAGATTGAAGCAAAGATCAAAAACCTCCCAAAAAACAAGAGCCCAGGACCTGACGGATTCCCTGGGGAATTGTACCAAACTTTCAAAGAAGAAATAACACCTATTCTTCTGAAGCTGTTTCAAAAAACTGAAGCAGAAAGAAAACTTACAGACTCTTTCTATGAAGCCAGCATTACCCTGATCCCCAAACCAGGCAAAGACCACACCAAGAAGGAGAATTTCAGAACAATATCCCTGATGAATATGGATGCTAAGATTCTCAACAAGATCCTAGCAAATGGGATCCAACAGCACATTAAAAAGATTATCCACCATGACCAGGTGAGATTCATCCCTGGATTTCAAGGATGGTTCAACATTCACAAATCAATCAATGTGATAGAACAAATCAATAAGAGAAGAGAGAAGAACTACATGGTCCTCTCAATTGATGCAGAAAAAGCATTTGACAAAATCCAGCATCCATTCCTGATTAAAACACTTCAAAGTATAGGGATAGAGAGAACATTCCTCAACTTTATAAAATCTATGAAAAACCCACAGCAAATATCATCCTCAATGGGAAAAAGCTCACAGCCTTCCTGTTGAGATCAGGAACATGACAAGGATGCCCACTCATACAACTCTTGTTCAACATAGTATTAGAAGTCCTAGCAACAGCAATCAGACAACAAAGAGGAAAAAAAGGTATTCAAATTGGCAATGAAGAAGTCAAACTATCTCTCTTCACAGATGACATGATACTTTATATAGAAAACCCAAAAGACTCCACCCCCAAACTACTAGAACTCACACAGCAATTCAGTAATGTGGCAGGATACAAAGTCAATGTACAGAAACCAGTTGCTTTCTTATACACTAACAATGAAAATACAGAAAGGGAAATTAGAGAATTGATTCCATTTACTATAGCACCAAGAACCATAAGATACCTGGGAATAAACCTAAGCAAAGAGGTAAAGGATCTGTACTCAAGGAACTACAGAACAGTCATGAAAGAAATTGAAGAAGACATAAAAAGATGGAAGACCATTCCATGCTCTTGGATCGGAAGAATAAACATTGTTAAAATGTCTATACTGCCTAGAGCAATCTACACTTAAAATGCCATTCCGATCAAAATGCTACAGGTATTTTTTTCAAAGAGTGGGGGCAAACAATCCTAAAATTTGTATGGAATCAGAAGAGACCCCGAATTACTAAGGAAATGTTGAAAAGAAAAACAAAATTGGTGGCATCGCGTTGCCTGATTTCAAGCTTTACTACAAAGCTGTGATTACCAAGACAGCATGGTACTGGCACAAAAACAGACAATAGACCAGTGGAACAGAGTAGAGAGCCCAGATATGGACCCTCAACTCTATGGTCAAATGATCTTCGACAAAGCAGGAAAAAATAGGCAATGGAAAAAAGACAGTCTCTTCAATAAATGGTACTGGGAAAATTGGACAGCTATATGTAGAAGAATGAAACTCGACCATTCTCTTACACCATACATAAAGATAAGCTCTAAATGGATAAAAGACTTCAACATGAGGTAGGAATCCATCAAAATCATAGAGAACATAAGCAGTAACCTCTTCGATATCAGCCACAGAAACTTCTTTCAAGATATGTCTCCAAAAGCAAAGGAAACAAAAGTGAAAATGAATTTTTGGATTTCATCAAGATCAAAAGCTTCTGCACAGCAAAGGAAACAGTCAACAAAACAAAGAGGCAACCAATGGAATGGGAAAAGATATTTGCAAATGACAGTACAGACAAAAGGCTGATATCCAAGATCTATAAAGAACTTCTCAATCTCAACACACACAAAACAGATAATCATGTCAAAAAATGGGTAGAAGACATGAACAGACACTTTTCCAAAGAAGACATACAAATGTCTAACAGATACATGAAAAAATGTTCATCATCACTAACCATCAGGGAGATTCAAATCAAAACCACATTGAGATACAACCTTACACCAGTTAGAATGGCTAAAATTAACAAAACAGTAAACAACAGGTGTTGGAGAGGATGTGAAGAAAAGGGAACCCTCTTACGCTGTTGGTGGGAATGCAAGTTGGTGCAACCACTTTGGAAAACAGTGTGCAGATTCCTTAAGAAATTCAAAACAGAGCTTCCCTATGACCCTGCAATTGCACTACTGGGTATTTACCCCAAAGATACCGATGTAGTGAAAAGAAGGGCCATCCGTACCCCAATGTTCATAGCAGCAATGGCCATGGTTGCCAAACTGTGGAAAGAACCAAGATGCCCTTCAACGGAGGAATGGATAAGGAAGATGTGGTCCATATACACTATGGAGTATTGTTCCTCCATCAGAAAGGATGAATACCCAATTTTTGTATCAACATGGATGGGAATGGAAGAGATTATGCTGGGAGAAATAAGTCAAGCATAGAGAGTCAATTGTTAATATGCCTTCACTTATTTGTAGAGCATAAGAAATAACACAGAGGACATGGGGAGATGGAGAGGAGAAGGGAGTTGAGGGAAATTGGAAGGGGAGATGAGCCATGAGAGACTATGGGCTCTGAAAAACAATCTGAGGGTTTTGAAGGGGGTGGGAAGTTGGGTGAGCCTGGTGGTGGGTATTAAGGAGGGCATGTATTGCATGGAGCACTGGGTGTGGTGCATAAACAATGAATTCTGGTACACTGAAAAAAAATTTTTTAAAGAAAAAAGAAAAACTTCACTTGTGCTTTACATCGTGTATATCTTTATTTGCTTATCAGATATTTGCCCAACTAGCATATGGGCTCCCTGGAAGCAGAAACTTTGTTTTATTCTATTTACTGTCCATTCCAACAACTAGAATAGTACATGATTCTCAAGAAACGTGAACTAAATAGTACATGAATTAAAGAAGTAACAGATGTTCACTCTTTTTAATTTTTTTAATTAAAATTCAATCTAATTAATATATTATGCATTATCAGTTTCAGAGGTAGAATTTAGTGATCCATCAGTTGCATATAACACCCAGTGCTCATTCCATCAAGTGCCCTCCTTAATGCCGATCACTCACTTACCCCATCCCCCCACCCATCTCCTCTCCAGCAATCCTCAGTTTGCTTTCTATAGTTAAGAGTCTCTTATAGTTTGTCTCCCTCTCTGATTTCATATTATTTTATTTTTCCTTCCCTTACCCTATGTTCATCTGTTTTGTTTCATTTGTTTCATTTGCTCATATGTTCATTTGTTTTGTTCCACATATGAGTGAAATCATATGATATCCATCTTTCTCTGACTGATTTTATTTTGCTTAGCATAACAGACTCTTGTTCCATCTATGTCATTGTAAATGGCAAGATTTCATTCTTTTTGATACCTGGATAATATCTCATTGTGTTTATGTATATCACGTCTTCTTTATCCATTCACCTGTCAATGGATATCTGGGACCCTTCCCTATTTTGGCTATTGTGGACATTGCTGCTAAAAACATTGGGGTGAATGTACCACTTCAAATCACCACATTTGTATCCTGTGGATAAATACCTAGTAATGCAATTGTGGGGTCATAGAGCCATTCTATTTTTAACTTTTTTTCATGTGTCTGATAGCTATTTGTATGTCTTCATTGGGGAAGTGTTTGTTCATATCTTCTGCCCATTTTTTATATGAGTTGGTGCAGCCTCTTTGGAGAACAGTGGAACTTCCCTCAAACTTCCCCTCAAAAGGGAAGTTTTCCAGAATGAATGTACCAGCTTTCATTCCTACCAACAGTTTAAGAGGGTTCCCCTTTCTCCACATCCTCAAAATGTCCACTCTTCAGCACAGAACTGCAAGCAATTGCTGAAAGTAAGTTTAATGTATGGGAATCCATGTAATTCAGTATACTAAAAGACTACCAAAGAAACCATGTATGATCTTCTCAGTCAATGCAGAAGAACATTTGAAAAAAATTTCAATATCCATTCCTGATGAAAATCTCAGCAAACTAAAATAGAAAGGAACTTTCTCAATCCGATATTTGTATCTATAAAAAACCTACAGCTAATGTCCCCTTAATGGTAAAAGACTGGATGCTTTGTCCTAAGACTGAAAGCAAGATAAAGATATCTAGTGCCAACACTTATATCCAACACACCGCAGGTTCTAGCCAGAATAGTAAGGAAATAAATAAATAAAAGGTATTCAGACTGGGAAAAGAAGAAGTAAAACAGGTCTTTATTCAGAGATGACATAATTGTCTCTATAAACATTCTATAGAATTTATTAAAATTCTACTACAACTACTATTTAAGATTAGTAAGATTACAGGATAAAAAATTACATATCTGTAAACTAGTAATGGGCAGTTGAAAATTTTTGAGGGTGATGAATACATTCATTATTTTTATCATGATATGACATATGCTAAAACTTATCAACGTGTACTCTTTAAATATGTACAGTTTATTGTGTATCTATTATACTCCCACAAGGCTATTACAAAAGAAAGCAAATTTGAGGACAGAGGAGAAAGAATAAAATTGCTTTCAGCTTGCCTCTACCAAGTTGACCTCATTTAATAAGCTGGTTATATTTCATCTGGGTTTGTGTGGGATAGAATGAAAATATATATAAAGTGGTTAGCACATGTCTCCTTTTTCTTACTTCCTTGGCTGATTCACAATTATGCCTCTTGCTTTAAATGATTCCTAGCTTAAAATCATTTATGGTTTTAGGATTTCTCAGCCTTAATGATCTCTTCCTCAAAGAAACTCATTTACAAATCTAGTTGGATTATTAAAAGTAGTCTCAAAGGAGAGTTGCCTAGTAATGTCAATCATGATTCCTGTTTCTAGGCGACTAGTCACTAGATTCAAGTAACAGAGCTAGATGTTTCCAACTTTCAGTTCATCTTAATCACTTAACTATGCATAGAGTCTATTTATAGTGCTGTTGCTTCCGACATATATTTCACAATGGATTAAACTCCAATTATGCCTTCTATAATGATCCTTAAGTGTTAACAAGCAATGATACTCAAACCAGTATATTGGGATTCTCATTTTTCAACAGCCTTCTAAACATATGCACTTAGATGTCTTCTGAAATTAAAGATGCTTAAAAAATAGTTATTGTACTTCCTTTCTAAAATTTTGTTCTCCTCTGACTTCATGGGTTTTGAATGATTAATTACAAGGCCAGAAACTTGTACCAGGTACATTGTGGTGGAAAAGGGAAATGATCAATTATTTTCAGGGCATCAAAGAAAGCTTCAGTAAAGATGTTCAAACTATGTCTTGCAGGAAGAGTTCTCCAAGTAGACAGAAAGATTCATTCAAAAACAGAGAAAACTACACAAACCAATGCCTAAAGTAGAGTCTATGGCATGATGCCTTGGGGAACTACAAGGAACTCAGTATGGCTATTACAAAGCATAGGATCTATATGTCAAAGGAGGACACAAAATCATGGGGAGGGATGATGATATATTTTTATAACCTATATTAAAATACTTCATCATAGGTATGCCTGGGTGGCTCTGTCAGATAAGCTTCTGCCTTTGGCTCAAGTCATGATCCAAGGGTCCTGGGATCGAGTCCCACATCAGGTCCCATGCTCAGTGGGGAGTCTGCTTCTTCCTCTGCCTCTCCCCATCCCCCTTGCTCTCTCTGACCAAAAAAAAAAAAATTAAAATTAAAAAAATCATCATAAGTTCTGGGATATATGTTTACCCATAACTTATTATATATCTACACTCTTGGGTAGTTCTTTAGCATTTGTATTATTATATATACTATTAGTATATATACTATTAGTATATATGATACTCTGTTACAGCTTGGATTCTCTGGAAAGAAAACACTGAAGCTGAGTAAAGAGTACAGACTGATTTCTCTAAGGGACAGGTCCTGAGACCTACTTAGAAGTGCACAAAGTTCATTAGGGAGTAACCCCCATAGAAGTAAAGAGACAGAAGCTAGGCTGGGCAAGAGGAGTCAGCAGACGGCCATGCAGAGATGACTTAGTCTCTGCCAGCCCACTGGGGAGTGGATGAAGATTATTCATTCCAGGAGTCCCATGACAGGTGGAAACAGCCCTTATACCTTGAACGTGCTCAGTCATTGTCCCAAAGCCACCAGGAGAGAGTGTGACCTTGGTCCCAAAACTAAATAAAACAAGAGCAAACTAGGAGTCAACAGCTGGAGATGGTCTGCAAACAACAGTCCCTGAAACTGGACAGCAAGGACTTTCTTGAAGAAGGTTCTGAACTGCACACATCCAAGTCCACTATATCTTTCTACAGACATTTATGGCATCTACCTCACTATCTCCCAAGATCTATGGTTTGGATATAGGGCCTCACCTTCTATATTATCTCTATTACTGGCTCATAGGGGCATCCACAAATGAACACCTATCCTTTGACTAACCATTCCTTGAAGTTTCTTCCAGGGCTGAGATTTTATTCTTTTGTTTATGTTCCCCTGAAATATTGTGAATGCAAATTCCAATGAACACACAATAATATCACTATTTTAGATTTTTAAATAATTACATACACCAGTACCTCTGAGGTTATTTGAACTGGTGACTAAAACCAATTTTTATGTTTCCAGTTCTTGCTAATAAAGAGAAACAACTGTCTCCATTGTTAATGTTGGATTTTAAAATAGATACTTATTTTTAAATACTATTGTGTTTTAAGTTTTAAATTACATTTCATTTATCTTTTCCATTATGACAAACAAGGTATATTATAAGGAAATCAGTCTCAATTTTTTTTTGTTTACAGTTCAGTTTCATTAAAAAAAAAAAATGGGACACTGGGGTGGCTCAGTCAGTTAAGTGTCTGACTCTTGGTTTCAACTTAGGTCATGATCTAATGGGTTCATGGGATCAAGCCTTACATCAGACTCTGTTCTCAGTGTGGAGTCTGCTCGAAGATTCTCTTTCTCTGCCCCTCCCCACACTCACTCTGTCTTTCTGTCTCTCTCTCTCTCAAATAAATAAATCTTTTTTTAAAAAATAAAAAGAAATGACTACATCACTGAGAAGAAAAAGAAGCCCAATATAAATTCAACACAATTTTATGGAGTACTTTTTAGTCTCAGGCACTGCAGAAGTACACTGTTAACTGCATTTCTCTCTTAGGAACACAGTCCAATGAGAAATATAGTATTCCAGGATAGAGCAATGAATCAAAAAGACTGGCAAAAAAGCCCTTTTGAATCCAAGGCAGCCACGTAGGAAGTATGAAACCACCTTGCAACTTGCAAGGTTGACAAAGGATCATTAAACATACAACTCACATGTTTTATTGCAGAAAGCCATAAGAGGCATGGTTTATCTTTCTTTAAGTCCTCTTTGTCAAAAACCTGATATCTCAGAAATCATTTGGGAGGTAAGACTCACAGGTGCATTATACTATAGGAATATCAGGCCTGTTCATATTCATCAAATATCTGAGGTTATCTGAAGTTAGCATTAATGAATCATGCTTAGTCTAAGACAATTGCTGGAAATAATGTTGCAGATCAACACATGTATTAAATCCTGAGAAATGTTGAAGACCCAAGAGCCAGTTCCATGAACGTAAGGGGAGGGGAGCTTAGAATGTGTTCTAATTAGGAGATATCCAGGCAAGCTTCTTGTGGACAAGGACAGTTACAAAAGTCCACAAGCTTCTTGAAATTAGCTCAGTTCTAATAATCTTAGGAAAGACATAAAATAATTTATTTCTACTGATGGCTATTTAAGGAGAATTTGCCCTGATTTTAAAAAGTGCTGGATGTGACTATATTTCTGGCTCTAACCAGAAATAAGCAGCCTGAAGTTCAATCTTAAGAATCAATCTCCAGGGTGTGGGATGCAAAAGAAAGTAACTTACTTCTAGGTGTCACGAGGAAGCAAAATGGCACCCATTAGAAACAAGCTATTTGATGTTTCTTGGAGTTTCCAAGCACTTCATACAATACACAGTCATAAAATTGTGTTCTTATTGCATATGGGAAACTATTAAAATATTAGGAAGTTTTGTTTGTATAATTCCAGCTCCAAAATAAAATATGCCAAACCAGTAGAGGAACACTTGGGTGGCTCAGTCAGTTAAGTGGCTGCCTTCAGCTCAGGTTATGATCCCAGGGCTCTGGAATGGAGCCGTGCATAGGGCTCCTGCTCAGTGGAGAGCCTGCTTCTCCCTTTCCTTCTGCCTACCGCTCTGCCTACTTGTGCTCTCTCTCTCTGTCAAATAAATAAATAAAATATTTTTTAAAAAAATCAAACCAGTAGAGACAGAAAGAATAATCAATAATTAAGTTTTTCCTCCTATTTGCCCTAAAGAATGGGAATATGATATTTGTTCAACTGTTTTTCTAAAATTTGTAACCATTAGAAGAAAATTCCGAGTTTATATAAAAAGAGGTTCACAGGAATGATGTAACTGTTCTGCCATAAGAAGGTGATTTAAGCCTTTGGATTACAGAAGGTTCAAGATGTTGCCCTTGTGGTAATGCAGTGTTTTAACTTAAGGGCCATTGTGAACATCAATTTTCCCTTATGAAACAAATCACCAGTCAACCAAAATATCTATTACTGCTATATTTCCCAAAGGACTCTTCCATTCTCAAATTGAGTAGACAAAATTGCGGCCTCATAAAACTACTACAGAAGTGTGACAGAGGAGACACAACTTACAAAAGAAACAGATCTTTGAACAGTGACTCAGCGCAATAGATCACTGAGAGGAAGAAATGAAAAAGACATTTGTAACCATCAGCTCTGAAGTCAAACTGGAAAAACAGCTAATTGTCAATGGTCTATACAGGAGAGCCGTAAAGTTTGAAGAACTAACTGAGATGACTCAGAGTTTAGAAGCAGTGTGAAGTTCATGATGCCAAAAAGCTCATTGAAAATTTAATATTTACTGTCTTAGTTTCTCTTTTTGCACACTCATTTGTTTGTTTTACTGAGTTGAATGTATTAACTAGCACTTAAAATTATGCTCTTCAATGCATTTAACGTTATGTTCTTATATGAAGGAAAATCACCAACCAGTAGTTAATCTAGAATACAACTGAGTAAATACAATTGTGTCAAATTTATAACACATTTAACTACCATATTAGCTAAAATGTATGCCCATCCGCAGGATCATATTAATCTTTGCCTCTCCATCGTCTACTACCTCTAGCATGCCACTGCACAATATTTGAGCAAAACCACAAGTGAAAACCCTGAGCTCTCAGAGAGCTAGTTAACATTATCATCAGATCCCAGGTATGACCATGACCCGTACTGAAGCAACGTTTGAGCACTATTTTGCCATACATTGTTACACCTCTGCAGCACCTAATTCCTCACTTACTTACGAATAAAACCCAGATTTTGATTGAGGAAAGCATTCAAAATTGAGACAGCAAGATGTCCAGATGGAAAACTCACTTCTCTAACCAGTGAGCTACAACACAAGTCAGTAAGGAGGGCATCTCTTTCAATAAAAAGGCAAAGACTCTTTTGCCTTTTATTCTTCCCCTTCTTCCTGCTTGAAAAGCAAGTGCGATGTAATGGGGCAACCCTATCACAACCACTAGCATGAACGCTTCATGCTTAGGATAGTGGAGCAAAACATTAGAAAGATGTTAGGTCTTTGATAGCAGAACTACTGCTCCCCTTGCTGACAGCTTACTTTTATACTTCTCACTTGGGTAAGATAAACAGACTCATTGTTTAAGCCATGGTTTTCATTTGTTTGAAGTCAAATGTATTCCTTCCCTGTGTATTCTATTCACAATGCCTTCAAACTCACAAATTACATACAAACATAACTTTCTACCTTTATTCTATTGTAAATATCAATTTGGTGCCAGAACATTGATTTGGGGTAAATGAAAACTTCCACGAAGTTTCTTGTCTCTAACAAGCACCAGAAGGAAGAATTATTTGCATATTATTTATATCCTTTTTTAAAATTCTTCATATTTATTTTAAGAAATGACTTAAGGTAACTATGAATGCTATTAGCCTTATTTAAATTATTTACCAATTTGTGTGAAATGTATTTATGATTTTGCAACACTGCCTGGAAATCTGTTCATTTGAGATCATTACCTATTATTATCACAGAAAAGAGCTGTTCAGAAGGGCATCCTGAACATTTATTTTGGTAAACAATACCCAAAATTAAATACAAATAAGACATCATTTTTAGCAACTGAATAAGACATAAAATTATCATGCTGAGCTCACACCTCCCTAAATGGAAGATATTTTATTTGTTTTTTAAATTAAGGTGTGAGAGGATACATCCTGGTCCTCAAATTACATGAATTATGTGAATAAAAGATGTCTAAAATAATTTTGAGTGTATTCAGCAGAAAATTGTTTAAATAAGAATTTTTGAAAAATTGAAAGTATTTGCCATGTCTTTTTTGTTAATTGAAGTATAACTGATATATGTAATATTAGTTTCAGGTGTAGAACATAGGGAATTGCAAAATGATTACCACAGCAAGTCTAGTTACCACTTGTGATCATATAAAGTTAACACAGTATTATTAACTATATTCTCCATTCCACATTACATTACCATGACTTGTTTAGTTTATAACTGGAAGTTTGTACTTCTTGATTGCCTTCATCCACTTTGCCCTCCCAAACCCCATTCCCTTCTGGCAATAGGCAGAAGTATCTATGAGTCTAGGTTTTTTGTTTGTTTAGTTCATTCTGTTTGTTTTGTTTTGTTTTTTAGGTTTCATGTATGACTGAAATCACACAGTATTTGTCTTTCTCTGTTTGACATTTCACTTAGCATAATATCTTCAAGATCCATCCATACTATCACAAATGGCAAGGTTTCTTTTTTTTAATGGCTGAATGATATTCCATTTTATATATATATATATATATATATATATATATATAGACACATCTATATATATATATAACAATTTTTTATTTATTCATCCATCAGTGAAATCTTAGGCTGTTTCTATATCTTCGCTGATGTAAATAATGCTGAAATGAACATGAAATGCATATATCTTTTTAAGTTACTCTTTATTTTCTTCAGATAAATACCCTAAAGTGGAATTGCTGAATTTTTTGAAGAACCTTCATACTTTTTCCATGATGGCTGTACGAATTTACATTCCTACCAACAGTGCACAACAGTTTCCTTTTATACTTATTTCCTTGTCAACACTGGTTATTTTTGTTTGAGACTAACCATTCTAACAGGTGAGAGGTAGTATCTCATTGTGGTTTTGATTTGCAATTTCTTAATTATTAATGATGTAGAATATCTTTTCACATACTTACTGATCATCTGTATGTCTTTTTGAGAGAAATGTTTATTCAAATCCTCTACCCATTTTTTAATCAGGTTGTTTGTATTTTTGCTATTTAGTTGTGTGAGTTCTTTATATATTTTTAATATTAGCCCTTTATCAGATAAAAGATTTGTAGGTATTTTATTACATTCAGTAGGTTGTCTTTTCATTTTGTTGATGATTTCCTCTGCTGTTCAGGAGCTTTTTAGTTTGATGTAGTCCTACTTGTTTATTTTTTGTTTTGTTGTTTTTTCGTTTTAATGTCAAATTTAAAAAAAAAAAACATTGCCAATACCTCTGTCTTGTGTATGGTGTAAGATTCTGGTCCAGTTTCATTCTTTGGCATATGGCTATCCAGTTTTCCCAGTGTCACTCTTGAGGAGGCTGTCCTTTCCAATTGTATATTCTTGACTTCTTTATAATAAGCTAATTGACCATATATGTGTAATTTATTACTGGACTCTCTATTCTGTTCCACCGATATTTGTGTCTATTTTTATGCCAATACCATACTATTTTATTTACTATAGCTTGGTAATACAGTTTGAAATCAGGGAGCATTAGGCCTCCAGTTTTGTTCTTTTTCTCAAGATTTCTTTTGCTATTCAGGGTCTTTTGTGACTCCATAAAAATTTTAGGATTATTTGCTCTGTTTCTGTGAAAAATAACATTAGAATTTTTAAAGGGATTGCACAGAATCTGTAGATTGTTTTGCTATGTAGTTTTGGGGTAGTATATATATTTTAACAATATTGAATCTTCCAATCCATGAGCATAAAAAATCTTTCCATTTGGGGCACCTGGGTGGCTCAGTGGGTTAAGCCTCTGCCTTTGGCTCAGGTTATGGTCTCAGGGTCCTGGGATCAAGTCCCTGATTAAGCTCTCTGCTGAGTGGAGGGCCCGCTTCCCCCTCTCCCTCTCTCTGCCTGCTGCCCTGCCTACTTCTAATCTTTAAATAATAATAATCTTCTAATAATTAACACATGTCAAACCGTCTTTGCATTACTTGATAATGGTAGTTCATGACTCATTGTATTCACTTACAATCCCGTGTATTTCTGTAATACTAGTTGTAACATCTCTTTTATTTCTGATTTTGAGTCCTCTCTCTTTTTCCTTGATGAGTCTAGCTAAAGGCTTATAAATTTTGTTTATATTTTCAAGAACAAGCTCTTAACTTCATTGAGCTTCTCAACTTATCTTTTTAGTCTCTTTATTTTGCCTCATTTTTGTGATTTCCTTCCTTCTACTAACTTTTAGTTTTGTTTGTTCTTCTTTTTCTAGTTCATTGAAGTGTAAAATTATGTTGTTTATTTAAGACTTTTCTTGTTGCTTAAGATAAGCATTTTTCACTATGAACCTCCCTCTTAAAATTGTCTTTGCTACATCCCATACATTTTGATATTTTATAGTTCCATTTTTATTTGTCTCAAGGCATTTTTTCTTTTTTGACTTCTTCTTTAACCCATTAGTTGTTCAATAGCATATAGTTTAAACGCCACACATCTTATGAATTTTCTAGTTTTCTTTATGTAATTAATTTCTAGTTTCATACCACTGAAGTCAGAAAAGCTTGATATGATTTCAATCCTTTAAAATTGATTAAGAATTGTTTTGTAGCCCAACATCAGATCTGTCCTAGAAAATGTTTGGTGTTCACTTGAGAACAATATATAGTCTGTTGCTCTTACTTTATTTTATTTTTTTAAGATTTTATTTATTTATTTGACAGAGAGAAAGAGTGAGAATAGGCAGGGGGAGCTGCAGAGGGAGAGGGAAAAGCAGGATCCCTACTGAGCAAGGAGCCGAATGTGGGGTTCAATCCCAGGACCTTGGGATGATGACCTGAGCCAAAGGCAGATGCATAAATAAATGAGTCACCCTGGTGCCCCTATTCTGTTGCTTTTAGGTGGAATACTCTTTATATGTGTGTGTGTTAAATCCATCTGATCTAAAACCAATACTTCCTCATTGATTTTCTGACTGGATAATCTACCCACTGACGTAAGTGGGTAGATTTCAAAGTCCCCTATCATTATTGTATTGCTGCCTATTTCTCCCTTTAGGTATGTTAATATTTACTTTATATATTTAGGTGCTTCTATGTTGAATGCATAAATATTTGCAAATGTTTGATCCCCTTGTCCAATTGACTTCTTTATCAATATGTAAAAACCTATCTTTGTCTCTTACTATTGTGTCTGTTTAAAGTCTATTTCATCTAATATAATTATAGTTACCCTCGCTTTCTTTTGGCTTCCATTTGCATGGAATATCTTATTTCATCCCTTCACTTTCAGTCAAAGTTGTAAATATTTTCAAATAGGTTAAAAGTATATTTGCTCTTAATCTCCTCCTTTCATGAGGGTAAGAGCAGAGACTGTGTTTGCTCTATCCAGAAATATATCCTTGTCATATAGGAAAAATATAAACATATTTGTTGAATGGTTGTTTGGCTGAATGAATAAATCTAAGCCACAGCAGAAGAATCAAGTAATTGTTAGATATAGCCAATTATCTGAGAAATTTTAAATTATAAATAAAAGTGTAAAAGACTAACCAGAAAACATGACACAATACCAATGCTAAAGTGAAAGGACAAAAGTGTCTTCAGAGCTCAATGAAAACTAGTGATGACACCTATTCCTTGGTAGTTCCACAGAGCAAACCTTCCCTCTAGAGAGGGGTAACAGCACTGCACAGCCAGAGAGAAGAGTTGAAGAAATGTACAATGGAATACAATCGATGTGCAAGGTTCCAGTCCAAGATGGCAGCATAGGAAGATCCTGAACTCACCTCCTTCATTAAACCTATTAACAGAACAATTTTTCCTAAAGAACTGAGGGCTGGCTGAACAGCTACTAGTCAACCAAAGAAAAAAAGAACAGCAAGAGAACAGCACAAGAGATGGAGACAAAGTAATAAAAGTAATAAAAAAATAATGTAATGATAAAAGATAAAGTAATAAAGATAATGCTACCAACAGCAATGAGAAAAGATAGTACCGAGGGACGAGAAATAGATTCCTCTGTCCTTGGGAACAGAAAAAAAAAAAAAAAAGCCAAGGTTTAAAAGAGCAACTAGCATACAAGAGACAACATTAGAATACTCCCAAGTGGTGGAGGAAATGTGGGAATGCTCTCCAGGTCAAAGGATCAGAGAAAACAATTTATGTTCCCATCCCACTTTGGAAGTTTAGGTCAGAGCAGGGTCTGGACACAATAACGGACAGATCTAGTCATCACAGTGAGCTTGTGACTTCAGTAAGCCAAGGGTTTGCAAGGCCACACTAGCTCCAGAGAAGCTGGAGCAGAGGAAAAAAAAAAAAAAAAACCCAGAACTTATAAGGGCCAAGAAACAGTGGAAATAATCTCTTTACCTCCAACTTAAGAGCGCAGACCAGAGTAGGGTCCAGATGCCATAACAGCTAGGTCCCAATACCATAACAGGACAGTCATCACATGGGACTTGTGAGTTCAGCAAACCCAAGGACCATAGCCCACACCAGCCTCCATGGTGCTTGAGCACGGTGTGGATGTTTTTTGTTTTTTCTTTTTTTAACTAAAAACAATTTTTTAATTTGTCTTGTTTTGGTTTTATTTTTGTTCTTTTTGGTTTTGTTTGTTTTGTTTTTCTTTCCTTTCTTTTTCTCTTTTTTCTTTTCTTATGTTTTTTTCTCTTTTTTCCTTTTTTCTTATTTTTTAGTTTCTTTCTTTATTTTATTTTATTATTTTCTTTTTCATTTTATTATTTATTTATTTATTATTTTTATTTATTTATTTATTTATTTTTCCCTTTTTCTGTCCAAGAAGTACAAAGAGTTCCAAACAAGAAGAACCCATGGAGGTCCACAACATGGCACATAATAATTAAATTGCCTAATTTTAAAGATTAAGAAAGAATCCTAAAAGCAGCAAGGGAGAAACTAAAAAATTTCCTATGGAAAGAAAGCCTACAAAACTATCCATTGATTTTATCAGCAGAAATGTTGGAGGACAAAAAGTGTATATTCAAAATGCTGAAAGGAAAAATCTACCACCAAGAACACTCTACCAAGCAAAGCTATCAACCAGATTTACAGGAAAGATAAAGAGTTTCCCAAACAAACAAACAAACAAAGATAAAGGAAGTTATCAAGACTAACCTAACTTTACAAGAAATGTTAAAAGTGTATTAAGTGGAAAAGAAATGTCCATGATTAGACATAAGAAAATTATGAATAAAAAAGATGTAAATATGATAACATATACATAAATGTACAGGAGGGAAAAAAAAGGGAAGCGAAGGGGAAAAATAAAATGAAAGAAGTTTTTTTCTGGTTTGTTTTGCCTAGAATGTGTTTAAACTTAAATGACCATCAAATTATGACAGACTGCTATTTACTTAGGATTATATATGAACCTCATAATAAACACAAAACTAAAACCTATGATACATACACAAAAAATAAAAAGAAAGAAAGCCAAACATAATGGTATAGAAACTCATCAATCAAAAAGAAAAAGAGAAAGTCATCTGAGTGGCTCAGTGGGTTAAGCCTCTGCCTTCAGCTCAGGTCATGATCTCAGGGTCCTGGGATCAAGCCCCACATCAGGGCTCTCTGCTCAACAGGGAGCCTGCTTCCCTTCCTCTCTCTCTGCCTGCCTCTCTGCCTACTTGTGATCTCTGTCTATCAAATAAATAGACAAATAAATCTTAAAAAAAAAAGAAAGAAAGAGAAAAAGAAGAAACAAAGAACTACAGAACAATCAGAAAACACATTTTAAAATGGCAGTAAATATGTACCTATCAATTATTACTTTAAATATAAATGTTCTAAGTATTACAATTAAAAGATATATGGTAGCAGAATGGAAGGAAAAAAATCTATATGTGGCCTACAAAATACTCACGTCGGACCTAAGGAAACATAGAAATGGATGGAAAAACATTCACCATGCAAATGGAAGCAGAAAAAAAAAAGCCAAAGTGGCAATATTTATATCAGAAAAAGTAGACTTTAAAGCAAAGACTATAATAAGACACACAGAAGGGCATTTCATAATGGTAAGGGGATCAATCTAACAGGAAGATGTAATAATTGTAAATATTTATGCACCTGACATGGGATCACCCAAATATATAAAGCAGCTATTAACAAACATAAAGCAAGCAATCAACAGTAATACAATAACAGTAGGGAGCTTAAACACATCACCAACACCAATGCATACATCATCCAGAGAGAGAAAATCAATAAGGAAAAAATGTCTTTGAATGACACATTGGACAGATGGACATAACAGATATATACAGAACATTTCATCCTAAAACAGAATATACTGTCTTTTCAAGTGCACATGGAACATTCTCCAGAATAGATCATGTATTAGGCTATAAAACCAGCCTCAATAAATTAAAAAAGATTGAAATTACACTATGCATCTTTTCTAATCTAGTAGTATGAAACTAGAATAAGTCACAAGAAAAAAAAACTGGAAAAAACACAAACACATAGAGACTAAACAACATGATACTAAACAACTAGTGGATCAACACATCAATCAAAAAACAAATTTAAAAATGCATAAAGACAAATTAAAATAAAGCACAATCATCCAAATTCTTTGAATTACAGCAAAACGAGTTCTAAGAGGGAAGTATATAGTAATAGACCTACAACAGGAATTTTTTAAAAACTCAAATAAACAATCTAGTCTCACACCTAAAGGAACTAAAAAAAAGAACAAAGTCCAAGGTGAGTGGAAGAAAGGAATTATTAAAAGCAGAGCAGAAATAAACTACAGAAACTTAAAAAAATAAAGAAAATCAATAAGATCAAGAGCTGATTGTTTGAAAAGATAAAGAAAACTGACAAACTCTTAGCCAGACTCATAAAGAAAAAAAGAGAAAGGCCCCAAATAAAATCAGAAATGAGAAAGAAGTAACAACTGACAACACAGAAATACAAATGCTTATAAGAGAATATTATGAAAAAATTACATGCCGACCAACTGGACAACCTAGAAGAAACAGATAAATTCCTGAAACTGAACCAAGAAGAAATAGAAAATCTGAACAGACTGATTACAAGTGACAGAATTTAATCATTAATCAAAAAACTACCAAAAATATAAAGTCCAGGACTAGATTCTGCCAGACATTTAAAGAAGAGTTAATAATACCCATTCTCCTCAAAGTGTTCTAAAAAATAGAAGAGGAAGGAAAACTTCCAAATGCATTCTATGAGCCAACATGACCCTAGTACCAAAATCAGACAAAGACACTACAAAAAGAAACTAAAGGCCGATATCCCTGAAGAACATAGATATAAAAATCCTCAACAAATTATTAGCAAGCCACATACAATAATACATTAAAAAGATCATTCATGATAATCAGATGGGATTTATTCCAAGCACGCAAGGATGGTTCAATATTCACAAATCTGTCAAGGTGATATATCACTTGAACAAAATGGAGGATAACAATCGTATAATCATATCAACAGATACAAAAAATGCATTTACAAGATTCAACTACCATTCATGATAAAAAAAAAAAAAACTCAACAAAGTGGGGTTAAAAGAAACATACCTCAATATAACAAAAACCATACATGAAAAACTCACAGCTAACATATTCAACAGTGAAAAACTGAGAACTTTCCCTCTGAGGTCAGGAATGAGGCAAGGAGATATCTACTCTCACCATCTCTATCCAACACAGTGCAGGAAGTGCTAAACACAGTGTAGAAAGTCCTGGCCACAGCAGTCAGAAAGAAAAATAATAATAATAAAGGCATCCATATTGGTAAAGAAGAAGGTAATCTGTCACTATTTGCAGGCTAGCTGATACTATACAAAGAAAATCCTAAATATGATACCAAAAAAACTGCTGAAGTAATAAATTCAATGAAGTGACAGGATACAAAATTAATACCCCAAAATCTGTAGCATTTCTAAACATTAAGAGTGAAGTAGCAGAAAGAGAAATTTTTTTTAAATACCCTTTACAAATACACCAAAAAGAATAAAATACCTAGGAATAAACTTAGTCAAAGAGGTGAAAGATCTGTACTCCAAAAACTAAAAAAGAAATTAAAAGAAATTAAAGATGACACAAAAAAATGGAAAGATATTTCATGTTCATGGATTAGAAGAATTAATATTGTTAAAATGTCCATACTACCCAAAGCAATCTACAAATTAATGCAATTCCTATCAAAATTCCAACCACATTTTTCACAAAATTGGGACAAATAATGCTAAAATTTGTATGGAACTACGGAAGACCCCAAGTAGCCAAAGCAATCCTGAGAAAGAACAAAAAAACCTGGAGATATCACAATACCAGATTTCAAGATATAGTAGAAAGCTATAGTAATCAAAACACTATGGTATTGACACAAAAATAGACACATAGACACATAGATCACCAGAGCAGAAGAGAAAGCTGAGAAATAAACCTACAATTACATGGCCAATCAATGCCAAAGGAGACAAGAATATACAATGGGGAAAAGACCGTCTTTTCAGTAAATAATGCTGGGAAAACTGGAAAGCTACCTGTGAAAGACTAAAACTGGACCATTTTCTAACATCATACACAAAAATAAACTCAGAATGGATAAAAGATCTAAATGTGAGACCAGAAACTATAAAAGTCCTGGAAGAAAATACAGACAGTAAATTCTTTGACATAGGCTTTAGTAACATTTTTCTAGATAGTCTCCTAAAGAAAGAGAAATAAAAGCAAAAACAACCTATTGGGACTTGCATCAAAATAAAAAGGTTTTGCACAGCACAAGAAACCATCAACAAAACAAACAAAAAAAAATCAACAAAATAAAAAAACAAACAACCTACTGAATAGGGGAAGATATTTGCAAATGATATATCCATCAGGGGTTAATATTCAAAATCTATAAAGAACTTACACAATTCAATACCAAAAAATAAAATCTGATTAAAAAATGGACAGAGGACCTGAACAGACATTTTTTCTAGGAAGACATATGCATGACCAATGGGCTCATGCAAATATGCTTAACATCACCAATCATCAGAGAAATGCAAATCAAAATCACAATAAAATATCACTTCACATCAGTTGGAATGGCTAAAATGAACATAACAAGAAATAAAAAGTGTTAGTGAGGATAAGAAAAAAAGGCAATGCTCATGCACCATTGGTAGGAATATAAATTGGTATAGCCACTATGGGAAGCAGTATGGAGTTTCCTCAAAACATTAAAAATAGAAATACCACACATTCATTCCAATAATGCCATTATTGGGTATTTACCCAAAGAAAATGAAAACACTAATTCAGAAAGATATATGCACCCCTTTGCTTTTTCCAGCATTGTTCACAATAACCAAGATACAGAAACAACCTAAGCATCCATTGTTGGATGAATGAATTAAAAAATTGTGAGATTGTTTATGTATATATACGTGTGTGTGTGTATATATATATACACACACACATACAAACATACAAACACATATATGGTAGACTATTACTCAGCCATAAAAAGGACTGAATTCTTGCCATTTGTGACAATGTGAATGGATCTTGAGGGTATTTTGCTAAATGAAATATGTCAGACTAAGAAAGACAAATACTACATGATTCCATTCAAAGTGGAATCTAATAAAAAAATGAACAAAGGGCCGAATCAGACTTATCAATACAAAAAACAAACTGATGGTTGTCAAGGGGTGGGGGGGTGGGGGGTTGGGCAAAATAGGAGAGGGAGATACAGGCCTCCAGTTATGGAATGAGTAAGTCACAGAGGTAAAAGGCAAGAGCATGAGGAATACAGTCAGTGATACTGTAATAACACTGTAATGGGACACTGGTAGCTACACTTGTGGTGAACATAGCATAATGTATAAACTTGATACTAAATTGTACACTTGAACCTAATTAATTTTGTGTGTCAACAATCTTCCAAAAAAATAAATAAAATTTTAAAAATAAAACTTAACTTAATTTAATAAGATACGAGAATTTAACCAGAAAAGAAGATTTGGTATCTTTTTTAGAATGTTTGTGATGTGGTAGGAAAATATAAGACTGAGTTAGAAGATGGTGGTTTTAGGATTGTCTGCGTTGAATTAGCAGATACCTAACATCGCTGAATCTCAAGATTCTTATTTGAAAAATGGAGATGAGGGGTGCCTAGGTGGCTCAGTGGGTTAAGCCTCTGCCTTTAGCTCAGGTCATGATCTCGGGGTCCTGGGGTGGTGCCCCACATTGGGCTCTCTGTTCAGCAGGGAGCCTGCTTCCCCCCTCTCTCTGCCTGCCTCTCTGCCTACTTGTAATCTCTCTCTCTCTCTCTCTCTCTCTCTCTCTGTCAAATAAATAAAATAAAATATTAGAAAAGAAAAGAAAAATGGAGATGAGGATGCTTACATCACTGAATTATGATCTGGATTAGAGGAGACTGTGTGAAAGTAATTTGTGAAGCACAAGTCATTACAAAAATGACTAACAGTTCTTGAGATCTTATTACGTCAGGCACTGGAGTCATCATTTCACACAGATTCTCTCTTTTAATCCTCAGAACACCCCAGAGGAAAAAGCATTAGCTAGGTTTTAACATCAAAGGGAGAGAGCCTAGAGGAGGCTTGGGCTGGGGATTGGTGGGAGGAGGGGAAGGAGCTTTGGTTGAGAAAGGAGCAGCTTTCACTAAAACTCGCCTTTCTGGGGTGCCTGGGTGACTCAGTCAGTTGGTTACACATCTGACTTCTGACTTTGGCTTGGGCCATGATCTCAGGGTCCTGGAATGGACCCCAGAGTCTGGCTTCCCCACTCAGTAGGGGGTTGGCTTATCCCTCTTCCACTCCCTATGCCCTCCTACTCATGCTTCTTCTCACAAGCATGCATTCTCTCTCTCTCTCCCTCAAATAAATAAATAAAATCTTTTCAAAAATGACTTTCTTTCACAACCTGTTCTAATGATTGCCCTGACTTCCACATTACCTTGGCTCACTTCACATTTGAACTAGAAGGATAACATCAAAACGTGCAGTCCCCTGGTGCGACGTTGATACGTCCCACTCACATTAAGCACCTACTACTGTGCTCTGGCAAAAATATACACATTCAAGACCTGATATCCTTGGTAAGGAAAATGCACCCTTTTGAATTCACTGTATGTGTTAAATCATTCATAATTCAAGTATATTTTTAAGGATAGATTTCTGCAACTGCCATCGCATGCAAATTTCAAGGGGAATTAGAATGCTGTCAAACATCTTCCAGAGACCTAGGGAGCTCTCGCACAGAGAGAACACACACCATAAATTTAAAAAATGCTGCTAGAATTCCAAATATTCCAATCAAGATGTACCCAAGCAGTGTGGCACAGGAATTAGGAGTGTGGGCCCCAGGGCTGGCAAGTCTGTTTACAGACTGCCTCTGCCTCACATTTGTAATTAGAACTTGGGAATTTTAATTGACTACATAAAACTTCAGGTTTCTCATGTGTAGGACAGAAACATAAACATGTCACTAGAATGTTACTGAGACAGTTAAATGAGATGATATGTATGAATCAGAGCACAGTGTGCCGCTAAGAGGAAGTACTGAGATTGGTAATTTTTTTTTCTTTTTACTAATTTGTTAAGTTTTTTAAATATTAGATGTTCACACTTGATACTGAGAATTACCAATTTCGTCATATACCACTAGTGACAAAATTAACTTTGTGATAGAATTTTAATACCAGAAAATATACTAAATATATTAGCTCTTCAATAGTTATCTTTTCAGCAAGAGCTGTCATTCAGTCCAAACCAAATTACAAAAATGCTAAATACTGAAATAAGTTTCCTTAAAAATTAGTTTTCTGTGGACTACATGCTGTTTCTTATGGTTTGATATCAGTTCCCAAAATAGAGATATTACATGTGATCTCCTTCCCCAGAAAACCCCAGCAAAATCAAGCATTTAATACTAAACAGTAAATACATGCATTCAGCACTTTTACGTAAGTTCTAATCGCATGGCATCATTAAGCCTCTATATATGTAGATTTTGTTTCAATTCTCAAGAAGGATTATTTCAAAATCATCTGAGGATTCATTTCCTCATTTTCTTGAATCAATATATGCCAAAGGAGTTTCTTTACCAGAAAATTTGCATAATATATTATTCTTCTAATTTGTGATTTTAGTGCCTGTGGGAAAATATTTTAAAAATTTTAAATAATTGTTCTAAGGAAAAGACATTCATGTTCATTACTCTTGCTTTCCTGTGGGTAATTTTAAGAGTGGAATTAGTCCCTTATTTAAGCTCTGAGACTTATTTACTCTCTCTTAAGGAAAGAGATGGCTCCTAATTGAAAATTAAAATTGCAATCTAGTTATTCATTTAAATACTTAGTAGGATATGCAGAGTTAGTTTTGAAACTTCACTCTGACATTGACAGAGTGAATTTTCCATCTTACTCGAATTGTAATCATATCTGTGTTATTATATCTTTAGTAGCTGTATTTATGCCCATCTCCCCAACTAGACTATAAACACTTGAAGCATGGGCCATTTAGTTAATCTGGACAACATCCACCTCTGCTGACAGGTCATCTGTAACAGCAGACAACCTCGCATACTTAAAGCAAGTGAATGAACTTCATTATATGTAAATTAAACCCCAATAAAGCCATTTAAAAGAAAATACTCAGTTTAATTCGATTGTTCTCCACAGTAAGTATATTCCCACAAATATTGCTGGTGTTGTCTGGATGGAATATGATCTATATAAGGATGTGTTTTTGACTGTAGCAGGAGTGTCAGACTGGGCTGAATTTCGTGCTGTTATTAATCCTAAAATATTACTATTATGGGGGCTCCTGGGTGGCTTAGTTGTTGGAGCATCCAACTCTTGATCTCAGGTCTTGATCTCAGGGTTGGGAATTCAAGCCCCACATTGGGAATTATTTTTATTTAAAAAATAAACAAGCAAACAAATAAATAAATATTACTATTATAGAGAATGTTATTTTGAACTTTAATTATAAGAACACATCACTTTATTGTCCTTTTGTAACATAAGACATTCATAGTTCTTAAAAAAAAATTCAAATGGAAGAGTTTATAATCGATAGAGTAAATTTAATTTAAATATCCAGTTCTTCTGAGGAAGCCTGTACACTGCTAAATAGAAAATCTGCTTTTTCTTGCTTTATTCATTTCAGATGATATCTACCAACAGCCAACTTTGAAAGATGAATGATCGATTCACTTACACCAACCCCACCCCCCTAGCCTCATCCCAGTCCCCTCAAGTTTATAGTGGTGTTGGTGAGTAATCATGAGTAATCGTGAGTGGTGGTGGTGGTGAGGGTTGATGGTGTTGGTGGTGGTGGTGGTGAGTGGTGGTGGTGGTGGTGGTGAGTAATGGTGAGTTGTGACGAGTGGTGGTGGTGAGTGAGGGTGGGGAGTGGTGAATGCTGGTGGTGAGTAGCGGTGAGTACTGGTGGTGGTGAGTGGACAATCTTAGCTCCCACTTCAGGTGACTTACTAGAAACTGCAGAATATTGAATGAATATCTAATTGGTAAAATCAGGAACAATAAGCATAGTTTTCTCCTAATCCTTCACTTCTTTTTCTGGACTTGTCCAGAAGTTCTCTGCTGTTCTCTACTGTGAGGATGGATCTTCTCTAACCCACGCTGTAGGATGGTTAGTCTGTCTATCACTCAGGTTTGCTTAGCAAGCCTATTGGGACTCATACATTTTGCACCAGTAACCAAAGTGATATTTTTCCTTCTCCCTGCTGCCTCTTTTTTTTTTTTTTTTCAATTACCTAGGAACCTGGGTGAGGATGAGAATTGTTATTATTTATTTATTTATTTTAATTGTTATTTATTTAATCTAATTGTTATTTATTATTTATTTCCCCTTGGAAACAAGAAGATTAATTCTATAATTTCTAGAATTCATTTTGGTAAACTTTCTAAATTAAAGAATACAGTTAACTCTCTATTAAATTCCAAGAACTTTAATTAATTACTTGACCCCCTTCTGTTGGCCTTTACCTCTATGTCCCCTTTACCTTCTACTTTCCATCAGAAAAATCGTTACTTTTACATGATAATGATTATTAACTTAGGTTCTGTTCTATAACCATAATTAAATCTTCATTCTTTGGCTATAGAGGTGTTCTGAGAGTTGAAGACTAACAGCAGCTACAATATAATGACTACATAAATATTCAATGGAGAGACAACTAATATGCTAAGATTCTATTTCCTTCATGGTAGGTCCAATACCACCACCCATACTACTCATCAATGTGTGATGATCCTAAGCATTCAGGTCAAATGAACTCTCCATAATTATACATCACTATTTGCTCAAAACCATGCTGTATGTAGTTTATCCCACATTTGGGCAATGACTTTCTAAGACACATTTAGCTGTTTTATTTCCTGGACTTTCTATTTGTCTCATTTTTTATTTTTGAGAGAAGAAGCATATGCTTTCCTCACTGTGTCACTACTATCATCAAGCTCATTTGTCATTCTCTTTATTGCTTGGATTCCCCATTCATCTTTCTGAAGGCACCCTTAAAGCCTATTGCATTCAGTTCCAATTTGGCATTGATTACTTTCTGGACCTGCCCCCCACTTGTTAAGCTGGGATTTCTTTTTACTGAATTCCTGGGTCAGTTTAGCTGGTTTGAGCATCCTGTATTTTTCTGCCATTCAAAAACGGACATTTGTTCAGCACCTATGTATTTACCAAATCCTTACTCTGTAAAATTTAAGCCAAATCAAAAATTTATCCTGCACCAAAAGAATTTACAACCTAGGACTTGGGCACATATATAAATAATCACAATATAAAATAAAAGCTGCACTAGGATAGTAAAGTAGCAAAAGAAATAGAACTATATCATGAGAGAAAAGAATAAAAAGGAATCAGATGGGAAGACATGGAGGCGAGGTGGGGCATGGTCAGAGAAGACCAAGGGAGGTCAGAAAAAAGAAGAGAATCTCATCATGTGAAGCAACAGCAGGGCAAAAAACACAAGACACTCTTGTAGAAAAAATGGTAATCCAAATTGTGGATGAAAAGTTACCACACTCTTAGGTCATAAAGGAGTTAAAATCAAATGCATCTATTTAGAAAATAAAAAAACAAATTATCAAAATGTATGGGGACACAGCCAAGGCCATTCTCAATAGAAAATCCACAAATATTGCATTATTTTTTAAAGATATATTTATTTATTTGAGAGGGAGAGAATATGCACGGGGAAGATGGGCAGTGGGAGAGAAATCTTCAAGGAGACTCTCCACTGAATGTGGAGCCTGATGCAAGGGCTTGATCCCCAGACCCTGAGATAAAGACCTAAGTTAAAATTAAGAATCAGATACTTAACCCATTGAGCCACCCAGGCACCCTTAAATATTGCATTTTAAACAATAAAAACCAGAAGAAAATGAGCTAGACACTAACCCAAGAAGAGTGAACTAAATATGTATTTACTAAAAATATGAAACTGATAAATTAATAAATATAAAAGTAAAATAAAATAAATAAAAAATCTGTTCCATTGATCTATATGTTCCATCAATCTATGTGTTAATTCCATACCTTTTTGCCAGAGAGAGAGAGAGCACAAGCAGGGGGAGCAGGAGGCAGAGGGAGAAGCAGGCTTCCCTATGAGCAAAGAGCCTGATGTAGGACTTGATCCCAGGACCCTGGGATCATGACCTGAGCCAAAGACAGGCACTTAACAAACTGAGCCACCCAGGCACACCCAATTCCATACCATTTTGATTACTCTAGTATTATAGTATAGCTTGAAATCAGGACATGTTTTGCCTCCAGGCTTGCTCTTCTTTCTCAAGTTTGTTTCCATTCTTTAGGGTCTTTAGTAGTTCCATGCAAGGATTGTTTTTTCTATATATATGAAATTATAGGATTGTTTTTTCTGTATATATGAAAAATACCATTAGAATTTTTATAGGGATTACACTGAGTCATTAATTGTTGCTTATCATGGACATTTTAACAATGATCAATTCTTGTAAACCATGAGCATGGAAAATCTTCCTACTTATTTGTGTCTTCTTCAATTTCTTGCATCAATTGTGTATAGATCTTTCACTTCCTTGGTTAAATCTATTCCCAAGTACTTTATTCTTTTTGGCGCTATTGGAAATGAGTTTTCTTCTCCAGAAAAAAAAGGTTAATTGCAGGAGCTTTGCAAATAATAAAGAACGTTCATAGGCCCACTAATATTTACTCTGAGAAGAAAATAACCTTTTTCTACCTGGCCATGCTAACTTGGTTCCCTTCAGAAACCCATATTTCTATTTTTACCCATTAGCTCACATTCATATTGCTTCCCTCATATGGAGAGCTTCTATAAAGCCTTCTACTGAAAAGCCTCATTATTTAAAGTTTTCCATTAACTTTTATTTTCTTTATGTTGAAATCTGTAGTCCATTCAAAAGCACATCTATCTGGTTGCCCGTGTTCTTGATTGTTATCTTTTTCTTTTTTCTTTCATTTTTAAAAATTGAAGTATAGTTGATACACAATGTCATATAGGGATTCAACAAGGCTCTACAATATGGTATTCTCACCATGATGGTATCATGATGGTGATGGTATCCTCCATCACCGTACAATGCTATTACAATATCATTGGCTATATTCTCCTTTATCCTCATGACTCATTCATTTCATAACTGGAAGCCACTCCCCCTCATCCATTTTTCTCATCCCCCTACCCCCTTCCCTCTGGCAACCATCAGTTTGTTCTCTGTATTTATGGGTCTGCTTCTGAGATTGTTTTCTTAATTAGAAGTTACCAATTGTCATTTACTTACATCCCACAACTTTTTCCACTGGCCAAGAAATGTCTTTATTTGGAGAGTCATGAGTCCAGTTAAAGGTCCAGTTTTACTATTATGGAAGAATAGATATATGGGGATAAATAGTATTCTCCTTACCAGTAGCATAGAGAATTATCGAAAGCATTATAACTTACATTATCTCTTTAAAAATGACTATCCTCTTAATTCCCTTAGGCACTGTAAAGTCTCTTAATATAGTTTCTTAAGGTTTATTTCGACTGAGGATTATGTAATGTAGACCCTTATTCAAATTACTGAATGAGAACATATATGTACCTACAATTTCAATGTTTGTATCTGGTTCAGAAATCTTTGTTCTCACATGTCTCATCCAACAGTAATTTCTTATTATTGGCTACTGGTATGTCCTGGGCCACAAAAACAACCTGGGAGGACCAAAGAAGTTTCCAGATGTATATTGGTGCTAAATACACCATCAACATCCCTGACATTGACATCACTTTTTCCATCAATAGCCCAAGGTACAAAATTATGGATAGTTTAGTTATCTATGATTTGCCCGGTCCCACAAATAGTTAATAGTAGACAAAGACCTAGAGCCCAGGTCGAACAATTTTCATTATTACTAATACTCCAAGACAAAAGGGATGCAATTTTCACGATTTGTAAAAAAAAAAAAAAAAAAAAAAAAAAATGCAATATATGCAAAAAGAAATGCAATATATTTTTAAATGTTTTAAATTCTTCCCAAAAACTCTCATTGGAAAAAAAAAAACACATTCCAAAGCAGAATAAGAGCATATTTCTACCTCTTAAGTTCATAAGTATAGTTACCACCAATTCCATCTGTCCCTTTTGTCAGTTCACCTCAAACTATTTGCTCCTCATTGAGTCTCAGAAGGAATAAATAGCATGGTCAAAGTTACACATATATAATAAGCAGCAAGGTTGTAATTGTAAATTTGTATTTTCTCAATTAAAGAACACATTGTTTCACTACAAAGACACCTGGAATTTTTTTCCTGTTTTCTTTGGTATACAGAATTTAAGAGCATTGTCATTGATCTTAAGCATATTTTATTTATAAGGTATTAATTAAATTCATCATATTTATATTAAATAAATTAGATTTCAAACTATTGGGTTCAAGTTTTTTTTTTCTTTTTTTTTAAATATTGCTGTTGTAGCTTCATTCTTAAAGTAGTTTATAGCATGATACTTAAAAACAGAGAATATCAAAATAATAAAAAATGGAATGCATAGAGCATGGTGCACATGTGTGCTCTCAATTCCAAAAAAGAAAGGGAATTAAGGGCGCTGCATTATTCTGTCTAACTGACTGTGTGTCCCTGAGTGACTCATAATTTTCTCTATCATTGCACTTGGCAACATTAACAAGGAAGGATTAATACATTTTAATCCTCTCAGATTTAGTCCTATTTTTCTCCTTGTTCTTGTGGCTTGACTATATTTTTCTATCTTCAATACTTGCTTTTGCTTTGGTTAATTTAAACAGATCATGTATTCACAGAGCCTATGAATCTTCCCAGAGACATTTTAAATCTCTTAATGCTATTGATTTTAAAATGTATTTTGACATGATGACAGTTTGTTTGCTTGTCTTTCCCTTCAATTGTATTTGCTTCTATGTTAATCTGCTAAGGTGCAATTTGATCATGTTTTCCGATATAAAGTTGAAGGAGAAAGAGATATGAGAGAATCATATCAGACCTTTTAGTAATCATTACAATTCCAGAATCATTTAAACAAGTCAGTCAGGAAAAATATTTTTCAACTGAATATGTATGTTATGTTATGTTATGGTTTTAGAGAACTTTTAAAACAAGAAAATGTCAATATTTATCAGAAACTCAGTGTGGTTTACTTACAGATAACTTTCAGTTTATTTTAACTGTATTTCTAAAGTTTTATTATTTTCATAGAAATTGTAAAATACAATTACATTTCTGACTTCATTTTACAAGTGTAGCTACTGAGGCTTAGGTTCTGTGACTGGCTAAGCTCCCACAAATAATAAATAGTAAACAAGACCTGAAGCCCAGAGAGCCCAATTCCCATTTACAGGATCTATCTGCAGTCTTTGACTTCCTTGTACAAATTAAAGTACCATGAAATTCTAAGATTGTTGAATTCAGAGTAGCTTCCCAATCTAAATAATTATTAGATAGACCTGGAGAGAATTTAGGCAGTTCAGATCCTATCCACTCTCCCTATGTTCCACCATCATCACTTCAAATGTAGCTACTGCTTTTGAATCTCCAGGAGAAAGATTCAAGAATTCATTAACTTCGCAAACCTATCTAGATGATTCTAAAAGAGCTGTAACTGTCCTAGAGAACCATCTTCACCCACAAAAGTGTTGGCAAGATGAACAGTCTCATAGCATTATATGCAAAATACTGACCGTCCTCCCTAAAGCCACATCCCAAGGCCAGGGTCACATTTCTAAAAGCCCACTAAAGGCCAGATGTAGGAGCATGTGCATACATTGTGTGATATTTAAAAGTTGGGCCAATAGGGTGCCTGGGTGGCTCAGTGGGTTAAAGCTTCTGCCTCTGGCTCAGGTCATGATCTCAGGGTCTTGGGATAGAACCCCATGTTGGGCTCTCTGCTCTCTGGAGAGCCTGCTTCCTCCTCTTTCTCTCTAATGCTTGCCTCTCTGCCTAGTTGTGATCTCTGTTTGTCAAATTAAAAAAAAAAAAAAAAAGGTGGGGGCAATAGGAAAGTTTCTACAACAAATGGCCCTTATGTGCTATATGTTACTGATTTCCAAGATATCCTCAAATCCATATTTTTGTGTTTAAAAACCCTGATTTTTAATATTGGTCAAAATTTTCATTGCATGAATGATTAATTATATGTCTTTATTGATCTAGAGTTCCATGGACTGCGGATCCTAATATATGCCCCCAATCTCAAAGATATCATCTTTGTGATCTTCCATATTGGGACATGAACCATAACTTCAGTTGCTCAAAAACTGAGTTAGTTTAAGAAAATACAAAGCACACCCTATGTGGCCAGGGTACTGAGTTCTGACAGATGATTTTGGAGTTCTATGGAGAAGGGATCTGTTTGATTTATACATAATCATGGTAGTATTTTGTTTATGCCTCATCTAAAATTAATATTTTGGTATACATTCATGAAGACCAAGTGAACGCCGTGTAAAGCATTTGTAAATATCAAAGCCTCAAAAGGGGGCATAATGAATCCGTGGTAGTGTTTCTGAACTTGTTTTATTCTGGAATAAGTTTAAACATGTGTTTTCTTAGAGATTTTTTTTTTCCTTTCAAATGTATAAGAAAATTTGATGTTGGTTTAATAATAGTTCAAACATTTAGAAAGCTCGGAATTTATTTATTTTTCTTTTGTGAGATGGAAACAGGAAATCCTCAATCCAAAAAATGAACATCATTTTTTCCTGTCAAGTGTGAGCTGGCTGATAAATTGAAGAATGACAGATCAAGACAGAGAATAAAATCAGTCTCTTTTCTAAGTCCAGAGGTTGAACTGAAATACCCACCTCTGTTAGTTGATGGATGTCAGCAGGATGGATGTTTCAAACATAATCAGAATCCCAAAGCTCATTGCTGGTATTTACCATGGGTTGAACAATATGTGTTTCCCAAGGTATTACAAAATAAGTTTTGGGGTAAACCAGTCTCCAACTTAGATACACATCGCTCTCCAATTACATTAACAAAGACAAATAAAGACACACAGCAGCAGATGCCAAATATCAGTACAAGTAGTTTAGTCTGTCCTGGTCTTTGTAATAGCCCAAACCCCGATGAAGGCCAGATAGCTTCTTTTTAATTATTCAGAAGTAAAAACAAAACATGTTTTTAAATGAGGCTAAATATATGCATCTTTCAAATTTCTATTTGCCTTCCTTTTCTCAACAGCTAGGATATAAAACTCCTAAGTGTTTTTATTTGTTATCGAATTCTCTAAACTCCCTTACCTATAGCAAAAGTTCAACAAATATTGGTGGGCTAATCAGTTGTTATAAATAGCAGAGGAAATGACTTTAAGTTAAAGCTAGTACAAACCCTAAGGCAATATGCTATTTGATTCATTTCAAAAGCTTTCAACATATGCACACAAACTCTTTTTAGAAGTTTTTCCAAAGGAGCATATCTAGAAGGACATTATTCTTGCTAAGTTAATGATATTTATAAATAAAATAAAGAGCAGAACATTGTAAAATCATGGCAGAATGCAGGCCCTCTATCGAAAATAATTCTTATATTCTGGGCTAGCAAGAATCCATCACTTATAACTTAACCATGGATTTTATGCCATGTGTCTTGGATGAAGTGGACAATTAATTTTACTTAACATATTTATAAGTTTTCAAGTAGTTATATTCTCAAACACAATGTCTGAAAAAAGAATACAACAAGCAAAAATGGTCAAATTTAGAAGATCAAATGAAAGCTGTAGGGGATAAAAAGATCAAAAGTAGGAAAGGTAAGTGGCTTATGGTTGAACAATGGAAGAAAAGAACTTATAAGAAGAGCATTACACAGAAGCCTCCATAGTGATCAGTTAGAAGTCAGAGTCAAGGGGGGAATAACAAATACATCAGCTAGTACAGTTCTCATGTGAGGCATAAAATCCTTTTCCAACAACTTCTATGTAATTATCTGACATTAATACATAAACACTTCCAGTTTTACAGACTTCACAATTTCCTGAAGTCCCATTACATTGTTGACAGCTTGGAATAGGAGAAAATTCTTAATTATAATGAATCAAAATTTGCTTCTGTGAAATTACTACCTATCGGTCTTTGTTAAGTCTGATAATCACACAGGCATACTGTTCTCCCACACATGGCAACTCTCAAATAGTGAAAGCTTGATTCCATATCCACGACAAAATCTAGCAATCAGTCTGCAGTCTTCAGAACACATAATCTCACATAAATCAAATGACCCAAGGAAAGTTTGGTGAACATCTGGGAAAGAAGAGCTTCCTTGTCTTAGAAGACCACCAAGAACTGATTCTACCAACTAGATGTGAAAGAGGAATATTATAACCTAGGAATAACCTAGGAGTTATTGAAAACCATCTTGCAACTCTACAGGAAGAATTCATATGCAGAAGCAAAGTCAAGAAATAGGAAGGTATCCTGCCATTCTTTTAGTTCTGTGTACTCATCATGTTCTCTTCCCAATACACATACACACACGTATTCACACAATAATTTCTCATGTCATTGCCTTCACCTAAAATATTCTTCCTCTCCTCTTCCCAGAATTTACTTCTATCCTATAATATCTCAGCCCTAGTGTCACTTCTCCAGAAAAACTTTTCCTAACCTCCATGACCAGGTCAAATAGACATATTATCAGTTCCTGTATCACCACATACTCTGTATGATTATCACAATAACAATAGTATATTTATTTGTATGATGATTTGATAATTGTCTTCTCCATTAGAATGCAAGCTCTTTGAGGTTTAAGATCTTATTTATCTTGTATACTGCAGTACTCCCAGGGCTTATCAATACATATTTTTGAATGAATGAATAATGAATAAATGATACAGTAAAGATTAGTATGTCAAGGAAGATTTCCATATGGATGATGAGCTTATCCAGAATGCTGGTAACATGAAACTTGTTGATGGAGATTGTTCAGAATCATGTTCTCCCATAAGTCAAAAGAAGATTCTCATAAGTTGACAGATGGCATCTAATGAAGACAGAGAAACAAGTCAGAGGTTTTGAGCACCCAAAGGGAAGAGGTGTTTTTAAATGGGTGAATTAATAATGGTTCAGAAATAGAATTAGAGAGTAAGGAGTCTCTCGTCTCTTGGAAAGAAGACTCCACCTTCTTGGAGAATGGTGTCCCCAAATGCTAGCTTAAGGCTTGAAGATCTGGTAAGCATTCAAAGAATAGGTTCATAATACAGGTAGGTTCACTCCAGAGAATGAAAAATTAGAAGGTGGATGGAGAGATAGACACAAGGGTTATATGGAATACAGAAGAGAAATCATAAAGGGCTGTAAGGAATGTGGTAGAAATTACCTGAAAGCTCAGACAAGTGAAGTGACTTATTTTATACCATGAAGTTAATTCATAGTAGAATCCATACTAAAATTCATACTAAAACTGTCTTCTTAGTCACACCAACACCACCATTTTTTTGGCTAAATAGATAGCAAAGTTGATGATGAAAAAACCATTGTCTCAGAAAATTAAGGCGAATAATCACCTTGTCAAGGTGGTTGATTTTTAATGTGAGATTAGACTAAAATCTGAAATACATTTTAGTATTGCAATTATATATCATGACTACAAATTTTTCCTTCTCTTTTTTAAATCTAAGCTTCTATACCCTTCCAACATTCTGATACAGCCTCAACAAATACCAACTGAACATGAATAAATTAACAGGGTAATTGAAAAATGTCAACATTTCCAGAAGCTAATAATCAGACTAATGATGCCAATTAAGAAAACTGATCTTGAAAATAAGACTGTTGCCCTAATACACAGTGAAAGCACAATTCATGAAGATTGAAAACCCCAAGAGTAGAGAGGGATTGGCACAATTAACCAAATGTTTGATGAGTCCAACCAAGGGCGTATATATTCTTATTGATAGAGTACAATGTGCTCTACAGGACTACAGGACTGGAGTACAGGACTGGAATAAAAATGTATACAAAGGGGCGCCTGGGTGGCTCAGTTGGTTGGACGACTGGCTTCGGCTCGTGTCATGATCCTGGAGTCCCGGGATCGAGTCCTACATTGGGCTCCCAGCGCCATGGGGAGTTCGCTTCTCCCTCTGACCTCCTCGCTCATGTTCTCTCTCACTGTCTCTCTCTCAAATAAATAAATAAAATCTTTAAAAAAAAAAAAAGAAAGAAAGAAATGTATACAAAGTATCAACAGGAAATAAGAGAACTGAGCTGCCAACTTTTCACTAAGAGGATAAGAGAAGAATTCATTTGCTCATTCAACAGATATTTACGACCACCCACTAGGTACCAGGTACTAGTCATGGGCACTGATGAAACAATGGTGAGAACAACAGAGTAAAACATCTTTGTCCTTGTTAGCTAATATTCTAGTAGGGAGAAATAGAAATATATGTATAATATGTCAAGTAGCAACAAGTGCTGTGTAGAATAAAAAATTTGAGTAAGAGAATTAAAATAACAAGACGGTTAGTAAAGACCCTCTTGTTAAGGTAGTATTTAAGTAGATTCTGACATTTGACTCAGTTCTAAAAGGATATATAGGAAATCATCAGAAAAAAAAAAAAGTAGAGAAGGGATTTCTATACACAGAAAATAAGGAATGTAAAGTTCCAGAGACACAAAAGAATTTTGAAAAATACATTTTGTTTGCTTGCTTGTTTGTTTGCTTTCTTGTTTGTTTTACCACCTAACACCCATTCCCTCTTCTGGTGATGATACCTTACAATTCTTTTAGAAAACGACTTCTTGGGGCACCTGGGTGGCTCAGTGGGTTAAGCCTCTGCCTTCGGCTCAGGTCATGATCTCAGGGTCCTGGGATTAAGCCCTCCGTTAGGCTCTCTGTTCAGCAAGGAGTCTGCTTCCTCCTCTCTCTCTCTCTCTCTCTCTGCCTGCCTCTCTGCCTACTTGTGATCTCTCTCTGCCAAATAAATAAAATCTTAAAAAAAAAAAAAAAGAAGAAAGCAACTTCTTCCCATTCTTCATCCATGTATTTCAGACTAAGAATAGAACATACATCCTAGGCCTGACCAATTAAAGTTCATATTCCCTTACAGTAATGAGCAAGGAATTCAGAATTATCCAGTCATGGTAAATCACTGGACTTGTGCAAGGATTACCAACAAGAGGTATTCTCCTTTCTTCAATAGGACTACCAGTGGTTATGATGATGTGTGCTTGGAACTGCTGGAAGCCATCACACGGAGCCTGGGTATGAAAATAACAACACAAGCAGAGCCAAAGACAGAGAAAAATGGAAAGCTGGTCTTTATTTTTGAACTCTTAGATAAAACCCTGTCTGAAACTGATCAGAGAAGGTACTTAAAAGTCACATGAGTCAATAAATTTCTCTTTGACATTGAATTTGATATTTTATCACTTGCCAACCAAAAAGTCTTTTTTATAAAGAATGTATCCTGGGGGCCCCTGGGTGGCTCAGTGGGTTAAAGCCTCTGCCTTTTGCTCAGGTTACAATCTCAGGGTCCTGGGGTTGAGCCCCACATCAGGCTCCCTGCTCAGCAAGGAACCTGCTTCCCCCCTCTCTCTCTGCCTGCCTCTCTGCCTATTTGTGATCTCTGCCTGTCAAATAAATAAATAAAATCTTTAAAAAGATGCATCCTGAGGCACCTGGGTGGCTCAGTGGGTTAAGCCTCTGCCTTCAGCTCAGGTCATGATCTCAGGGTCCTGGGATCGAGCCCCATATCTGGCTCTCTGCTCAGCAGGGAGTCTGCTTCCCCCTCTCTCTCTGCCTGCTGCTCTGCCTACTTGTGATCTCTCTCTCTGTGTCAAATAAATAAATAAAAATCTTTAAAAAAATGCATCCTGTTCAAGGAAGGGACAGTCAGATATTATGTTAGAAATTAGGATGGCACTTGGAATGTGTCCCACAAAGACTTTTACAAACTGTATTTCAAAGCTGTAGTAATCAAATCTGCATGATATTGGCATAAACACAGAAAAATAAGCCAATGGAATAAAATACACAGACCAGAAATAAATTCATGCACATATTAATTAATTATGAAGTGAATTAATTTATGACAAAGGAGGTAAGAATATACAGTGGGGCAAGGATGATTAACTTTCAATAAATGATGTTGGGAAATTTGGACAGCTACATGTAAAAGAATGAAACTGTGTCCCTATTTAAAACCATACACAAAAGTCAACTCTAAATGAATTAAAGACTTGAACATAAGACCTGAAACCATAAAACTCCTAGAAGAAAACATAGAGGGTAAACTTCTTGATATAAACCTTGACAATAATTTTTTTTTAATTTGACACCAAAAGAAAAGACAGTAAAATCTAAATAAATAAACAAGCAAGCAAATCCGTAGGACTATAGCAAGCAAAAAAACCCAAAATTCTGCTCAGCAAAGGAAACCATCAACAAAATGAAAAGACAGCTTATGGAATGGGAGAAAATATTTGCAAACCATATATCTGATAAAGAGTTAATCTTCAAAATATGTAAAGAACTTATTAGAAAAAAAAAAAAAAAAGCTGACTAAAAAATAAGCAGAGTAAGTGAACACACATTTCTCCAAAGAAGATACACAATGGCAAAAGTATATGAAAAGGTGCTCAAAATCACTAATCATCAGGGAAATGAAAATCAAAATCACAATGAGATATTACTTCATGCTCATTAGAAAGGCTATTAACAAAAACACAAGAGACATCAAGTGTTGACAAGAATAGAGATAAAAGGGCATCCTTGTGCACTGCTGGTGGGAATGTAGGTTGGTGTATCCACTGTGGAAAGCTCCTCGAAAGTTTAAAAATATAACTATCATATGATTCAGCAATCTTCTGGGTATATATCTAAGGGAAATGAAAACAAGATATCAAAGAGATACCTACCCCACTGTGTTCCCTGCAGCATTATTCACACTAGCCAAGGTATGGAAGTAACCTAAGTGTTGCTCAACAGATAAGTGGATAAAGAAGTTGTGGAATATATATAAGACAAGATATTATTCAGCCATGAAAATGAAGGAAATCCTGCTATTTACAACAACATAGATAGAACTTGGGGGCATTATCCTAAGTGAAATCAGACAGAGAAACACAAATATTACATGGTATCACTTATATGTGGAAACTAAAACAAAAAACAAAACAAAACAAACAAATAAACAACAATAACAACAACAAAAAGTCAAACTCAAAGAAACAAGCAGTAGAAAAGTGGCAGCCAGGAGCTGTGGAGTGGGGGACACAAGGGAATACATTTGGAAGGAAAAAAAAAAAAAAAAAGACTTCTAGGAAAACTTTATTCTTATCATTCAAAAGCACTGAGATCATGGGGGAGGCAGTTTCAAAAAATAGAATTAAATATTTTGAGGTGTTTTAAAATGCCCACACACAGAACTCTGGAGAAGTTACCTTCTCTGGATTACTTACACATAAAAATGTACACATGTGGTAAGCGCAGTAGGTACTGTGGTGAGCAACATTCTGTGGGCACAAAAATAGATTTAACATTTATATATTGTTACAGAGAACAAGAGCTGAACAGTAGTTAAGGCAGTAAAAAGCAGATTAGGGGAAAAGATACTTCAGTAAATAACTGGGCCCACTTCTAAATATGAGAAAAAATAAGGATTTATAGCCAAGGAAAAGAGTGGGGAGGGAGGCGGTCAGTGGATGGTATATTACCAAGAGAAGATATTGATGGTAGCGGAAATTCTTACTCAACTGACCTAACAGGATTCTTGCTAGAGGAGGCTAGGGTGATGAGTTTGGCTGGTGTTTCTGTGTTTACGAACACGAGAGCCATGGCCTGTCTGTCTTCTACTCTGTGAACTGGTCACAGTAACAATGGCAGTGCACTTTAAAATCTTGAAAAATTGTCCATTGTTTGGAACTCAACTAATCCCATGTTTTTGCTTTTTTGCTAGACTTATACTTATCAGACATATCATACTTATCATACTGATACCCTACATAAAACTATTAAGGCGTTGTACCATACACGACACATCTACCTGTCTACCCAATGGCTCTTGGGTAACACATGGCTTCAAGTGAACTAAGTGGATCTACATCAGAATCACCAGGCAGACTCCTTAAAAAGTCAGAATGCTGGACCTTATAGACCCACGGGTGATAGTGCTCAAGAATATGTACTTCAAGGGCACCTGGGTGGCTCAGTGGGTTAAGCCTCTGCCTTCGGCTCGGGTCATGATTTCAGGGTCCTGAGATCGAGCCCCGTATCGGGCTTTCTGCTCAGCAGAGAGCCTGCTTCCCCCTCTCTCTCTGCCTGCCTCTCTGCCTGCTTGTGCTTGCTCTCTATCTGTCAAAAAGAAAAAAAAAAAAAAAAAAGAAGAATATGTACTTCAGAAGAATTCAAGCCCATTCTTATACACACTGAAATGTGAAAGCTCTTCAGTTATGGAGCAGAGTAAATATTGGTTAGATTTTACATAAAACACAGAGACTGAAATTTATTAATACCTACCATGTACTTCATAAGCTTTGTATATCCATCTTATTTAATGATGAAAATAGAACACTGAGACAAATATTTGCCCTATTTTACAGATGCTACAATTAAATCCTGTGCTCAAATCCACACTTCAGGGAAATGTCTACACTGACAGGGAATCTGACACCAAAGCCCACAAACTCTCCTAACCTCACTAGGCTACTTCCCTCCCCCTGCTCTTATTTCTTGAACTATTCCATGAGAATCTTCATCCACAGAAACATTTTCTAAAATGTTAACAGCGTCACTTTGAATTGGAAAAACCACAGTACGTATAGCTGAGTTGATCCTTAACCTCAGGAAAAATGTCAGAAATGTCTCCCAGATTATCATTCCTTTGGCCAATATTGTACATCTTCCCATGCCCCCTGTCTCTGTCCCAGTGATTTCTAGAAATCTTAAATCTCCATCATCTGAGTCAGCTGACCACTCCCACACTTGCCTCATTCTGACAGGTGGGCTAAAAGACATTACCATGAAGAATATCTAATTTCTTTAACATCTAATTTTATCCACATCCTTTTACCACTGGAAGAAAGTATGCTGTCTTGGCTGCTTTAATGCATTGAATTCAGTAACCATTCTAATGATAACAAGTCTTTTATTATGAATCTAACTTTTCCAGTACCGAACCAGACACAAAGGACTTCTGAAAAATCTCACTATCCAGCTGGCCTGAGAAACATTAAACAAATAATTACAGTTCAATGGATTACATACACATGTATATGAAAAGATGTGTGCAAGAGGATGATGTGGTCTGGGGAAGTGAATGAATGAACACTTCACAGAGTACAGAGTACAGACATTTGTGCTTTGAGTTCACAGAGTAGAAGACACACAGGCACAAACAGCATTATGCAGACAGAGACTTACTGCTCTGTAGCGCTTGTCCCTCAAATATCTGCCCCACATTTTTTTCCTATCAGTATCATGAGTTACTCAGATTTTAAAGAAGCTATTCCCATAGTAAACACTAAGTCCATGTAAGTCCTCCTTTCTTTAATGACACCAGAAAACTCTGAATTAGAATTGGAGAAGAATGTCTTATGAGGAAATGAGAAAATATTTGCATCAAGGAAGCTATGGACTTTATGACAAACTGCCTTCATTAAAAGGAACATTAAGGTGAGGACTCAAACATTTTTGTGTTTTCCTTGTTCAGTTTCGAACATTGTGTCAACATGCTTGGTTTACTGCGGGCATTTACCAGTTATCTCTGAGCCATACTTCCATTTTATATGGATACTCCTATTCTCTCAGCTGCAACAGTCATTACCTCCTCATTTTAAAACAATATTTCCTGAATAAATACTGATGTTATTATTTAAATTAGGAAAATTTAGCACTTCAACACATTGATTTGGAACTACATCTCAAAACAAAATAATTATGGCCATCACTTATAAATACTTCCACTATTATTAAATGAAGAATGATGGGTGCCTGGGTGGCTCGGTGGGTTGGGCCACTGCCTTCATCTCGGGTCATGATCTCGGGGTCCTGGGATGGAGTCCCACATCGGGCTTTCTGCTCTGCAGGGAGCCTGCTTCCCTCTATCTCCCTCTCTGCCTGCCTCTCCATCTGCTTGTGATCTCTCTCTGTCAAATAAATAAATAAATCTTTAAAAAAAATGGAAAATGATTTAAGTGAGACCAAAAAAATAGGAAAATAAATATTCAAGAGAAAATAGCTCATCAAGACAATACATTCACCCTTGATTTGGAAAGAATACTGTTATAGCATGATACAAATTCAGAAATACTAAACTTCATTCTTAAAAAGGCATGTTCACCTATAAAATATCGGACCATCAAGATTCACATTACATTTTCCCCATTAATATAACCTTAATGAGATGAATAAGTGAGGAACTAGACTTTTAGACCCATCCTCAGAAAAGCTAGGAGCCAAGGAAATATTCTTAAACAACTTGAAATCTAACCGTAAAAATATAATGAAAGAGAATGCAACACTAATGATGCATATTTTTTAATTCACATATGTCTGTTTCATTTCAATCTTCTCCTAAAGCTGTTGGGCATCCATATAGCAAAGTCGTCCAAAGTCCTGCCCTCACTGTTTTTCACTATATTAGTCACTGTGAGCTTCTACTTCATGCCATTTCATTAACCCACTCCTTACTCACATCCTAGAACTTGCATCAATTAGGGTTACAAGACATCTTAAATACTAGCATTCCAGTCCTTCAACTTCAGGCCATAAGTGGTCATTTTCTCATCTGTATACCCCCTTAATTTTACTTTGGCCCAATGAGATCTCAAGTCTCTTGACTCCACGTTTGTTTTCAAATCAAACAACTCCAGAGAGGAGGGAAAGTGAAGGGGATGAAAGAAAAACTAAGGGAATATAGCTCACAGCCAAGAAAACAAGCAAACAAACAAACAAAAAAATAGTGAACAAGAAAGCCTTTAGAAGGACAAGAACAGGTCTAGAAGTCTTGGCAGCAAAACATTTTCAAACTTCTTCCTGGGTACTGCCAAAAACAAACAAACAAACAAACAAACAAATAACCAAAAAAAAAAAAAAAAAACAGACTTTGTTCTAACCGCTTTTCTGCCTCTGTATATAATTTCTCAAGACTAAATGTTCCCAGCCACGCTTCTCCCACCCATATACCAAGGACCAGTCACTACAGCCAGCAAGATGACTATGGTTGACTCAGCCTAGCTCATAGCTCCACCCATGCATCTAGGCATCCTGGGGATCTCTGGAAGGAAAATGGTTGGGCAAACAAAAGCAAGAACCACTACCACATCCTTTGCTATCACTGAAAATATCTCTGTCTGATGCCTTAAGGAACCCTGTCTTTAGGATTATAAAGAGAGAGATTCTTGCTTCAGTCATATTAGAGTTCAAGTGAAACTAGACCAAATTTCTTGAAATCCTCCCTCAATTTTTTTTTAAAGATTTTATTTATTTTTTTGACAGACAGAGATCACAAGTAGGCAGAGAGGCAGGCAGAGAGAGAGTGGGGGGTGGGGGGTGGGGAAGCAGGCTCCCTGCCGAGCAGAGAGCCCCATATGGGGCTTGATCCCAGGACCCTGGGATCATGACCTGAGCCTAAGGCAGAAGCTTTAACCTGCTGAGCCACCCGGGCACCCCACTCCCTCAATTTTTTATAGATACCACTTTGTCCTGGTTCTTCTTCTACCTTTCTGGCCTTCCTACTCATCTTGGAAATATTGGTACTTTCCTGTGTGCTTTGTCCTTATTCCTTTTTTATTATTACTCTAAAACCTCTCCTTACCATCCCATCCACAACATGTGGCTTCAGCTTCTATATGTATGCTGGCTGACTCCTCAAACTGTGGCACACAGACTAATCCCATGAGTATTAGACTCATGAATCCAACTACCTACTTGGCCATTCCCCTGGTTCTAATGGGGGGAGAGTTCTCACAGAACACTCAGATTAAATGTTTCTAGGTGAAATCCGTCATCTCCATCCCCCTCCATGTTATTCTGCTTTTCCTCTGTGTCATTCTGGCCTCCTGCATGGCATCACCATGCACCAGGAAATCCAGTTCCAAAACCTTGGAATCTTCTTCCACTCAGGCCCTCTCCCAAACTTCCATATGTAATCTACCAGAAAGTCATGGCAGTTCTCATTGCTTTTGCCCCAGTAAAAGCTTTCATCACTTCCCCTAACATATCTTCCCACCTCCTATCTCAACCCCCTCCCATATAACTTTCAAATACTGCAGGAATAAATGGAAATGCTGATTTGTTCATCTTCCTTTAAAGGATGGCTACAAAATAGCATGCAGAGTTTTTGGCCTGCCAGGTAAGATCCTTTAAAGTCTATCATCTCACTTTCTGTCTAACGTTGTCTTGCCACCCCCATAGCCAAACCTGGAACAACAGCTGTAAGCAAACAGTGCTATTTACAGAAACATGGCATGCTGAGTGGTACCCAACAGAGAGACAAACCATTCTCACTGTGCCATGTCCAATATCTGCCCTACAGAATTCATGAGTCTAATAAAATGTATGTAGTTTTATACTCCTCAGTTTTATACTCCTCATATTACACAGCAATTTAACTGGAACAGGTGCTTTTTCAATTTATGATTTTCCCATGGTGAAAATCGCCAGCATTAGCAAGAGAATAAATTTTAGCTTTTTACTGAATCTTACATATTTTTTTCCCTTGGGGAGTTATTCTGTGAAATAGAAAATACATGAATTCTGAACCTGGGTTCAAAAAACATTTGCTTCCTTTATCTACTTTTGTGACCTTAGACAATTTTCTCTTCATGAAATGTGGATAATACCCACTTTGTAAGTAGTTGTGGGGTTTAATACAGCCCTAACATCTCAGATGGAGTCACAGTTTGTAAACCAAGAACTAACTTTCCCCATAGTGATTAGCAGTAAATCTCTAAAAGAAAATATGTATGAGAATAAAATATGAGACATAAATCTTTGAAGATCGTACTAATGTATATTTAGAAAACCCAAGAGAATCAAGTGAAAAAAAATTACTGAACATACTAAGAAAGTGTATATGATAGCTAGCTGTAAAATTAATATGTAAAAATCAATAGCTATCTTGAATTCCAGGAATAATCAATATAATGGAAGAAAGACCTCTATGACAACTAATCATAAAATACCCAAGAATATGATTAACAAGAAATGTGTATGATTATTTCAGAAGATAATGTAACTCTGCTAACATATACCAAATAAGATTTTAATATATGGTGCTGGCTATGAATCATTGTTTCAATGAATGTTCGATCCCTCCATGTAGACGTCAGGGATAATAGGGTACAATGAGACAACACTACAGCTCCCCTGAACAGCCACCTTAGATCTTTTCTCCCAAAGCAGATGGGACAGGTATTGTCAGCTGAGAGGTTGGAAAGTGCCAGCAATTTTATTTGTAGGGAAATGTCAATGAATGCAGACTTCATGTGGAAACCAATTAAAAGGCCTATGGACGCCATTTCTTACTAAAGAAGATCAAAGGAAATCTAGAGATCAACCACTTCAAATTGACTAGAGCCAATGATTAGAAGAGAAATAAGAAATAGATAAAGCTCCAGCTTTCAACAACTACTCTGCCCATGTTTAAAGACAGATGACTAATGTACTTTACTGAAAATATAAAGTTTGGGAGAAAAACAAGCAAATAGAAAAGAGTAGTGTTCTTTAGGCTTACAGAAGAAAAGCATGCACCTGTTTAGGGAGTGTTGGGTTCGTTTTTAATTGTTTTCAAAGGTTTATATTTTGTTTAATGATATGATCTTGATATTATTATGGTAATAAGATGCATTTGTTAAGTGTGGTGCACAAGATAATTATTGGTTGTTTTGAATCGAAAGTCTTAGAGAAAAATGTTTAATCATATGTTAACTTGATCATAATTATGCACTTTTTAGGAGGAGTTGTAATAACATAGATTTGGATTTTCTTTGAGTTTTAGATCACAGAGATAATCATAAGGTGGCAGGACATTTGTCCTATTTTCAGGTCAATCACATTTTTGCACTTTAGTGGAAATTTTGTTTTTGTTCAGAGACTTTTGTGACACAGCCTGATATTCCTCTTCCAATATATGTCATCTTTTTTCCCTAAGCCCTGATTTTTAGCTAGCCTCATAACCAACTGAAAAAAGACAACTTTTCCCAGCGTCCCTTGAGTTAAGTATGGTCATATGACTAAGTTCTAGCTCATGCTATAAACAGAAACCTCTTGTGTTTGACTTCCTAGAAGAAAGTTTGCCCTCCTTTTTTCTTCTGTTGCTCCTCCTAGCAGAAAACTTTTTTCAAACACATGACAGAGAAATAAGCTTTTTCTTTATTTAGGCCCTGGCATTTTGAGTACTCCTTGTTACTTAGGCTAACTTTGTTTCAACTAAAACAACATTAAAGAAATAGATTGAGAAAATAATAAGGCCACTGTCATGTTAAGTAAGAGAAATTACACAGAAGCAAATAATTTTTAAATCTTGTTAAAGGGGGATTTTTTTGATCCCCTAATTCTCCCTTTTTTTGGCTTATTGCTTAAATTTATTAGTCACTGTTGTTATGACTCAGTTAATAATTATAATAACATGATCAGAAACTTCATTTTGAACATCTACTGACATACATGTTTGCTGCATTATTTAATAATTTCGATTCTGACAGAGAGGATAATAAAAACAAAACCTAAAAGATATGCTTAGCACAAATAATATATAGATTAGCAGCTTGTAAAGACAGAAAATACTCACAAGATGTGTTATGTATAATACACAGGTTTCAATTGTGCAGGTCCTCATATGCAGATTTTTTTCAATAAATATTTTCTCTTACTTAGAATTTTTTTTAAAGATTTTATTTATTTATTTGATACAAAGAGAGAGAGAGATCACAAGCCGGCAGAGGGGCAGGTAGAGAGAGTGGGGGAAGCAGGCTTCCCAATGAATGGAGAGCCTGCTGTGGGGCTCGATTCCAGGACCCTGAGACCATGACCTGAGCCAAGGCAGAGGCTTCCCACTGGGCCACCCAGGCACCCCATAATTTTCTTAATAATATTTTCTTGCCTCTAGCTTTCTTTACTGTAAGAATACAGTATATAACAACATACAACATATACAATACATTTATTGTTATCAGTAAGGCTTCTGGTCAACAGTAGGGCTGCTAGTGGTTACGTTTTAAGTCACACAGTTCATCCAGATTTTCAGGTGTGGGGTTAATGCTCCTAACCAGTGTGTTGTGCAGGAGTCAAGTGTAGAAACAAGTTAATAACCAAAGACGTATGTAGGACATAAATTTGGTATTAAATGGGGCTCCTGGGTGGCTCCTGGTGAGTTAAGCCTTTGCCTTCAGCTCAGGTCATGATCTCAGAGTCCTGGGATCGAGCGCCACGTTGGCCTCTCTGCTCAGTGGGGAGCCGGCTTCCCTCTCTCTCTCTGCCTGCCCCTCTGCCAGCTTGTGATCTCTCTCTCTCTGTCAAATAAATAAATAATATCTTTTAAAAAATTGATATTAAACTTAGAAAGGGCTGGAAGGAGCAAGAGGCACCTAGTATTCATAATAAGTGAAGAAAGTCTTTAAAGTAATTATCTGAATGTATTTAACTTTCTAGTTGATCCCCATTTGATAGAATTGAGACGTTATAGATTAGTTGAACAAACTTTTTTTTTTTTTTACTTTTCAGAGAGAAAATAGTAAAAGCTTCAAATACAGACAAGAGTAGGCATCCTGAGATCATTAGCATGCATTGACTAGTCAGATGTCCACAACGACCTTTGGAATCTGCTTACCATTCATTTTGGAAAGTCTCCCTCTTCCTCTCACATCATGCCTAGGTTCCTTAGTTGGTTTATACTGTCACTCCCTAATGATACGCTGGGCAATGTGTCCCAGTTCTTTTTGCTTGCTCTGAATTCTGTTACAAAAATAGTCAAATTTTCAAGTGATGCATCTGCATTTTCATTTAACATGGCTCCTTGCTATAGACATCAGACTTCCAGAATGGTGTCTGATGAACTTGAGGCAAAGGAAGTATTGTAGCATTACTGGCTGCTTATAATGGATGTGACTCTCGCCAATGACAGAACAATGAAATATAGCTATAGATCCACTACTTCGGAGCAAATAACAGAATAGATTGACTCTCCAGAAGAAAATAACAACCACAGTCTGATATTTCATCATTTTATCATGCCATCAGTTGAAATGGCAAAAAATCTAAAAACAAATTTATCAGTAGTTTGGTAGAAGAGATTAGTATCCTGTACATTCATGAATTAACAATAAATTCAGCTATTGTAATGATCCATGGATAGAAACAAAAAAGTTTCTAAATAAACCCAACTTACAGAGATGTGAACATGATTAATTTTTTAGAACATCCATGTGATTCTCACTTAGAGAAAAATCTGTATTTAATTATCTTTTCTATAATTGTTTTAATTCAGAAACTCAGTTATGTGTATAAGAAAGGGCTGCCGCTTTCTTATGGGTAAATGGCTAAAATGTCCCGGGGTTTTTATCAATAGCCTGCTTTCCCTGCCTCTGATACTCTTTTTCTCCAAATGGTTCTCCATCCTGCCACCAGATAGCTTCCCCCTCTCCAACCTCTACCCCAGCTTTATTGAGATATACCTGAAAAATAAAAATTATATATTTCAAAGTATACACTTGATATTTTGATCTTGATACACATTGTTAGTAATTACCATAGTCAAGCTAATTAACATATTCATCTCCCCACTCACCCCCCTGACTTTTTTGAATTAACAAACAATGTCATTACATCATTCTTTTGCTTAAAATTCTTCAGTGACTCCCCGAATCCCAAATCCTCTGAAAGAAGGATAATCCCATCACAATACACACTGTTTAACTTGGTGAGCCTTTTGTCCCTCTCTCTTTCCCTCATTCTCTATGCTCCATTCCTATGTACCTGGGCTGTCAATGGACTGGGTCGTTAGCTGGTGAGGACTCCTAGACAACATGGCTTATGATAACCTGTACACGCTTCCTTCTCTACGTGCTTCTGCCAGCACTTCCCAGACAACAGCCTCACTCTCTGTTCACATCTGGAGCTTGGAGTCCTTCTGTATTCCTGCTCCTCTTGTTCCTTATCCTGTTCTTTCTCACATCCCCTTCACTGCCCTGTTTCACCAGCCACAAAACAAAACAAAAAGAAAACAAAACAACATCAACAACAAAATGCACTTTATTTTTAAGATTTTATGTATTTATTTGACAGAGAGAGAGAGAGAGAAAGCACAAACGGGGTCGCTGCAGAGGGAGAAGGAGAAGCAGACTCCCTACCATATGGGGAGAGATCCAAGGACCCTGGGATCATGAACTGAGCCAAAGGCAGACACTTAACCAGCTGAGCTACCCAGGAACCCAACAAAACGCACTTTAAACACATCATTAGACTCAGATTTTTCTCCTCCCTTATGGCCCCAGGAAAGTTTTAAATAAGTAAACACAATAACAACACACACATGTGCAGGCACTGTTCTTTAATCTCCTTTCCCTTTGGGTAAAGATGAAGAAGTAGGCAATACTTGCCTTGTAAATCAGCAAAGACTGAAATATACATAGACATATACACACATATATACACACATATATATGTATGTGTATATTAAATGTTTATATCCTGTTACAGAGGTAAAAATTGTAATATCATGTGAAAATACCTTGGCTCTTAAATAAAAAGCCAGAGAATAAATTTATGGGAGCATACAACCTTGTCTCTGACTCCCTCTCTTTCTGAATTTCTCCCTTTCATTCATTTATTTGCTAAACATTTAGCAATAAGCAAAAGACAGGCAAAATTCTTGCTGAACTTATGAACATAGAATTTATGTTTTAGAGAAAGACAGACAATACACAAAAATAAATGTAGAGAGGCTCCTGGGTGGCTTAATCCATTAAGCATCCACCTTCAGCTCAGGTGATGATCTCAGAGTCCTGGGATTGAGCCCCATATCTGGCTCTCTGTTTAGCAGGGAACCTGTTTCTCCCTCTGCCTGTCAATTCCCCTGCTTGTGCTCTCTCTTTCAGTCAAATAAATAAATAAAGTCTTTATAAATAAATATATAAATATATAAATAAATGTAGAAAGTGGTGACAAATTTCAAGCCATTAAATAAATCAGGATTAAATAATAGGGAACAGCCATAGTGGGAAGATTGGGAAAGCACATAGCTATTTGAAGTATATCCATCAGAAAACTCCCAAGATTTCAGCATTTGAATAACATCTGAACATTGCATTTAACTTCCAGAGGATAAGCCTAGTTAGTGCATTTTCTTATTTCAGCATAGCATTTCCATTTTTACATTTATTTATAATGTAACTGTTTCAACATTTTGGTGCAGTTTATCATTTAACTGTCAAAATGTCACTCAAAAAGATGAAGCCCATTAGTATAGACCTTAATATGAAAAGAAGAAGAAGAAGAGGAAGAAGAAGAAGAAGAAGAAGAAGGAGAAGGAGAAGGAGAAGGAGAAGGAGAAGGAGAAGGAGAAGGAGAAGAAGGAGAAGAAGAAGAAGGAGAAGAAGAAGAAGAAAGGAGGTATTTGAAAGAAGGCTTTACCTCTTGTACCAGCCAAGCTAGGCTGAACAGAATAACTGCAATGTAGCAAAGTTGGTTCCAAAGAGTCAAAGCCAAAGGGCTATGAGGCTCTTCACAGTGAAGTAAAGGAAGTCTAACCAATTTATTAGGTTTTCCTTCAGTAAGCTAACTAAGCTCTTGCCTTGTTCTGTGGTCTTAGAGTAATACATACTTAAAAAAAAAATTAAGCAGAATAAATAATATTCAAAGATCACCACCCTCAGTTCCTTCTCTGTAAAGGCTAAGGATATAAAATTTAGTTGCAGCTCAGTAAAGGCCATGCAGTTACTTGATTTGTGGAATTATTGATTTTCTGATTACCTAAATGTATATATATATTTTTTAAATGGCATATTTTAAACTTTTTACTTAAAAATAATTTTGACCATGCAGGAGAGTTAGGAGAATAATATAACAAAAGCTTGTAACTATTTTATACAGATTCACCCATTGTTAGTATTTTACCCCATTTGCTTTACCTTTATTATTTGCTATCTATCTACATTTTTTCAGAACCACTTGAGTATAAGTTACATTCAGCATGACTTTGCCCTCAGGGTTCAATGTGTATTTTCTAAGTATTAGAACATTCTCTTACCTAATTATATAGTTTTTAACTTTCAGTGATCTACCAACTGTATTGCAACTTTACCAATAAACCAAACAAAGGTCTCTGTAGCATTTTTTTTTTTTTCAATACAAGATCTAATCTAGGATCACATTGTGCATTTAATTTCAGGTTATGTGAGCCTCCTTTAATCCAAAATAGATCCTTGGCCTTTGACATTGACATCTTTGAACATCCTTTCCCTCTCTCTTTCCTAATAGTAGATTATCATTTGGGGATGGTTTCATGGTCCCTTGTGAGTAGATTAAAAAATTCTTAGTATAAAGTTTAAGCAAGTAATTTTATGTCCTTCTCAGGGTGTTAGAAGTGAAGGCACATTTATTTCCATTTTCCCTTCACTGCTGGATTTAACTTTGGTCTCCTGAACGTTTGGTCCAGTTACACCATAATATAGTTACTTAGTTTTTCTCTCGTAATTAACAAGCAATCTGTAGAGAGACACTTTAAGGCTATGTATCTGTCCTGCTCTGCATCAAAAATTTCCCCCTTGATTTATCATTCATTAATGATTCTTCTAATCTTTACTGTGGTGGTTGCAAAAATGATGATTTTTAAACTGCAGTATTCTCTGCACGATGACCAGTCATCTCTCAACCTTCTTCTGTAATCAAGGGCCCCCTGCTCCTCCTCCCTAATTATTTACAATCAATATGTACTCGTAGATTTCCATTTTGTTCAACATTTCTGAATTTATTACCAGAATTAGTTATTCTGCAGTCAAAACGTCTAAGACTTGGCATTTGTGAATGCTTAAAACCAGTTTCTGGCTCCTAAGATGATACATCCCTTAATGTAACTTCTAGTGGGACCATAGGCACAATGTTTCTCAATGTCTGTGTCTCTCTATGTCCTACTCATATCATCTAGGTGTTTACAACTACAGATTCCCTGTTCATCTCCAAACCTTCTAGGTTAGCAAACTTAGATAATTCTTATGAACTATAAGGATAAAAATCAGTGACATAGATAATGTAAAAGAAAAAAAATGGGAAAAGAAGTCTTTATTCAAGACTATTGCAAGAGGGGTCAAGAGTAATGTTTTAGGGACAGAGAGGGAGCTCAACTTCACTGGAGCAAAAGGTAGCAGGATCTTTAAATGCTGGGTGAGCCCATGGAAAAGTACTAGAGAACATTAAGAAGGAGACTGGTCAAGGTGCTCAAGCCATCTGTGTTTGCTAATTGGCATTTATTCAAGTTAACCTCCTACCCTCCCACAGAAACTGGGAGAGAGAATTCTTTCTTGACGATAACATTTCTAAAGGATGGCCCCCAGCTGCTTGAGAAAGATATTTCATGCTTGTAGAAGGGTCATCTCAAAGGGGCAGAGAAACAAGTTAATACTGCAAATTTTCTGAAATAAATGTTGTAATAAAAAGGAGGTCGGGGCCTTCCCTAATCAGGAAGAAATCTATCTAAAGTTTAGTCAGGCTGAAGGCATGTTAAGGCCATCTTGGTCAATGATAAGCTCCATGAAGGCAGGGACCAGACATATTTCGTTCATGTCTAAGCTGCCTCTGGCTAGCTGTTTTTGCCATGTGGTAGGCTCTCAATAAATACGCATGGAATAAATGAATAAATTAACCATACAATTGGCGATCAGTTTCATCAGGGAAATTTTATTTTATTTATAGACATTTACCTGAGTTCTATATATTTCTTTGGGCAGTATCTTCCACATCTGTTTGAAAATCTGAGAATCACCTGGCGAGCTGCATAAAAATCTAATTCCAGAGCTGTGCCTTCAGTATTACTGAATCAAAATGTCAGGGAGTGAAGGCTAAGTATCTGTATTTTAATGCAATTTATAATGCGATCAAAGGAGATGAATTAAGTATCTATTTCCTTAATATCTCAGCACCTTAGGGTCATATTTTTTTTTAAATCCCAGCCTGTGTTTATCTTGATAAGATGTCAGGTGACTCTTTTAAGCTCAAATTTAAAGAAAGAGTTTCCTTGCCACTTGCAAACCCTGAGGGTGCCCGTGGTGTTATTGAGCACTGGTCTTAATCCTACCTTCTTCTATTGTAGCCTTCAGGTTTTATGGGAAGCATGAGAGCAAGCCCTGCTGAGATTTTAAATGCAGTCTCAACCACTGCTGTGCTTTGAAATCTAGGGACGTTGAGCTATTAGCATTTGTATCAATTACTATTAAAGTAAAAGTTTGGCCCACTAGACCTTCTTGAGTATGCCTGTGATTAAAAAAAAAAAAAAATTAAACGCTTTCCCTTAATGCATGCTGTATTCCATCCTCAGGATGGTGGGCAATACGTCAGCCTAAGGAGGCTTATGGTAAATGTCCCTTCTTGAAAATTAGTTAGAGAAATTAATTGTCTATGCGATTATTTTAACTTGGATTAAAAAGAAAAAAAAATCCACTAATTAGTATCAATTATATAACTTTCAGAGTTGGTTTAGAAAACCTTTAAATCTTGCATTACTGTAAAAATTAAAGTTTTATTCAAAGGCTCTGGGGATTATAATAAACATAATTTCCAATGCTGGTTAAGGGGGTAAGATGTTCCAGGCACTCTTCTAAGTGGTTCTTGTGTATCATCTTTTAATTCTGATAATGGCCCCATGAGGTAAGTTATTATCATACTTATTTTGCAGATGAAGACATGAAGACCATGAGACTCAGAGAGGCTAATTAACCTGCTCTAGACCACATTGCTAAGTAAGTGTAGGAAGGGCTTCAAAATGTGAAGGGGGAGGTATAGATTCACAGCCCTCCCTGGAACTTTCCTGGTGTAATCTGAAACTGCTGTCCCTGTCCCCCACCCTTACACAGAAGGCAGGAAGAGACAAGAAACAAGCTACTCCAGATTGGTTAAGTGGCAGTTTTAATAGTAGAAAAGGGAACTTATCTAGAAGGCTTGAGGGTTGTCTTGGACAGCAGCAAGATGGATCCCCACCCCTGAAGGTAGTTTCCAAATCTTAAAAGCTTATAAAGAGCCCTTACCATGCAGGTGTCTTCAAGATCATTTCACTGTTCCAAGGCTTTGTCTTTGGAGCAGCCTCTGAGAGTAGGAAAGGTTCATGAAACCCATGTTCCAAGTACAGGGAGGGCGTGAGGAGCCTCCAACTGCCTGGCTCCAGGTCAGGCAGATGGTGGTCAAGCCTTTTTGATCACTTTCCCTGTCAGGGGGGACTTCATATTCCTGTGTGTGTGTGTGTGTGTGTGTGTGTGTGTGTGTGTGTGTTCTGTCTTCAGAATTAGGGCTACTGTAGTACTTTAAGATGCTCATTCCCAACCAGAGGTATTTGCCCCCATCCTTTGGGGACCATTAACAATGTCTGGAGACATTTTTGTTTCTCATACTGAGGGGCAAAGGGATGTGTGCTACTGGCCTCTAGAGGAGAGAGCCCAGGGTTCTACTAAACTGCCAACAATAATACAGAGAATAACCCCTGAAACAAAGAATTATTTAAAATAATATGTCAGTACTACCAGGATTGAGAAAACCTTCAACATAAAACCTGAAATTCATTCAGTAGCAAACCAGAGTAGAGTGTTGGACTTTACCAAGAATCCCTCAGGCCAAATGAGAGATCCCTCCCCCATTGAGCTAAAAAATACCTGTAAGATCTCTTCTGAGACTCCTGGCAGGGTGGGGTGAGCTGAGCGCACCAGTGGCAAGTTTCCCCCTAAGAGTAGTGGACCTTTTCATGTACACTAGAGAAATAAACTTAGCTCATTAGAAAACAAAACCTTTTGAGGTCAATATTTTATGGGGGAAAAAAAAGATAGATAGATAGATAGATAGATAGATGATAGATAGATGGATAGATAGATAGATAGTTTCCTGAGAATGTCTCATGTCATTAAAGAGAAAAACTCAAACTATCAATTTCAAGCTCTTGGTAGTAATAGGAGCCTAGAGAGAACACTGGGGGAGAAAAACCAACTCTGTGGCAAATATTAAAAAGCTTTATTTTAGGCAGTGTTTCATCAAAACTGCTTGCCAGACCTGTTGATAATAAAGGTGTCTGTTTCTATAGAGAATCTCTGAGTCAACTCCACCAGATGTTTTATTTCATCAATAATTGTTTTCTTCAAAGATATTTACATTTCAGACCAAGACACATTGAAATGTTAATTTCTGTGAAAATGAAGTAATTTAGGTAACATGTCTTCAATGTTAGATTCATTAAGAGCTAAGATTCTATTTAATTGCAATTAAGGTGACTTCTCTGATTTAGAATTAAATTTGTATAAGAGTAAGCAATTCAAATATGGTTAAGTCTTAAGATGTTATTAAAAATCAACATAATTTTACATTTCCTTGGTTGATTTTTTTGAACACATGAACTAAAATATATTCCAATTGGAAAAGGAAAAAAAAAAAAAGTTAGTAAGTAAGAGTCTACCAGAAATTAAATTTAATCTTTCTTTTTAAGGACACAGCTGACAAACTTTGGGAAAATAGCAAAGGAATATAGCAAAGGAATATTTTATACTTCTTTAAATTAATGGGCTAAGGATGCCTGGGTGACTTAGTCGGTTAAGCATCTGCCTCAGACTCAGGTCATGATCCGAGGGTCCTAGGATCAGGTACTACATCTGGTCCTTGCTCAGTGGGGAGTCTGCTTCTCCTTCTCCAGCTCCCCCTACTTGTGTTCTCTCTCTCTCACTCTCTCTCTCTTTGACAAATAGATAAAACCTTGAAAAATAAAAACAGATTAGTGGGCTAGATGAACAATTCTTTCTTCAGTCATATTTCAAAGTCATTAAATCTGTTACAGGGATTTAGTATATATTTTAAATGTTTGGGCAGTTCTTTTCTAAACCAGCACCTTTGAGGTCTTTGGAACAGATGACAATAAAATGAAATTCTTCTGATACTTCTGATAACTAAATCCTTTTGTAAGTAATCCAAGTATTTTAAAATATATCTCTCTAGCATAGTTGTTTTCAGTTGCTAACAATAAGTTCTTGTTGAATGAAAATGACGCATACAAAATATTTTTCTAATTTAAAACAGTTCAGGATGAGCAATCAAAGTGCATTTTCACTTGTAAAGAGTAAGAGAAAGTTATTACCAAGTGAAGTAATTCTGGAGCAAGAGGACTCTTAAAAGTTTACCTAGTGCATTCCATTTTCTTCAAGGTTGAGAACACTGACCTCAGAGAAGGTGATTTTTGCAAAGAGCAAAGCTGGGACTGGATGTGTGCCCTTGATTCCATGTTCTCACTCTTTTACTTTTTAGGGCTCTATTCTCAGAAATAAAACCTAAGTTCATCCCCACTCAACACCTAGAATGCCATGCATGGCATAATAAACCAAACTAGTTTTTGTGGCCCACAGAGGCCAAAGAGCTTAAAATCTAATTAGAAAGGGAACAAATTGAATAGACAGTGAATAGTAAGTAGTACCTAGCATGTTAAATAGCAGAGGAAGATCATTTCCACTTGGGAAGAACAGGTACATCTCTAAGGAGAAGCATTCATTGACAGAAGCTCTTCAAACAGGCGTAGACTTCAGGTGAGGCCATCTGCGGAAAGACCTATGTGAACAAACACAGAGGTAGGAAATCACAGACATAGTTGGGAAGAAATGAAAAAATTAATTTTATCGGGGCCTATGATTTGCATAGAGGATGTGGTGATAGTTAAGAAAGATGCTGGAACCCGGTGGATACAGTTTATTACAAGTTCTTAAAAACTGTAGAAAGATTACAGTAGTTGGTGCTAGAAGCAAATGATGAACAGAATTCATAAAGAATAGCTCTTTAAGTGTGATCCTGTCTAAGGCTGCTTTGTCCTAAGAGCATGAGCAAATAACACAATGTGCAGGAAATTTTTATAATATGGAGGATATTTTAGTTTTTATATTTCTAGGATTTCATTTTTTGGGGTAGTTAGACATTGTGGCTCCTAGGTGTGGCTCCAAGATGTACCTTTATGAACCTACTAATTAATTAATTAATTAGCTGATTAATTAATTAATTAATTAAATTGTCAAGGGAATAAGTAATTAAAATAGAATTTTCATGGGGTGCCTGGATGGCTCGGCTTGTTAAGTGTCCAACTTGATGCATGATCTGAGGGTTGTGAGATGGATCCCCAGGTTTGGCTCAACACTGGGTGTAGAGCCTGCTTAGGATTCTCTCTCTCCCTCTCCCTCTGCCCCTCCTCCATCCTTCTTTTCTCCACCCTCTAAAAATAAAATAAAATAAAATAAAATTTTAAGAAAGACCAGAGAGAGTATATTTGTTATTGTTCTTTTTCTATTAATGCTTTTGTAGGAACTCAGGAGTTCTATTACTGTACAAGTTGAGTGCCCTCTTATAAAAAACTTAGGATTTCTTTATCTTATTGGACAATTATTCTTTAAAGTAATGCTGACAAAGGAAATTATCTAGGTTAGGACATTTTTTAGTCAATTTCAGGATGCCAAGGGGATAAGCATAAAAATGAAATGAATATTTTCAAGTTTGGAAGCAATACTTTAGTATGAAGCTATGGTTTCCTATCATAATGTAAAATATGTAGTTCCAAAATTAATAATAGCTAGTATTTATTTAGCACCTAGAACAAAATTATTCTTCTAAGAGGTTTACATGCTCTAAAATAACAACCCTATGAGGTACTTTGTAGAGAAGGAAACCAAAGCACTGGGAGATTGAGACCATGCCCAACAGTGGAGCTGGAGAACAAATGTAGGCAGTATTATTCCACAGCACATTTTTAAACTACTGTCACACGTTGGTTCTTTGGGGGTGTGGGGAGTGTGAGGAAAATTGTAGCTCAAAGAACAAAATGGGGAGAGAGCAGGAAGGACTATTAAATTAATGAATCCCCATATTAAATAAAGCAAGATCAGAAGAAATTAAACTCAGTAAAGATGGAAGGAGATTAGAATTCATTATGTGAAGGTACATTTTTATCATTCCCTCTAAAAGGAACCAGGACTCCTTGGAGAATAACTTGACTCTATTAGGGACAGAAAATTTCAAGGTTAGTCCATGACAATTTGTTGTTGTAAAGAAACAAGTATACTTCCAAAACTGTCTGGCTAAGTTGAAGAATCTAGATCCAATGGGCTTCCATTGCTCTACCATCACCACTAGAACACAGGGTGATACCATGAGAAGTTAAGGTAAAAATGATCAGCAACCTAGATAGATGTCCAACAATGGCTGCAGAGGTAACCAAATGACCTCTACATCAAGGCTGGAGTGCAAAGTATAGAGAAATGACTACTTTTTAAAGATTTTATTTATTTATTTATTTACTTACTTACTTACTTACTTACTTATTTGAGAGAGAGAGAGAGTGAGTCGGGAGGCAGAGGGAGAGGGAGAAGCAGACTCCCCACTAAGCAGGGAGTCCCATGAGTGGGACTTGATTCCAGGACCCCAGGATCATGACCTGAGCCAAAGGCAGATGCTTAACCAACTGAGCCACCCAGGCACCCCATGAAATGGTTTTGTGAGCAGGGTCCCAATATTCAATATCAGCAACATCCCCAATATAAGGTGACTGTTTGTATGCCCTTCTGGTTCCAAGATTATGGCCAGAAGGATATCAGGGTCACCAAGACTAATTTGGAGGTTGCCAAAACCTTCTTTTAAAGTACTTTCAAGTCTGGTAGAGAGCTTTGACATTTGGGGAGGGGAAAAAAATGAAAAGAAGCATCCCCAATATAAAAGGACATTAAGTCAGTGTGAGGTGATTGGCTACAAAGAAATAAGTTCTATAAGGACACAACCTTGTTGATCTGTATGGAAAGCAAGGAACAAAAATTCTTGGATATGTATAAATATAGATGGTGGAAGGTGTAGATTGTTCTTTCTCAGTTCTCTCTGAACGGTGTTGTATGTCCTGATGATAAAAGGTGTGGGCACAGCAAGAAATAGATTTCTCATAGCCCAAAGTCTCCTTCCTTGCTCATACAGTATCACAGATACAATGTGTGAGATTTTTCCCAGCCAAGTTAGTCTATGCTGTGACACAGTGCATCACTTCCTTCTGTGAGTGGTCAACCCACATCCAATATTTTATTTGCATCCATGGCTAAGCAAATAATAAATGTAGTCAATCCTACAATGATTGTGATTATAATATTTTCTCCAGTTTGCAGGGTTATCTGAATATTTCATACACCTTAGTACCTTAAGACCTGGTAGTCTTTTTATATCCATCATATTATTTAACCTTCTGCATCTCTATTTCTTCATTTGATAGAATTATATTCTATGACATAATTATATTATGGTTAATATGATTATATGTTTATAATAATACAAAATTCATAGGATTATTGGAGATGATACCTGGCACATAATAATTTCTCAAAAAATGTATGCATTACTACTGTTACCATTGTTATTATTGATTGTGTCCTAAATAAGTGATCTATCACATTTCACATGACTGAAATGATGATGTTTTCTTCTGTAGTTATTCCTAACCTTTGGGTACTTCTTTATCACCACACTGGTGATAAAGAAGTCATATAACTATCAGGTTATATGACACAAAACTATCCTCTAGCTAACAGCTAAGGTCTTATGTAATTTTTGCAATAGATACAGAGTTGAATAATATGAAGACATGTTTAGGGATTAACATTTTTTCTATTAGTTTCCATTATTTCTGAAATGTATGCAGTTTTTAGCTTTGAAGCTATTTGTGTTTTCTGAAACTAGCAGGGTTAGTTATTTTTAACTTATACTACACCTTCCTCAAGCGTCAAGACCATAAATGAGGGACTCTCACCTCAGTATATCAGGAGGAAAACAAAAACCGTCAACTTCATATTTCTCCAGCTCCTTAAGAATGTAACTGATGTGAGTGTTGTAGGAAGAGTATACTCCTGCCCATGGTACTAAAAAATCCTTGTACCCTAAGGTGCTGAAGTTTCTCCCAGCCAAAAACAAACAAACAAACAAACTGCTGCCCCCATTCAGTATCTCTCAGCAGTTTAACCCACTGAGCCACCCAGGCTTGAAGCCACCCAAAACTTCAAGAAGGATAAGACAATTGTTGAAGCAAAGGAGTAAATTAAAAAGGGAGGACATGTGAGCAGGCATTATAGGCAAGAGAGAACCACTGAAAGATGGCCCAAGAAAACAAACTCAATTTTGAAATCATGTTTAAATAACTGTAATGAGCCAGAACTTTTCCTTCTGGTTTGGGACATGACCAAAGGAAGGAAAGTTCTGAGAGGACAATGAGTAAAGAAGAATCACCTTGCGAGTCACCATCACCTAACAACTTGAGTTGAGAGAAACCAGACCAGAAGCAGAAGCACCTGCACATCTGTAGTGAGAAAGACCGGGGGAGCAGGTGGCAGCTGCTATTCATATTTATAGGTTGTTTGGAAACAGCACATTCAGCTAATGCTAATAAACTCCCAAATCTACAATGACTCAATGAGATAAAAGTTTATTCTCACACATTAAAAACTTCAAATCCATATTCCTGATCTGCCAATAGCTCTTCTCCAATCAGTGAGTCAGAAATTTGAGCGGTCTACCTCCTGTATCTCTATCTTCAAGTCCTAATTTTGGGCACTGTGTTGCCTGCTTCAGTCCTGAAAAAAGAAAGAACATGGCAGATCAATCACCCATGGAGGGTTTTGATTCAGAACTGAATGTGGAGAATGCCATATCGCCACACTTAACTGCAAAAGAAACTGGGAAAGATAGTCTTGCTGTGTGTCTAGGAAGAAGAGAAACTTGACTTGGTCAATTGTGAGCCACAGACCTCTTGGGAAAATTCTAATAAAAACCAAACTTGAAAATTCTAATTATCTTCTTGAGAAGCATTTTACCTTTTCAAAAATTATATAGAATATAAGTGCATTCTTACAGCTATATATAAATGTATGTACATATTTATGTATTTTTAGTTCCTGTAAACACTCCATCTTGAAAGAGTCGACTTAGAAATTCATCATTGATCCTCCTGTATTTGAACTCAACAGCCGGATGACCCTAGCAGAGATTGGTTATTCAGGCAGTTTTCCCGCACTAATTCTCTAGTAGGTCAATATACTGCTTCGTATAAACTAGAGTATAAAAGAATTGGCTCTTGGGGTGCCTGGGTGGCTCAGTGGGTTAAGGCCTCTGCCTTCTGCTCAGGTCATGATCCCAGGGTCTGGGATCGAGCCCCACATCAGATTGTCTGCTCGCCAGGGAGCCTGTTTCCTCCTCTCTCTCTGTCTGCTTCTCTGCCCACTTGTGAACTCTGTCTGTCAAATAAATAAATAAAATCTTTAAAAAAAAAAAAAAAAGAAGAAGAAGAAGAACTGGATCTTATAACACATCATTTTGTTCATTGTCATTAGAACTTAACAGACATCAACAGGAACCCCATTAGAGACTGTTCACATATGTATTTATACTGACCTAAAGCTATAGTAGGAGCTAACTTGGGCAGGATTCTAGATGTTCAGAAATGTAAAGTGAATTGCTATTTTAATTAATGCTTAAAAGTAAATTGCATTAAGAGAATATACAAGATGAGTTCATCTGTCATAATAAAAAGAAGTTTCCCATATTTGCACAGCATGTGCAATCTAAACAAATTCTTTCAGCAGATTTTAATTTTGTATTTATTTGTACCGCTCAATAAATTTTCATGTAGGTGTTACGATACCAAGTATGCATGTGGTACTTACTGGGAAAATTTTGAATGATTTTTTTAAAAGATTTTATTTATTTATTTGACAGATAGAGATCACAAGTAGGCAGAGAGGCAGGCAGAGAGAGAGGAGGAAGCAGGCTCCCTGCTGAGCAGAGAGCCTGATGCGGGGCTCAATTCCAGAACCCTGAGATCATGACCTAAACGGAAGGCAGAGGCTTAACCCACTGAGCCACCCAGGTCCCCCTGAATGATTTTTGATCTGCTGTTATTACAATCTGCCTCAAGAAGGGACTCTGGAAATATGCTATCTTCCTGCCATCCCAAATTTCACAGCTCTGGTACCCTTAATAAATGTATGGCTAATGGAGACCTACAAAATCAGAAAACTACCTCAGAATGAGTCTGGCCTTGGTGAAAAGCTAAGTAGCCTAGGGAAGCTATTACTGAAAGTGGCTTCTCCCCAGCTGGGAAACATTTCAAATTTAAAGATTAAAGGCAGCCTCACCATGCCAAATCATATATCAGATGAGTGTGTTAATGACTTGTCAACAATTACTCTAAAATTCCACTTCATCTCTTCTACAGGGAAAGAAATAATAAGTTGGGACACTGTTTCTTAATTGGCACATTCATTAGGTATCTCTTCATGAAAGCCATTCAAATGGCTTCTGTGAAGCAAAGATCAGTAAGACTTGTCTTAATGTCTCTGTTGAGAGCCACAAGAAAGAAAAATTGGGGATAAAGACAATACCTCAGGTGGAAATGTGAAGGAAGATGGGCTGAGTTGTTGTTTCTTATATTGTAGAAAATATGGCCCAGAGTATGGACTAGTAATAAGTAGAGATGTATTTGTATATGTGTTGGACTTTGAAAATTAGCTTCATTAGTATGTGTCTATTTTTTTTAAGATCTATTTATTTATTTGAGAGAGAGAGAGAGTGCATGGGGTTGGAGGGAGGGGAAGGGAAAGGCAGGGGGAAAAGGAGGGAGAATCTCAAGCAAGCTCCACACCCAGTGCATAGTCAGACGTGGGGCTATGATCTCAAGACCCTGAGATCATGACCTGAGCTTAAATCAAAAGTCAGATGCTCAACCGACTGAGTGAGCCACCAAGGCACCCCTTTTGATATGTGCTTAAAATCAGGAGTGCAATCCAAAATATTTAACAACTAGTGCACTTAGGGTATCAACTCAAGTTCTCCAAGCAAAGGATCCCGCTTTACCAATGAAAGCCAGCAGTGGGCGCTGTGCTCAGTTGTTACATAGTGTGGCTTGTGAAAGGTGTGCTGACCAGTGGCTACTAGAGGCTACGCAGGCAGACTCTTGGAGGAGAAAACACCAAACACTTGAAGACTTTTGTCTTTGCCATGGAATGCCAACTGTTGTTACATCAGAAGACGGGGGCCAGATAAAAATAAAGTCCCACACAGTAGCTGACATTCTACCATGCTGCGATTTCCCAGGCCCATCCAGAGGCTCCATGTCCTCTCATGGTGGTAAATGAGTTTCTAAAACACTGGTTTCCGAATTGTAACTAAAGTATTGGAATGTATACAAAAGGGTTGATGACTTATTTGAAAAGAATACAAAACTGGGGGTTACCTGGGTGGTTCAGTCAGTTAAGCACCCAACTCTTGATTTTGGCTCAGGTCATGATCACAGGATTGTGAGATAGAGCCCTGCTATGTGTGGAGCCTGCTTAAGATTCTCTCCCTCTCCTTCTGCCTCTGCCCCTCCCCGCCTCTAAAAAAAATACAAAATTGGGACAAGGAGAAAATGCTGAGTTGTGCCTGTTGAAATATTTGCATGTGGAACATGAGGTGTCCTTTTGTACCGCCACCCAGTTGTTCTGTTCAAACAGTGTGATTGGAGAATTGCCTTTACGCTTCCCCTACGCACCGTCTTCTGCTGCACACACCCATGAAACCTTTTCTCAGATGTTGTAACTCTCTAACTTCTCTCTAATCTAATTGTCTCCATTTTTTCCATAATGTATATCCTTATCTGAAATTGTATTGTTTCTTTTTTTCCTTCCCCACTAGATTATCAGCTTCATGAGATCAGGGTTTTATTATTAGTCTTGCTATTGTTGTTGTGGAATACTGTATCCTCCACGCCTAGAACAGTGTTTGGCCCATAGTATACTCTTGATAAATACTATTGTATTTATGAATAATTAATACCATAATCATCATCTAGTAAGGAGCCCATCTGTTTCAGTAGGAGGCACTTTGTAGGCATCCTCTCGTTTAACTTTTTTATAGCCTGAGTAGTCCTTATAAGATAAGCAATGTAACTTATAAGCAATGTAACTTCAATCCTGACACCTCCCCCAAACCGATATTTCCACACAGCAACTCCCCTGGGTTCATGAACTGGTCCTGATCTCAAATCATCCTGAAGCAAACTTCTCTGATATTTTGGTTCCTCGTGGCCCTTCTCCATCTGATTAGCACCACTGCCCCCTAAGCCATGGGACAATGCCTCGAACAACCACACAATTGTTCTCCATGAACATGCTCACCCTGGTGCCTTGCTTGCTTCTCTGAGTCAACAGTCCTCAAGGGGTTCTGTGGTCCAAGCAGGGGGAGGTGAACAGCTTTTCTCTCAAATGGTGTCTCACTGTAACCTGAATGCCCAGTAGTACCTTTTGTAGATGTTTGGCTCCAATCTATGTCTGCTGTGACCAAGAGCAAACCAAAGGACTGGGAAGGTGACAAAGAGCATGACCCCTCCCCCATCCAACTCATCTTTCTCTCTACCTATTTATGAGGCACCCCTGAAAATTTCTTTTGTTCTACTTCTAAAAAAACCAAGCAAGACCAAGCTTCATTCACATGAGTCACTAACTTACCAGTTCCACAACCACAATATTCTGAATCCCACTCAGAGTTCTTTTCAAACACCTTAACACCCTTCAATACCATGATCAGGTAGGCATTATTATTCCCATCTTACAGAAATCAGCATTTGTCCAGTTAGAGTAACTTCCTAAAAAAAAAAAAAAAAATTATAAAACTAGGAAGAGACCAAAGACAAAAATGGAACTCCGTCTCAGAATTCTTCTTTGATCTCAGCTCTGTGCTCTGAAGGGCTACATACACCATATGTGGTTAAAGTAAACATTCTGAGCAGCATGAAGGTCCACATGAAACATACTGACAGGGAGAGAAGGAAACGAAATGACTTGCGGAAGGCTGAGGAAGGAGGACAACGAGGTTCATAAGGAACATGGGCTGAGCTGTAATCACAGCACTTGAGAAGAGGTGGACTCTGATTTTGGCTTATACCCCAGCCCTTCATCAGTCTGCCAGGCAGGCAACAAGGCCAAGGGGCAGACCCCCTTCCAAAGCAATGGGGCCCTCCTCCAACCTTTGCCCTGCTTAAAACAGCGGGTCTCAGGGTGTCTGGGTGGCTCAATGGGTTAAAGCCTCTGCCTTCAGCTCAGGTCAGGATCCCAGAGTCATGGGATAGAGCCCTGCATCGGGCTCTCTGCTCAGCAGGGAGCCTGCTTCCCTCTTTCTCTGCCTACTTGTGATCTCTTTCTCTCTGTCAAATAAATAAATAAAATCTTAAAAAATTAAAAAAAAAAAAAAACACAGCAGGTCTCATTGTCAAACCCATGAAAAGCTCTTCCACTGCATTATGGCGAGGATCTAAGCATTAAGCCCAAATGATTTCCTAAATTGTGGTTAACTTACTTCTATCAACTGTGTGATCAGGTCCTTCGCAAGTGTAAAACTAATTAGTAATTAGTGAATAAAAGGAGCTGAAGTAAAATTTGTGAAGCTGTTAACCTAAGCAGGGTAAATAGTTAGACTTCCCATCCCCAGGGAGGCAGTCCCTCTCGGTCTCTATAAAGCAGAGTGGGCTCTGAGGTATTACATCTATTTATACAATGTACAGCTTTACTAGAATCCTAGCACAGTACTTGCAGTGGTTACAAATATTTTTAATTAATTCAGAAGCAACCTTTAATCATATCCTCCATCTTTTTCGGCCAGTAGAAGGTGGTCTCTGGGTTATAATTCTTTTGGTCTTATAACTTTAAATTTCTCAAATTATGGGTAGCTTAGCCATCTCCTTAGAAATTAGATGAAGAAAAAAAAAGAAAGTGTATAAAATAATAATTAAGCTTAACTCCAGCCCAGTTCTTCATAAGTCTCCCAAAATACCTTGCAAATGCTATATTTCAGGCAAATTTAGAAAGCTACTTGTACCAGTGTCAAGGGAAAATGCAAATTTGCATGCCTGAGGCAGAGACTGTGCCAGAATGCACGGGGGCTACAGAGAAATGTTAAGCGTTAACAGATGCTAGATTGAGCACATTAGCATAGAGACTCTGCCTTGTGTGCAGAGAGGAGAGGGTGGAATTGGAACTGGGACTTTTCCTAGTTACTATTCAGTGATGCATCCCCATTACCCTTACCCTTCCCCTGGTGACCCTTCCCCTGCCCTCTGACTCACCTCCACCTGCTTTTTTCTCTTCCTCCCTTTGCTGTCGGTTAGCCTCTCTCCCTCCACCCACAAAATACGACACGGGCAGCTAGCAGAGGGAGATGGAAAAGACATTGAAGTTCTCTTTCCTGCCTCAAACCCTGAGCAGACCTCAGGACTGCCACCCCAGTTCCTGGTATGGCTGAGCCTTAAACATAGAAGGTGCAGGTGGAAAAAATAATCAATATCTGGTCAGTATTTATTTATTTAGCCTAGGTATAACCTTCCATGTTGGTTTCTAAATGTGGTCAGTGAGAACTCAGTCTAAGTTTTTCTAATTCATTTGCCATGGAGTGATATGAAAATCTGACATTTTGAGAGGAGGGATCTGTGATAAAATGTAAATGTTCTGTCAAATGCTATTCCTCAAAGTTTAAGATTATCAAAGAAGTTCCATGCCTCCATTAGCAACCCACTGATAGACTCAAACTGTGGCCTTGAGAACAATGAGAGGACCAGGCACTGGGTGTTGGATATGTGATATTTTTTAGTCCACGTAGCAAAGATAGTTTTTTGTTTTTGTTTTTGTTTTTGTTTTGTTTTGTTTAATGGGGGAGGAAGCTAGAGCCTAAAAAGTTTAAATCATTTATTTAAGTAAGATAATCAGGTCCAGGACTAGGATTCAAACCTCGCTTGCCTAGACTCATTAGAGCTAAGTCATATCATCAAGAACCATATGAAATTTCCTCTTCCCAACATCTCTGAATCACTTTCCTATTAACTTGTTCACATCTAACACCCCAGAGTGATTAGGTGCCCCATTCCCACAGAACTCTCTCTCCTTCCTCTTCTTTCATCTAAGGTTGTCCTTGTCTGTTCTGCTTGGATGACCTACATGTGAGAGATGGAAGGAGGCAGCAAGTGGCCTGTGCCGGGTAAAGCATCTCCTGAGACCAATCTCAGACATGGTTCCAGAGCAGGATCCAGGGTTTTGTTGGCAGTCAAGTCCTTTCAGTTCCTGCATTTTATATCAATCATCAAGCCAAAAAAGAAAAGTAAATAGACACTTGACAATCAAGTGACCAATGGGAAGAATGATCATCCAAACAGCTGGAGATGTGCCTTGGTTATCCAATAGCCATTTAGCAGGAACAAGAAATAGGTGAGCCATGGGAATAGAGGAGAATATGAGATCTGACTGATGAACTCTACACCAGAGGCATGGAGTTGCTTTCAGGAGTTACATGGTGAAGGTAGATGACACTGGCTTCATGAAGACAAGGGACTCTACAGCAGGTTCCCCATGTATTCTTCTGCTTCTCCTCTCCTCTCTGTAGCTCTTCCTCTCTGTAGCTCTCCTACCCTAGGCAGTAGGAGCAACTATAGAGGATGCCGTAGCCCCAATTTATGGAGATCCCCTTGTATTTATACCCACAAGCCCAGGTGTGACAGAAGGAGCATAGAGTTCATGCCTGCTGTGAACGGAATGTGTCCTTTTCAAATTCTTATGTTGAAGCCCTAAACCCCAATGAGGGTGGCTCCCCTGCAATGGAATAAGTATTCTTATAAGAAAAGGAAGAGATCAGAACTCCACCATGTGAGAATACAACAAGATGCTATCTCCAAACCAGCAAGATGGTTCTCACGAGACACTGAATCTACCCGCACCTTGATCTTAGAGTTCTCTGCCTCCAGAACTATGAGAAAAAAATTTCTGTTGTTTCATCCAGCAATTCTGAGGTATTTTGTTATAACACCTGAGCATCCTGAGACAACATCCAAAGTCTTTGGTAAGGACAACTCCAAGCATGAATGCTGTGGATACTTAGAGACCTAGTGACCCAGAAATCCTGGTAGGATAGGGCTAACACATGAAAATGCCTTGTACATGGGAAAGAAGACAGAGTTGGAGGGAGGCTCATTAGGGAAAATCTCTGAGTGAACTAAGTTCCTGGTATTCGTGAATTGTAATGGGGAAAAGTAATCCTAATATGGGGAGAGCAGAAATCCTTGCAGTTGAAAATCATTTCTAGCCTAGGGTCCTACCCCCCCAGCAGGCAGTGGAGGCATTGGACTGCTGGACTACCAGACCACCAACAACTCTGCAAACACAACAGTGGGCAGACTTTCCCAATTTTTTTTTCTTCCCCATGATTGAAACCAAAACTAGCACGTTAGACTGAGAAGCCCCAACATCCACAGAGTTATCAAAGGAGCAAAGACCTCACTGAAGGGAAGAAAACTATTTTGCAGTTACATTCTACAACTGGGGAGCTGCCATCACTTACGCTGGCTCTCAAGCATGAATAATGATCCATGTTGTGGTCCGGGCTACAAAGCTCCCCCACACCTACCCAGGACTGTCTTCAAGTTTCCAGGCTAGGATTTTAGAGTCCTATCTGCCAATGTATCTTCACTTATGGCAGACAAAATATTACAGATACAGCAGGTCCTTGATGATAAGTGGACTCTATTTCTTTTCCTCCCCGCGTCTGACAAGGCATTCACGGGCAGAAAGTCTATCCTTTACTGACCATGATGTGTATTTTTTTTTTTTCCCTTCCTGGAACTCAAGAGATTGAGCTAGTCCTTTGTTTCCCACAATGAATTCCGTGAGGATTTCGCCTGGGTTTCCCCAAAACTCAGGCTGCCCACAGGGGGCTTACGTCAGTCAGTAGAGCAACCCACATCCCAGGACGTTTTAGTTGCTCACGCAATACACACAGAGCATCGCACAGAACATAGGGCTGAACAAACGTCACAGTTACACACTTTATTTAAACCCCATAAAGATAAAGCAGTTTTACCCTGGCTAATAGTAAGTCACTTGATTTGTTAGCTTAGAACTCATAAAAGAAAAGGTCTAGGTACCAAGAGATCTGTGAGAACACATACCTCCCTCTTAGAAATGGTCAAGTCCCACCTTCCCAGAGGAAAGTTCTACAATGCAATAATTGTATTTCTTTGAGCAAGTTACCCTCACTGTTTTCTTTTGTTACATGAGAGTAATAGAAAATAAATAAATAAATACAGACTCATCATCAAAGTATTTTAATTTTACTTTATTTTCAAAGTATTCTTAAATGCCACATTTTTTTTTTTATTGTTCTGAAGAATGAATGAAATGATACACATAAAACACTGGTCACAGTACCCATCATGTAATAAAGACTCCACCATTGCCACTGCTAAAGACAGACCAAGGAGCTTGCCCAAGACCCCACAACAGGTACCCACCCAGTTGGGCAAAGAGGGAGGAGGGCCTGAGTGGCATGACATCTAGTCTCCTGGTGAGGCACAGGCACTCCACGATGCTGGCTCAAAGGTGCGCAAGGTGCAAATAGATGAAGATAAGGCTGCAAGACCAGAGTGGAGCGAAGACACCTGGCCCTTCAATTGCCCCTTCTCCCACCCCAAAGAAGAATAAACACAGCCCCCAAACCTATGGAAGAAACACATGCAGAGGTCCCTTTATTTAAAAGCCAACAAAAAGGAAAAGATTTCTTTCTGAATTTTGCTTATTAGCTAAAATAAAAATAACCCAGCTATGCCACAGCTAAATTTGGGGGTTTTGCTCTATCCTGTCTCTCTCTCTCTCTCTCTCTCTCTCTCTCTCTCTCTCTCTCACCCGAACCCCCACCAGGGCCCACAGGTGAGCTTGCCCAGCATAAACCATATTTCACTGCCACCTGTTCTCGGTGCCTGAGGCACCTTCCACAAAGCAAAGCAATGTATCACCCTACATATCAGTCCTCCTGCTCAGTAAATATTTCTTGATGTCATGCACCAACACACTGATCTTCTTTAAACATTTATTGGGCAAGGGGGCAGTGTAGGCTGTGACTTAGAGCAAGCATTCCAATGAACTCTTGAGTGGAGTGCAGGTAAGGACTTCCTAATTACAATTCTAAGTTCAGGGACAGCAGCAATAGAGTGCAGATAACATAATGGTAAAAATTCATCTTTCTTGAAGATTTATTAACATGCTGTTGAAAGCTGTCTGTGTACTATCACATTGAATATGGACAACAATCTATGAGGTACATTTCAACTTACAAGGGAAGAAAACATTAACAGAAAGAAGTTCATTAACTTGAAACTGTTGGAGCAATGTTGGTCCATTATTTCCCAAATTTCTAGATCAGAAGAATATGAGATATTTCAGGCTTCCCAATGCTCAGGAAGAGCATTAAGCACCATGGGGTCACCCGGTGAGACCATAATTCTCTTTTAGGCCTTCTCTCCATCCTTCTGATTGTGACTCTAGTCTAGTGCTGGCATGCCTTTAACACACACCCTTGCTAATCTTCCTCTTCCAATCAATAAAAAACCAGTTTCAGGCTCAGTGCTTTCAACACATAACAGTATATAGATGAAATTTATACAGTTTTAATTGTAGTAGTATCTTCTATTTATGGCAAATGATATTTGTTCTCCATTTTCTACCTAGCACACAAAATTTCCATTTTAAGTAAAATGAAGAACGTTGTAAAACCTAAATATTAAGCAAATAACAACAGGATACATTCAGTAGGAGAGAAATCCTTAGAGTGGTAGTCAGAGCTTCTCAAATATAACAAAAACCAGGGAGATGTTGAGCCAACAACTAAGGATTCAGAAACAGTGCTAGATATTAGTAAGCCACTCGCGTGGACTTTGTTGTCAAGAAGTACATGAGCTTGCATCTCGGTTTTGCTGATTACTGGCTGTGAGGTCTTAGAAAATCATTCTGCCTCTCTAAGCCTGTTTTATCATCTAAAAAACAAAATATAAATGTTGAAAAATATGAATGTTGAAAAAGAAAAACAAAGCCGGGGGCATCATGTTGCCTGATTTCAAGCTTTACTACAAAGCTGTGATCACCAAGACAGCATGGTACTGGCACAAAAGCAGACAGATAGACTAGTGGAACAGAGTAGAGAGCCCAGATATGGACTCCCAACTCTATGGTCAAATAACCTTCAACAAAGCAGGAAAAAATATACAATGGAAAAAAGACAGCCTCTTCAACAAACGGTGCTGGGAAAACTGGACAGCCACATGCAGAAAAATGAAATTGGACCATTTCCTTACACCACATACGAAAATAGACTCAAAGTGGATGAAGGACCTCAATGTGAGAAAGGAATCCATAAAAATTTTTGAAGAGAACACAGGCAGCAACCTCTTCGACCTCAGCCGCAGCAACATCTTCCTAGGAACAACGCCAAAGGCAAGGGAAGCAAGGGCAAAAATGAACTATTGGGATTTCATCAAGATCAAAAGCTTTTGCACAGCAAAGGAAAAAGTTAACAAAATCAAAAGACAACTGACAGAATGGGAGAAGATATTTGCAAACGACATATCAGATAAAGGACTAGTGTCCAGAATCTATAAAGAACTTAGCAAACTCAACACCCAAAGAACAAATAATCCAATCAAGAAATGGGCAGAGGACATGAACAGACATTTCTGCAAAGAAGACATCCAGATGGCGAAGAGACACATGAAAAAGTGCTCCATATCACTCAGCATCAGGGAAATACAAATCAAAACCACAATGAGATATCACCTCACACCAGTCAGAATGGCTAAAATCAACAAGTCAGGAAATGACAGATGCTGGCGAGGATGTGGAGAAAGGGGAACCCTCCTACACTGTTGGTGGGAATGTAGGCTGGTGCAGCCACTCTGGAAAACAGCATGGAGGTTCCTCAAAAAGTTGAAAATAGAACTGCCCTATGACCCAGCAATTACACTATTGGGTATTTACCCTAAAGATACAAACGTAGTGATCCAAAGGGGCACGTGCACCTGAATGTTTATAGCAGCAATGTCCACAATAGCCAAACTATGGAAAGAACCTAGATGTCCATCAACAGATGAATGGATCAAGAAGATGTGGTATATATACACAATGGAATACTATGCAGCCATCAAAAGAAATGAAATCTTGCCATTTGCGACAACATGGATGGAACTAGAGCATATCATGCTTAGCGAAATAGGTCAATCAGAGAAAGACAACTATCATATGATCTCCCTGATATGAGGAAGTGGTGATGCAACATGGGGCTTAAGTGGGTAGGAGAAGAATAAATGAAACAAGATGGGATTGGGAGGGAGACAAACCATAAGTGACTCTTAATCTCACAAAACAAACAGAGGGTTGCTGGGGGGAGGGGGTTTGGGAGAAGGGGGTGGGATTATGGACATTGGGGAGGGTATGTGCTTTGGTGAGTGCTGTGAAGTGTGTAAACCTGGTGATTCACAGACCTGTACCCCTGGGGATAAAAATATATGTTTATAAAAAATAAAAAATTATAAAAAAATAAAATAAAATAAAATTATAATGCCAAAAAAAAAAAAAAAACCTACTTTAAAGGGAGGATTGTGACAGGTAAATGAAATAATTTTGTGACCATACTTTGACAGTGCCTGGCAGATAGTATGTAGTCCTTAAATACTAGTTTCTACTACTGTATCCCTTTTATTTAGTCAGAATTGGCAGGGGAATGATTAACCCTTCCTTCCTTCCTCCTTGTCTGTTGTCACCAAGAGCTCTTTTTATTAATTTATTTTTTTCTTATAAATTGTTTTTATTAAATAGTATGTAGAAAAAGCATTTATAAAATTTACATTTGGCACAAAGCATAACTAGTCAACTAACTGGAAATGGGTCATTTACAATACTTGTATAGCTCTGAGACATTCCTTCCCTTCCCTTCCTGTTCCCATTTCAGAGCTAGCCACTTTTCTAAATTTGGGGTTTCTTATCCCTTGTTTTCTTTATAGTTTAACTTTCCTTGAATGAACGTTTGAAAACTCCACCCTCCTAATGGCTCTGCTCAGCACTATTATATTGGAGAGAAGTTACCTTGAATTTTCGTTAAGCTCTGTATTTGGAGCATAGAGCACTTGAGACTCAAATTGTTTAAACAAATATTATGCTCTTGACATTTCCCAAAACTAGGTCCTGAAACACAGGACTGCCATAGGTTCACAGAAAGAAAGGAAGTCCAGTATAAGCCTCGAATTCTAAAGGGACAACCATGGAAGGATGATTTAAGGAGAATCAAGTCCCTTCCCCTTGTTGGGAGGGGTGAAATCAGGAGTGAGCTGAGGGAGACGCCCTGAGATCCTCAGCCAGAAGGTGGGCTACTGTGATATAAATCTGGAATCTTCAAATGATGCCTTAAAGCCATATTCTCCTGTGTTTCCCTTATAAGCAAGCAACCAAGGATGGAGTCTAGTAGTTACTGCCATGCCATAATGCAGGAGAGTTCCCCATGATCATATTTTTTCCTGCCACATATAACCAGAGAAAAAATGCCAGATAATTAAATATATCACGCTAGGCCTGAGGTGGAAAATTAGACTAAAAAGCATTTGTCCACTATTTCTTCTTTGTCCACCTAATGCAGTTAGGGACTTCATGTTCTTTTCAATAGTCTGGTATCTGTTTTTAAGTCCCATGAGTGTACTTTCTTTGAATTCAGGGATAGTTTTGGAATTTTTACTTAATTCACATTGGACTGGAATATTGTCAAATACCCATGGCATTTATGATGCATCGATTTTTTCTCCTAATATACCCTTTGCAGTACAACTTAATAGGAACTCCATTAGGAAAAAATTATTTGCAAAAAATGTTTTCTCAATTTCTTCTGTGAATCTGTCGATTTTTTGTCTTTGCTTCCATTGTCAATAAAACAAGTTGTAAATAACTTACTAGACAAAAGGTTGGTACATGACTAATCATGAAATTATTTTACAAATTGAATGAATGTCAGTAATGATACTAGGGAGAGAGAGCAGCTACATGAACTGAATGAAATGTTAAAGTGCTACCAAATATTATGATAATAACTATCCGTACTTAGTCAAGTTGGCACATGAGTTACCTAGAAGATAAAGGGAAGTTAGACATAACTTACCCCAATTTTCATGAACCTATCCACGTGAGGTGATCACATAATTCTACTGCTGGATTATAATAGTGAACAAAACATTTAAAACCCCTGTCCTTGTGGTGCTTCCACTGTTGGGCAAGGTCAGTGGCTAGGCTCTCTGGTTGGATAGGTCCTCCAGCTTACCCCACCATTGGGTGGGGCTAGAGACAATATTCTGCAGTCAACTGAGGTGGTTGCTGTCTGAGAAAACAGGTCTGGTAGGCCTCAGGCTCTATTCTGCTATTGGGCTTTGATCAGTGTCTAGGCTCCCTGCCTGGGTAAACCCACAGGCTCTGTTCAGAAACTGGGTATGACTGTCTGCTAGACTCTGCTGCTGGGTGGGATGGTAGACTGCACCCTGAGGCCATTCAGGGTCACAGTTCAAGTTCCCTGGTTATCTGAGACCAGAGGCTATGCTCAACAGTTAGGCAGGGTTGTTGGCCAGGCTCCCTGCCCAAGCAGGACAAAGGATATGATCCTCAGCTGTTGGGCATCTGTGGCCCTACTTCCCTGTGGAACAGCACTGAAGGTCATGGGGAACAGTTGTGTTGGACTGCAAGCTTGCTTCCCTGCTTGGGTAGGCCGTACGATGTGTTCTACACCTGGCATGATCCACTGGCTAGGGATCCAAATCAAGCAGAACTGCTAACTGAGTCCCTGGCCAGACAGGGACTATAGAAGGGCTGCTGTCTAGGATCTCTGCTTGGGCACTCCTACAGACAGGAACATAACCCACCAAGATCTGAGCACTGGTTGCTCTAAGCTCTGCCCCCTTTCCCATCTCTAGCTTGTCTCCATTATTTGAGCTGTGCAGATTCCCCCAGGGTAAATCTTAATAGGCCTCCGTGGAAGACTCCCACAGAGCTTGGGACACTGGGTGACCATCCTGGGTTATCTTTTACCCTGAGAAACTGTGGGCCAATTGGGGCTTCTCACTTTGGCACTGTGCTGGCCTGGGGGATGCATAATGGAGTCAAAGTGGAATGACTCCTGTTACCCTTCTAATGGTCCAGGGGATGCCTAGTCTCTGTGGTCTAGGGGATGCTTCACCTTCACCCTTGGATTCTGGGATTTTCACTTGTCTTGGCTAGGGATAGTTACTTGGTCTTGCGATGGGGGTTGAATCATGAACAAACCATGTCATCCTCTTGATGTTGTCAACCCACTCAAATTTGATTTTTTTTAAAGAAGTTCAATAAATTCCAAGGAAAAATGAGCTTGAAGAGATCCACATCTAGACAAATCAAAATCAAACTGTCAAAAAGCAAAGTATCTTACAAGTAACAGAGAGAAATAACTCATCATATGCAAGGAATCCTCACTAAGATTAACAGCTAATTTGTCATCAGAAACCATGAAGGCAAAAGGCAGTGGGATGACCTATTCAAAGTGCTAAAAGAGACACATTATCAATCAATAATTCTGTATCCAGAATAACTATTATTTAAAATGAAGAAGAAATCAAGGCACTCCTAGATAAAAACGGAGATAATTTTTCACTAGCAGATGAGCCCTATCAAAATATTAAAGTCATTCAGGCTGAGTTGAAAAGATACTAGACAGTGAGTCCACATGAAAAAATGAAGAGCATTGGTAAAAGGAACGTACAGGTAAATGGGAGACAGTATAAATGTATATTTTGTTGGCTCCTCTTTTTTCCCTCTATGTGATTTAAAAGATAACTGCAATAAGACAATAATTACATGTGTTGATTGGCATACCATATATAAAGATGTAACATGTATGCCAGTAATAACACAAAGGAGGGGGAAGGGGTAGACCTCTACAGGAGAAAAGTTTTTGTGCACTATTAAATTAAGTTGTTATAAATCTGAACTAGGTTATTAAAACTAACAATTTCAATTATCGTCAGGGAAGGACTAAGAAAGTACTTCCAAAAATATAGTAAAAGAAATGACAAAGGAGTTAAAATGGCATACTAGAAAATATCTATCTAGTAGAAAAAAATAATAAATAGGGCAAAAGAGGTGGGGAAAGGCATAAAACATAGAAAACAAATGAATTAGAATATGACAGATATGGGTTATACCTCACCTCTGCACCAACTAGAAATTTCTTTGGGGAAACATCCTTACTCTATGTTCCTTAGTTCCTCATGTCCTAAATATTGCATGGGAACAATAATATCTACCTTATTAGCTTTCTGTGAGAAATAAAGAAGGTGAAATATGCAAAATACTGAATTTGACATTTGACATTTCAATAATTATACGCTATAATCATCATAATAGATACCACATAAATTCTGAGAGGTCTTAACTTTTGAAAAGCAAAATTTATGTATTTTTAAAAACAGTGGATGCAATATATAGGATATACACAGAAAAAACCTCTACATTTCAAGTATTAAAATATTAATTTAATCTTGAAATTTTTTATTTTAATAAAATAGCATAAAAGAAATATTATCCATATTTTAAAGCACCCATTTATTAGAAACTGACTTTTGTTAGGAATATATTGAGACTAAATTAAAAGATGTTTTCCTCATGCATTCAATATTTCTAGAAAACAAGCATGGTATGCTTAAAATTATTTTGAAAATAGCACTGTGGTAAAAAACAATACCAAAAGAATCACTTTGCTATTTAAAAACATATGAAACCAAACAACTCTTTTGAGACTTGATCTTGCTGGTTTACATGCTAAAATGAAGTACTTCTCATGGTTCTTTCACGTGAGATAAAGTTAGTGAAAAATCTGGCAAAGCAAGGATGAGCATAAGTTGACATATTTGAACAGTTTTGCTGGCATATGTCAGAATCCTTAAAAAAAATGTTGGGGAGTCTGGAGTCTTCTGGGAATTAAAGGCAACCATGAAACAGGAAAAGAGTACTAGAATAGGCATCAAGGAACAGGGGCCATGTCCCAGACCCTGAACATTCTCTAACCAGAAGATCTTAGCAAGTTAACTCCTCTGTTTCTCAATTTCTTCATTTCTAAAATGAGAGTTTTACTTGGTGGACTATGTGATCCTTCTCCATTCTAATATTGTATGGTTCTGCATATTTCCTCTTCCAGAAGAAAAATTCCAAAGCTGAATATAGACTTTTTCTCTTTAAGTATTATTAATAAGGTAGCCAGAATTTCCAGAATTTGGGGCAACTTTTCCTTAACAGGTGACTGGCAATTTCATGGTATTTCTCTCTCCAGCTCATTTTTCTTCTTCTTTGCTGTTGTGAGTCTTTCTGTCACTAAAGAAAAAAATAAAAAAGAAAAAAAGCCACAAGAATTCATGCTCTGAGCTTCTTGTATACCTAGAGCCAGAGGGATATTCGAAACATAGACCAACCAGTATAACGCAGGCAGGAAAAAATCAACAACTCAGGACACTGACCATACAGACACATAGGAGTCCTGCATAAAACTAGGGTCAAAACTTGATCTATTTGGATGAGCTTCAAAAATATTTGTTTTCCTCAATCTATGTGTACATGTACATACATACATGTATTAAAGTGGACCATATTCATTTCAAAATGCATTTAGTTTACAAACTTTCTTTAAGATGCTAGAAAAGAAGAATAAAGGAATAATATTCACTACCACTGAACAGGAAGGTATTCACTATAAAAGGAGAGAAAAAACAAAAAGAAATAAGTATGGAAAAAAATTAGAAAATTTGGGAATGAAAAAACCATCATGGAAAAACATTTAAATATTTATTAGATAGGATATACTCTAAACTAGAAGCAAAAAAGGAATTAGTGAGTTGAAAGGTGCTCATAAGAATTTTACCTATAATATATTAAAATATGAAACGGGTGCCTGGATGGCTCAGTCATTGAGTGACTTCGGCTCGGGTCATGATCTCATGGTCCTCCGATAGAGCTCTGCGTTGGGCTCCCTGCTCAGCAGGAAGTCTGCTTTTCTCTCCCCTTCTGCCCCTTCCCCTACTTCAGCACACACACTCTCTCTCTCAAATGAATAAATAAAATCTTTTTTAAAAGTAAATAATGAATAATAATAATAAAAATAAAAATATGAGAAGAGCTAAGAGTCAGAGGAAATAGGCAAGAAGCTCTAACCTAAACCGAATGGCAGATCCAGAAGAGAATGGAGGGTGTAGGGAAAAAAATATATTTTAAAAGACAAAAACAAGAAATTCTCACAGTTAAATGGAGACATGAGTTCCCAAATCGAAAGTATAATAAGATTATAGAGCAAGAAAAATCAAAATAAAGGACAAATAAAATAGATGTCTATACTTAGATTTTTCTTATCAACACTACAGAACATCAAGAGAACAAGGGTGAAGGAAAGCAGGAATCTTAAAATGTCCCAGGAGGGAGGTGAGAGTAATTACAAAAACACAACATGCAGATTGACAATGGATTTTTCATCAGTAACAATAGATGCCAGAAGGCAAAGGAGAAATATCTTCAATAGGCTGAGGAAAAAAATAACTCTCAATTTTGGATTTTATATCTAACCTAATAGGATTGAACAGCAAGAGCCAAATAAGGACATATGGAAACATGCATGCAAAGAGAATTTACCTGCCACGGACCTTTATTAAAGGAGATAATGAAAGGGATGGACTATTAAGAAAGAAAAAGAAAGAAAGAAAGAAAGAAAGAAAGAAAGAAAGAAAGAAACCCAGAATGAGGAATAAATCAATCCAAGGAACACCAAGTTAGAAAAAATCGCCCAGTGAATTTCACTTTTGAAATCTTACTTTTTGTGTTAAAAGGAAAAACAAAAGTTCTAGAAAACAAATATCACATGTGGCCAGTGTTAAATTAGTATTCAATGAGCTGTTAAAGTGCCCTGGTAGATAAACAAAAATGTAAAACTATGATTTAGTATGCATTTTTAAAATGTAAAGATACCAAAAGTACAGAAATGCAATCTATGACTTCCAAACCATAAAAAGTAAGGAAAAATAAATAAAATTACTTACAATCCAACAGAAAACAATAAAGGAAGTAAAAAATAAGGGATGAGCAATAGAAAATTTGAAGATGGTAGAAAATACCCCAATAGAAACATTTTTCTCCTTAAGTCAATATCCATCCTTAAAATCAGATATCCCAAAGAAAACACTAACCAAACCCCATCTTCCTTTGTTTTAAAGAATTAAAAATAGTGTAACTAGTGCAGTTCAATTAAAAAACATTCTCAATTTTATATTTCTAAAATGAAACTAAGACAAAGTAGAAAGCCTATTTGTTTAAGTAACAAATTATAATGATAAGATATGAAATGCTTAGAATGTTTCTTCCTGACCATCAGTTAATATGGTTGTTAACAAACAATTTCTTTATACCCAGTGACATGGTCTCCCTCAGAGCCAGGAACTCTGAGTCACATGGTGGACATTAGTGCACTTATCAAAATGTCCCCAAGCGATTCTGAAGTTCTATTCATTGCATTTGGAGTAGAACACATGAGTTTTCTCACAGCTCAATATGTTGAAAATGTTGGTATTGGACTGGATATAAACAAAAACTTTTTAAAATGTAAATATGAGCCAGAAAGCATAATACTGAAAAATACGAATGGTCTAAGAAAGCATTGTTAAGGAAATTATTCTAGAAAAACATTGATAGGAAAGATGTTCTGTAGGGTATAATTAAAACAAATTATAATAATTAAACATACCAATTAAAAGACAGAGACCATCAGAATGGATAAATAAAGCAAAATCTAGTTATATACTGCAGGAAAAAAAAAAACAAAAACAAAAACATGTGTAAACAGCCACAGAAATGCTTGAAAGGAACAAGAAGACAGATGTATTAGATAGGCTTCTGCCATGAGTGATAGAAAAGCCAAAATGATAGTGATTAATGAAGTTTGAAGTTTGTCACTCCCATATACAGAGCCTAGAGGCCAATTTTTAGGACCGGCAAGGAAGCTTCACTCCATGGAATTTCAGCAACCCAGACTCCTTCCCCTTCACAGCTCTAGCATCCCAAGGCTGGAGCCCTCGATGTTATGGTTCAATATGGTAGGAACTACATTCTGGGTGGTAGGACCAAGTTAGGGATGGAGAAATAAGAGCAATGTTGCCAGCCATCTTAATGGAAACTCCTTATTCTTTACTGATTCATTTCACCCTCAAACAGCCCCAGGAGATGAAAACTACTGTAATCATCATGGTACAAAAGAGGCAACGAAGGCACAGAGAGATGAAGTGATTTACCCAAGGCAGATGGCTAGTAACTTGTACAGGCAGAACTGGGAGAACATCATATGGCATTAATAAATAGCTTCACTTCTGTAGATCTATATTCTCCCAGCTGTAACATCAAAAAGGTGCTCTAGATCCGGGGTCACAGACTGATGTCAACTGGGCCAGATAAGATCTACAAGTGAGTTTTGTCCGATCACATTGCCTTTATTATTGTTGTTGTTTATTTTCATTTTTGGTCTTTTGTTTCTTGGGGGCATTTTTTGCAAATAGAATGCCCTTAGGTAAGATACATACCACCTAACTACCCAAGTCCCTACTACCTTCCTTTGTTTTCTCTTATATTAACTTTTCACCTCATTTCCCTTCTGGCATAACAAGACATTTAAGCTGGGAACCCTAAGATAAGATGCTTATCCCCAGCTCTGCAATGCTACCATGAAGGAAGGAAACAATTTTCTGAGAGATGTTCACCAAAAGTATCCACAGAGTAGCTTGATTCAAGAGCACATCATTAAAATAATTCAAAGAATAACCAGAACTTCATTAAAATGAAAGAGAATAAACAAGGGCTTGGCATTCTGAGTATCTTTTGCAAAATTTATGTATACTGAGTATATATATATGGCAACCTCCAAATTCCAGAGATTAATGCAACGTGGTTCTAATAATAGTTTTCAACCCATACTTATCACAATATAGAAGACCTCAGGATAGAAACATTTAGTAAATAGTTCATCTAGTTGGGGATTCTTTTTTCAAACTTTTGTTGACTTTATTTTTAAGAACAGTTTTAGGTTCACAACAAAATTGAGGAGAAGCTACAGAGATTTCCAGTTCACCCTCTGCCCCCACACATGTGACGCTTCCCCATTATCAACATTCCCCATGAGAGTGGAACTTTAGTTACAACTGATGAACCTCCATTGACATCATCACCCCAAGTCCATAGTTCACAGTATGGTTCACTCTTGAGTCCACTTAGTTCTCCTCCAGCTCCTACTTCATTACCTTGATTTCATGTCACTAACCTAAGCCATCTGAATCTGCTTCCTAATTAAGGTTCTGGTGGGCCAGTTAGTTACCCGTATCAAGACCAAGAGGCTAATTGAGAAGAATTCTCAGGATATTTATCTGCAATCACTTCAATTGAGTGGGTCTTTAAAATCCAAACCCTCTGCTTCATCTACCAGGTCATGGCTCATGTGTTCATTGTTTTGACCCTGGCTACTTGGTTCTCTCCTGGTGGCTGTTGCACTCCATTTCAGGAGTTGTTTGAGTGTCGGCTCAGTGTATTGGTTTAGCTCTTTAGTGTGACAAAAGGAAAAAAGGAACAAGAGAGTGAGAGCATCTTTCTAGCAACAAATGTTAATTCTACAGTGGCAGCGCAGGAAGTGTAAATGAAAGGATGTTTCCGGAAAAGAACAAATCAGGAATGCATGCTCTGGGAAAGAGTAGGCTACAGGTTACTTCTAAAAAATATTCAAGTCTTTGTTTTCTGTGTCTTGGAAATTAGGTCATGGGTGAGAGCATAGGAAGCTAAGCTCCCACAAGAAAAAATTATTTGACTTGATGCTACACTTGCTCTCAATAGGAATGTTGCAGTTGATTAATCCATGCATCAATAAAATGCTAAGAAGGATGAAAATCACACTGGAAACAAATTAATTAGCAGACTTCAGATGGTCTAAAAATTGAACCATGATAAGGAAGCAGGTTGTCACTTCTCATTAAGCCTTTCCACAATTAAAAAAAAAAAAAAAAAGCCTCTGTTTTTGGAGACAAGAGTGTGCTGCTAGAATTCAATGCTTCATCAAGAGATAGGAACATGAAAGAAAACAGCCAAAAAGAGAAAAGAAATGAAAAGAAATCAATGTTTTCTTTTGCCTAATCTTCCCCGAGTGGAGTCATGTAATGATGGATGGTTCGATTTATTTAGCACGCTCCAAACAGCAGAAGGCAGGTTGATTTTCATGGATATTTGCATATTTAGAAATCTGTGGTCCATTATTTAAACAACACATACTCAAATATATATTTTTTATAAGAAAATGTGGTTTCTGAGCTGTGTCATATGATATGAAAGAAAATAATAAACATAGAAGAAATCATAACATGTTCTAAAACTTTTCATGACAGAAACTTCTATGTATAAGTTACATGTGTAATCAAAGCTCATGTATCTGAATAACAGTAAAAATATGAATAAGTGGGTCCTGTTCATCCCCAATCTGTTCTTAAGGCACTGTCTTGGGCCACCTGGTCCTTCCCCATTCAAACTAGATTGATGTATCCCTTGCCACAAGGTAGATTATAACAGCTCAACACAGATCACAAGGGAGTCATTTCTGTGATGTTTGAATAATCTAAAGTCCCTTGAAATTTACAGCAGAGGCACTAGTTTGAAAGAAAAGATGTTTTGAGAATCAAAGTGAAGCCCTAAAGGATTCAAGACATAAAGTATATGTCATAAAATAAAATGCAGTTGGGAGAATAGGTAAGGGTAGATAGGGACAAGGATAACCTTGTCCTCTGAATTCTATAAACTGGTGGAGGAGAAGTCGCCAAAGGAAAGAAGAACGGTACTTCAGTGTGTCCCTGAAAAGGATCTTGTGCCTCACACATCACCTGATTTCCAGAAGCACTTGAGGAGTTTCTCAAACGTGTATGTAAATTGCAACTCTGTGATTCCAATTACCCATAATATGCACAAAGAGTGTCAGATTCCTTAAGTCCTCATTTTTATGAGGATGACAATTTGGAGAACTGAGAGCAAAGCTTTGGAATCTATATGTTGAGTTGCAGGTGAAGAAAAAACACCTTTGCTTTCCATGACTGGGGAATAATCCAATGAAAATGGCTGCCCACGTGGGCAGATGCACCTAAAGCAATCTGATGGAGTCCTCCTGCTTTCCAAAGTGCCACAGGAAGATACAGAACTTTTCCTCAGCTGGTCAGGAATGATGAGGGCATGGGCTTGACTGCTGAAGGCCCTGACTCCCTGGAGTCCTGATGGGTGAGACAGCACGGGGACCAAAGTCATCCACAGGGACCAATAAGCATAAACTGCTCTGGGCATCACCTATGAACTTGGGTTCTCTTTCCCAGGGCAAAAAAGGTGCCTGCACAGAAAGGTTCAATACTCATCTCATTCCTTTGGGTCACAAATGGGATGAGAGCAGGAGAATGGAACAGAGTGGAATATGGCAGTAAGAGAATTTCCTTCTCCCTTGCTGCCAGGCATGTAAGCTCATAACATTCATTCAGGACAGTTCCCATCTCCAGAAAGTGCAGGACAGCAAATAAGCAATTCAAGGTACTTGCTAGTTTAATGGGAAAAAAAAAAATGCTTTCATACATATAGTCAGTTCTTATTATTCATGGTGATTATGATCTATAAAGTTGCCATGAACACTGAATTAGCAAATAACAAACTATTACTTCTTGGTGAAATCAGGTAAAGTTCCTATAAGCCTCTGTTCATGACACTTCTGTCAGTTGGTTACACAGAACTGCTTTATGTATGTTTCTATTTAAAGACACTATTTACTATATATTGTTAATTCAATAAGCACAGCCAACAGCACTGTAACTCATGCCTAAGCAAAACTCACCTAATACAAGTATTTTCTCCAAAAGACATGTCACAGTCTTCATGCACATAGAACACCACACAGTCCTTCAGCACTGTGCTTGGGGGCCACTTTAAACAACAAAATCACCAACAAAAAAGACAAAAAAAGGGGGGGGGGGCACTAAATAGACCATGAAAAGGACATTTGTTTTCACTATGAGAGCTGAAATACGAAGGCAGAGTGTCACTTTGTTCAGCCTCAGCTGTGAATTCATGTGTCAGGCAACTCAAATTTTTCATTCTGCACCTATCCAGAATGCCTGAAAGCACTGAGAGATCTGACTTGCAGGTTACAAACAAATTTCAGTGAGAAGACAAGTTTGCAAGCAGGGGATCTGCAAATAATGAAGATTGACTGTGTCTAAGACTCATGGATGTTTAGATGGTAGTGGGTGCAAACCAGGGAGACAATTTTTGCTTCATTAATGAGAGGGCACTCTTGAAAGCTTTTTTCATTCTTATTTGTATTCAGATTTAGGAAAGCTCCAAATGTTTGCAGGAATCCACACATTGTTTATCAGGGCATATTGCAGACAGTTCCCAGGAAACCACCTCTGAAGTGTGATTTGTAGCAGATTTGCTGGGAAGTGGTCCTGTGGTCAACTCCTGTAAGGAAATGAGGGCAGTGGGTTTGAGGAGAAGGGGGCATTGAACTGAAATGAAGTCATAGTGACTCATGCAGTGGGGGGTAGGGGTGAGTCCCTCAGAGTTGCCCCCACATGGAAGCAGAGGAGCTGGGCTTTCATAAGTCCCCCTATGGTCAGTCACTCGATGCAGGCTGTCCTTCAGAAGAAGCTGTGACTTTAGTTGTGATGGCACTCTTCAACAGATGGCAATTCCCAAAAAAGACCAAGCTGTATGAAGTCACCATTAATATTCCCAGCAGTCAGAGGGATGAGTGCCTATGTCATGGCAAGAGGATATAGGCAGTGCACCCCAGTGCACCCACTAAACTGTGCCAAGCTCAAGAAGGCATTTCCAATGCTGTATTTGGGGACAGTCTCAATGATGTTTTAAAAAGGAATGGAACTCTACCTGTAGTGGCAGAATGATAACCCAAAAGATGTCCCCTCCCTATCCTTAGAATTTTTTTAAATATTATGTGTTAGCTATAATTACTTTTTTTATATTCTCAGAATTTCAGACCATGTCACTTTACATGACAAAAGAAACTTTGCAGACAGGATCACAGTTAAGGACCTTGAGACAATGTGGTAATCTTGAAGTACACAGATACCTCCAATGCATCCACATAAATCCTTAAAAGCAGAGAAAGTTTACAGGCTGCAGAGATAGTACAATATGAGAAGCACTCCATCTGTTATTGCTGACCTTGAGGACAGAAGAAGGGGACCATGAGCCAAGAAAAATGGGCAGCTTCTAGAAGCTAGAAAAGCCAGAGTAATGGGTTCTCATCCAGAGCTTCTGGAAAGGAACACAGCCCAGCATCTTAGCCTACTAAGACACATGTTGGACTCTTGACCTATAGAACAGTAAGATTATATATGTGGGTTGTTTTAGCCGCCAGGCTCTGTGATAATTTGTTACAATGATAGAAAATTAATTCACTACCCATCGATATAGTGACTGTGGCTCTGCATGTAAGAGAGAAGGGAGGCACCTGAGTGCTCCAAGCTGCTGACTGCATCGGCCTGGATTTCCCTGCTGGCTGTGGAAGCCATCACAGGAGCTTCAACTCCTGTTGGCCACTTTCCAGAAAATATCTTCTTTTTTTCACTATTTTATCTCAGGGTATGCCTCTGAAGCCATTTACATTCTTTATCTTTTCATTCCCCAAACTACTCATTATGGAACCGCACAACTGCAGAACTACCATCAATTAATTCTCAAGCAGTGAAACTCTGTGTGCTTCACAATCTAACAACTATGACTTCGTGAAAGCAGGAAAGCCAAAACATTTTTCCCATTACTCTTCATGTCTGCCCTAAGAGGGAATGTTTCCCAAAGTCCATGGCTAAAATACAGAGGGCAATTCCATTACTTGCCCAGGAACATGACTACCTCCTCTGTGTCTGACCTTAGACAGGGTGAAGGAGGAAAAATGGTGAACGAGAAAGACACAGTCTTTACCTCAGAAAACTTGGAGTTTAGTGAGGAATGTAGACAAGAATTAATTTTAATACAATGCATATGGTCTTTGATAGAGAAATACAAGCTTCTCTATGACTATGTCAAAGGAACAGTGTTACATGATCAGAGAAGGCTTCTTTGGGGAATTAACAGTAAAACTGAGACCCAAAGAATGTATAGAAATAAGACAACTGGAGTAAAAGCAAAGCATGGTCCAGATCAACAGAATGTGGCTAAGTGTACAGGCAACAGTAAAGATTGCCACTATTTACTGAATGTTTGCCATATGTGAGGCCCTATACTAAAATGCTTTACATACATGATTTCATTCCATCCTCACAGCAACCCAGTGAGGTTCACCTTATTATTAGTACCATTTTCCAGATGGAAAAACTAAGGAACTTTGAGTTTATAGATCTTGTCCAAAATAATACAAGTAGTGAGTAGTTGAACATAAACTTGAACCCAAATAGTCTGGCCCTAGAATTCCTAGAATTCCCCAGAATCCTGCACCGTCTCTTGCTCAGTCCCAAGCAAGAGATCCAGTGACTCATCCCAAGAACTGAAGGAAGTTCCATGTTTTGGCTTTGAAGTGCTGGGGGCAGGGAATTAGATTCAGGAGTGGCAGGAAATGAAGTAGAAGTTAGGATTCATGACCAGAGCACAATAATACATACATACCAAGTACTCAAAATTTCATCAGTGTATGATAAGAATTTGGAAGCTGTGGGATTCAGTGAAAAAGGCATAGTTTTTGGTATCAGACTTGAGTTCCAGTTCTCCCACTCCTACTTTGAAGCTAAGCAATTTAAGTTCTTTAAACACCCTGTCCACACTTGTACACTGTGCTCCCATCTGTGACTTGGAGATTATAATAGATACATCAAGCACTGTTGTGAGGATTGCATGGTGTAAACTGCAAAAGTGTCTGGCATATAGTGGGCAGAGACTTCAATGTTCAGGTCCCCTCCCCCCACCGGAAGGAGCAGAGTAAACAGAATACTTATGTATGGTCCAGCCAACAGAGTGAGAATTTGAACAAAACTGAGTACTAACCCACAAATGTTAAAATATTTTTCTCGATTTGGGTCCAAACCTCATATTATATTGAGGCCAAAATATAAACACCAAGGACAGTGTGGTATGGAGGAAGGCCACTGGAGTAGAAATCAGAGATGTGAGTTTTAGTGTTCTCTCCTCCACAAGTCACTGCAGTGCCCCCTTCCCTGAGCCTTAGCATCCTCAGCTGACACAAGGATGTCAAACTTGTTGGCTTCTGTGTACCTCTCAGTCTGAGCCCTGGGCTCCCTCAGTGCCTTGAACATCTGAGTAGAAACAAGGCTAAAAACTCAAATTGATCTCTGAATTAGGCCAGAATTCTCAGGTTAAACAAGCAAACAAACAAAGATATATAGAGATAAGTAGATCTAGATATAGAGCTTAAATATCTTAAACAAAAAAAGAGATATATAACAAATATAACCTTCCTGGGAGATGCAGGGAGGCTGTGTAGGAAGGTGATAAAATGTGGGAGCTCTGATGTAAGACAGACATACATCCTAATCTGCTCTCTATTGTTTGCTGAATCTGTCACCCAAAGTAAGTCATCGCCACTTTAGAGTTGTCTCTTCATCCACACAATGGAAATGATGACCTTCTGTCATAGAGTTGTATTCTAATTAAAAGATGTTTACAACTTCCAGATGACTTTCCATCCTCTATGAGAAAAATAAAAATCTATTTAGCAGATTCCTGCAAGAAAAGTTAAATACCCCCCCTTTTTTTTTTTTGCTCCTACCACATGGGGTACACACAGGGCCTCAACACATTTATTTATCCCGCTGCCTCCTAGGTGAGTGCCATCCTCTCTCCGGAGCTCTTCGAGGACGGAGACTGTTGTCTTCACATTTATGTTTAAAGAGGGTTCAGAATGGTGCCCAGCACATGGTTATGTTTCAATGAGTGTTGCTTATTCAAATAAATAAGGAATGAAAATTAAAGCAACAAAATTTCAATTGTTGTCCAATCTAGATGCCGATGATTTTTAAGAGATAGACAGCATGAACAAGCACACATTGAGCAAAAATTTTACTGGGTAAAGATATCAGCAACTGAAGCAACTCTTTCTTGTAACTAACCTAGTAATATGTCTCAAGGGTCTTTAAACCTCTGTACCCTTTGATCCAGTAATTCCACTCTGAAGGCTCCATCCAATGGAGAGAATAGGCTATTTGCCAGGTAAAAAAAAAAAAAAAAAAAAAAGAAACTATGCATGGGGAGAGGAGACCAAGGAAATACATCAAAACATTAACAGCAGGGTTTTTTTCTGAATAGAGGGATTAAAGGTGATTTTAATTCTTCATTTTAGACTTTTCTGTACTTTCTGAAATTTTTCCATCATGCAAAACTTTTATAGCAGGATTATGTGCTATATTATAGTTACATGAGAGATTTTTGTGAGTTTAAATATGTAATCCTAAATATATTAAAAAGATGCTAATGTCCCTCAACCTCTTTTACTTATCCAAATAACCAGTGTAGCATGTTGTAGATACCCTACAAATTCATATGCATATATACGTGATTTTACATGAGTGCATCTACTTGGGTCCTTAATTAATCTTTCTTCACTCTCTAAATTGAGAAGTGTCACTTGTAATTTTCTTCTGGTCATTTAATTTCCAGAGACATGCAAGCATCAGCAGATTTATTTTTCTCCAAAACAGGTTAATGCTCCAGTTAACTGCTGTCCAGATAGTTTTTATTAAAAAGTAGCACAGTTCTCCCTGTGAGATTTCAATATCACATGCCAGGAGGAACTGAAATGCTAACTAGGTTATAACGATTTGTTGGAGTGTCTGATCATTGCTGTGTTATTGCTGAGGTAGACACAAATGAAGTTCTTAAGAAAAAAGATCACTACTATGGCTTTTCTCTCTTAATGAGTTCTTTGAGACCAAAACATCTGGCTATATTTCTTCTCTTTGTTCAAGAGGCCAGTGTTTATTTGGCAAAAATTTTACTGGGTAAAGATATCAGCCTTTCAATAGAATTAGCTGTCATTGCATCTTTTTAAATGGTCATGTAAAACTTCCCCCTGTCACCTCGAGTCCTCCTCCTGGAGTTTATTACATCAAATACCCAACTTCTTGTACTTCCATATGATTTCCACTATATTCTTATTCCCCTCAGGCTGCAACATGATAAACTCTCCTATTCCACAATAAAAATCTTCTTGCTCTGTGGGCATCTTTTGAGCTGTGATTTCTGTTTCTCTCATTTCCTGAAGTATTGATGTCTTGAACAGGTAGTTCACACTTGGCTGAAAAAATGTAACACCCTCCCCCCAGCTTACTCTGACTTCCGATTTCTACTTTTGCTACACTACTGAAATTACTTTCTTGAAAATCTCCCATCAATTCTTCCTATCAAAGTAGTGGCTCCTTCCCATTCTTCAACTTCCTCGCCTTCTCTATTTTATGTTGTTTGCTCTATCTTATTAAAAATCATCTCCTTTCACTTAGATGTTTGGGAGGGTAGGATGTCAATGACCAAGGAAGTGGGATTTTGCCCTTGTCACCAAATTCTCTATCCCTATGAAGCAACAGTTTGAAAACATCTTTAATTTTGTAAAATGTTCATGCAAGTTACACATAAGTATGTTTTTACTGAAATGTGAAAAATGAAACGTGTGCATTTCTCCACACCAACCCATCCCAGTCCTCCTCACTTAAAGAACCTGGTGAGCCTCTTCCAGTGCTTTTCCTGAGTATCCATATGGACATATTGGCATGTATACAGATATAGACATTTTATAAACATGATACATACATTGTTTTTTGGTAACAAGTGAGCTCATGTGTGTATTTTTTCTTAAATCTGTCTGTTGCTTTAAAACTAAAAAGAAGAGCTACTTAGGATGGGAAGAAAGGCATGAAGGGTGGGGAGACACCAAGGTGGACAGATGGCTTGCCTTTATGCTTAAAATATCTCATGAATACATAGGCATATTTCATGTCCATGACACACAAAGCTTCTTAAATTTAGCAGTGGAAGATTAAGTGCAGAATCTTGGATTTTGATTTCTTTTTTAATAGTCTTTTGTTGCTAATGTTGAAAATGAAACCACAGACAGCTTCATTTGAGGGGCATCAATAAAATCAATTTCAGTTTTTATTAGGAACTTGGGAAAGAAGGATTTATTTCTATATGTTTTTATTTTAATAGTAAGTTTTGATTTTCAAAAGGTGTGAGGTTGAAAGTAGTTACAGCCAGGAAATAGAAAGAGAGCAGCTTAATTTTAGTCATCTCCTTTCCACATCCTGGCTCTGCTGAGCAAGGTGATTGCCTTACACTGCCCACTCAGATGCCGTAAATATCTTCACGTGTGGCAAGCCTCACCCTAGCGCTGTAGTAACATGCCTTAAACAAAGTATTAAAAGCCTTGAACAAGATGGCATCGGAGTATAATGAGGTTTACTAGTTTTCTAGAAACATGAAACACCTTTTGAAGTGACTTTTATAAGATGAAGAAAGATTTGGACTTCAGAGAAGAGGCTTCCTGTGTTCAGGTTAGAAAGAAACTTGGGTTCAAAAGACTTCAGGTGATTTTTCTATGAACCAAATGATTAGAGATTGATATCTCATCATGTACTCTATTGAAAAGAAGGTTATAGAAGGGCAGATATTAGAAATGGCAAGGGAATCTCAAACAAGAATAAGCAACATTTTATCATTACAGATACAGTCATTACCAAAGAACTGGAGGTATTATTAATCATGTTACATTGAAAGAAATGAGCAATGGATTTGGAGATGATTGTTCACTACTACCGCTAAAGATGAGAAAAGAGAGATTTAAATAAAACATTTTACTAAAAAGATCCAAAAGTGAAAAAATACCTTAGAATTTAAGGACTCCCAGGAAGAGATAAAGAATACATGAATCCATGTTTAAGGAGAAGTTAAGAACATTGTTAACTTTTACTAAGGGCTTGCAGACTTAAGATGGCCTACCCCTCAGAGGCATGCAGAGAAAAGATTACTTAAGTAAGATGTCATTGATTGATACTTTTCTCTCATTTATTCCCATAAACATGGCCAAAGACTTTAGTAATTAATAACCTCAAGATTGGTAATTCTCATTTTAATCATTAATGTTGATCATCACACAAACTGGGAGCATTAAAGAACTGTGGCGAAAAATTGATTTGAGTTTTAATTATGTGTTGCTTAAGAAGGGCTATTTATCTCTTCCCAGATAAGGGCCCACCTGCTGCCTGCCCTACTAACATGAATTCTTAATCTGAACCCATGAACAAGTGTGGTTATCTAAAAAAGAAATATGACACAGATTTATTTTCTTAAAATAAAAAGATAACATTTTTAAAAACCAGAAGCCTTACACTTACTGATCCATTATCCCTGTCCAATTAAAATATGATTTAGAGAACATTTTGAATAAGTTGAAATACCTAGGTACAAATAGGTATCTCTTGAAACCCAGGATCCTACCCTAATATTATTCTACCTACCGTCACCCAAGATTCTTACTATATTGTTCTAGGGCTTTCTGCTGGTGAACATATGCTTAAATAATCCTCTAGGAGATTTCAATATGAATGTATCTCATCACCACAACCAAATGAAAACTACCATTTCAATGCTTCAGTAAAGTATAATTGAAAAGAGAAATCAAAAATGCCTCGGTATATGATTATGCCCCAGTTCACATACTTACCATCTACAATGATTTTTGTTTACCCTTCTAAATCCAGAAGCTCTCTTTCCAGGGGCAACCTCTTTCTTCTGCTTTGTGCTCACTGAATCCTGTTATTTCTTCAATCCTCTCTTCTTGGCCACAACCGTGGTCACATGACCTCATCCAAGCGGTTATCTTATTCCTCAGGCCAAAGTGACTCAAGATGAGCCAGAGGAAGTACTCTCCATGATTTTCTGCTTTAACCACTAAGAAGAGGGCAAGCGTTATTTTTTTTCTGCTACAGACGTCAAACTGGTAAAATGGGTCTTGAGCAGATATAAATGTGTCCTACCAGCTATACTCTGGATCCGAACATTCTGGAATTTTCAGTTATGCTTATCCTGGCTTGAGTTAGGTTTCTATTACCGGCAAATAAAAATGCCCAACAAACACATCACATCATATTAGGTGATGGCTTAAATTCTTTGGCTTATTTTCTTCACCTATAGAATTAAGATAATGGTATCCATCATGCCCATGCACTAGGGAAATGAGACCCAACATTTCAGATGCAAAGCATTTGTTATCTTAGATTATCCAAATGATAAATTTCATATACATCCTTCCAAAATAACTAATTCAGAGAGTAAGTCATCCAAACTAATTATTTGGTATTATATAAAAATGTCTTTTAAAATGTCTTATATTTCTTAATCCTTAAGGAGTTGTTGCATTGCCATGTAAATATTGCTTATCAGCAAACAAAGCAAAAACTTCAGTCTATAAACCAATAACTTATAACAATGAATAATTCTCTTCAGTCACTGAATAGTTTAATCATGATAATAGTTATATGTTAATAGCTCTTTCTTCCACTATTAAAATTAAACTTCCAAGTTTCTGGTAATATGTGTCACTCCTTCTTGAATTTATCTGTCACCTGATAATCATGTAAAATGCAGATTCATAGGTCTAGAGTCGAGCCTGAGTTATGGTATTTCTTTTTTTTTCCCTAACTTTATTGAGCTATAATTCACATATAACATTCTGTAAGTTTAAGATATAAATGTGATTTGACACATGTGTATATTATGGAATGATTACCAGGTTAGGGTTGGTTAGTTAACACCTCCATAACCTCACATCATTACTTGTATGTGACTGTGTGTGTGTGTGTGTGTGTGTGTGTGTGTGAAGATTTAAAATCTCCTCCCTTAACACTTCTCAAGTATATAACAGTATTTTTAACTATTGTTCTCATGCTGTACATTAGATTCCCAGAGCTTACTCATCTTCTGATTGGAAGTTTGTGCTCTTTGATCCACACCCCCCATGTCCCCCATGCTCCAGCCCCAGCAATCAACATCCTGTTCTCTCTCTGTTTCTCTGAATTTGGCATTTTTAGGTTCCACATATAAAGGAAATCACACAGTGTTTGTCATTTTCTATCTGACTGACTTCGCTCAGTATGATGTCTCGAAGTCCATCTGTGTTTTCACAAATGGCAGGATTTCCTTTTTTTAAAAGGTTCAATACTATTCCATATATACATACACATAACACATTCACATACATATTCATACATAAAACATAACTTCATTATCCACCCATCCACTGATAGGCACTTGGGCTCTTCCCATGTCTTGGCTATTGGGAATGTTGCAGCAATGAATATGGGGGAGCAGATAGTGATGGTGATAGCAGATAGCAGATAGTGAATATTCAAATAGTGATTTCATTCCTTCAGATATATTCCCAAAGTTAAAATTGCTGAATCTTATAGTAATTCTATTTTTAGGTTTTTAAGGAACCTTCATGCTGTTTTCCAGAGTAGCTATAGCAGTTTGCATTCCAACCAATAGTGCACAAATCCTCCCCCCAATACTTATTATCTCTTATCTTTTTGATAATAGATATCCTAACAGGTATGAAGTGATATCTCATTGTGATGTGGATGTGTGTCTCCCTCATGATAAGTGACGTCAAGCATCTTTTTCATGTACCTGTTGGTGACTTTCATGTCTTCTCTGGAAATTCCTATTCAGGCCCTCCGCCCATTTTTTAAATCAGAATTTTGGGGTTTTTTTGCTATTGAGTTGTATAAGTTCCTTATATATTTTTGCTTTTAACTTCTTATCAAATAGGTAGTTTATAAGTATTTCCAGTAAGCTCTAAATGACAGATGTATTACTGTGCTGCAGACCAGTTTTGAGCATCAAGGGGCTAGAACAAAACCCTCAGAACAATATAAACACAAGTCAAATTAGTTGGGAGTTGAAGATTTAGACATAGTCCTAGTTTTCTCATTAAAATAAAAACAAAATGAATGATTTTGACCAATGGCTCTCTGGGCTTTCTCTTCCTCATCTAAGATGAAAATATTGAAATTTATTATACAAAAAAACATATGCACATGGTGGGTACTTAATAAACTATTGATTGATTGACACTAAAAAATACCATAGAATTACTCCTCAGGAATTTTAAGGATTTGCCATTCTAAGTGAAAACTATAGACATTTTTTATTAGGTAACCAGAGTAGAGCTTCCAGATTTATATTCAATCTCCATGTTCACATAATATTCAATTTACAAATATATGTGTGTACACACACACACACACATATATGATTCTGTCATTTTCATTGAAGAATTGAGCCTATAACTAAATGTTATTCACAGTTCAGTGACCTAGATAGAGTTCATACTGAAAAGACAAGTTGAGATTGTAGGTAAATGATGAAACACATTTCTGACCAAGTGACTTCATGAAAATATACACTAAAATGTGATTGTCAGTTAAGGTGGCTTCTTAAAGGCAGTCTGCATTAGAATAGGGTACAAATTTCCTTTCTATACTTTGCAGTGCTGATGCAGAATAGTAAACATATCATTTTAATATAAAATAGTCATTCCGGTTCAAAAGTTGTAACATATCCTTGACTTTTTAAGCCAGATGACCTTGAATTATACTGAGAGGCAATATTATTTCACCAGGAAATGCAGAAAATTTGTCAAATTTCAGTCATGAAATTTTAGCTAAGACTATTCCTTCTCAGTGTAAAAGATTTTGATATTCTCTGTTTATGAGATTTTTAAAGTGAATGTAATTTAGTGTGTCTCATATGATGTTGGAATGATCAATGAATGGGGTTTCCCTGTTCCAAGGTAGAATATCAAATATAAGATTAAGCTGTTGATGGATTGATTTGATCAAGCTTTAAGGATATGCCTGAAAAAGAAAAATAACAAGATCAACATTTTCCAGGATTTTTGTTGTTGTTGTTGTTCCTTGATCAACTAAGTCGATTTTGGCTTTTAGTTACTAATCAATGGTCCACTAATGTCTGTTTGAACAATTCAAAAATCCTTAACAGAACCTCATAAAAGTCGATTTGGTTAATTTTCCTCCTCCCATAGGTAAATGTGATCAAATGTATTTTTACTTAGTGAGACCTGAGGCAGTTTAAGATTTTTTAAGTTTATGGGTGGTTTTTTTTTTTTTTAATAAATCTGAGTGAGAATTTTAAGTTAATAACAACATTTCCATGAAGTATTTTCTCTAAACAAAAGAAAAATCTGACGGTTGATTCGAGATCACCACACCATGCTAAGTTTAACACACATTCCGGTACAAAGTTATACGCAATTTGAAGGATAAAAACATCCAGTCTTGAAAGAATTACCCACATGGTACAGATGAACATTTATCTACTCAGCTTTAAGAGGGCTTTGAATGCCTGTAGAAAGCATTTTTTTCACTGAAAAAAGACCATCAACTGCTACATAGACAAGTATTTGTGACGTTGTCAGGAATCCTCTCATTTTGCTATGTATTGCTTCTTTTTTAGTCACAATTTTGAAAGTGGACTATTGACTTGAAAAGGAAGAAAAGTTGAAAGAATGAATTTAGGAGTTTAGCTCTGAATAGAAATCTACCTTGTGTATTTCAGCAGGCAATGGTATATAACATACAGAGATGAATGATTTGATTTGGAATAAATATGACTATTGTTATTTAAGTACAAGGTGAAATAATGAATACTGCCATGTTTTCCAAGCCATAACCCAGCCCTTTGAAATATTAAAAGTAGCTAAAAAATACCAGGTATTTTTTAATGTTCTTTTCTCTATCCTTTTACTGTTGTGTAGTTGTCTGAAGATTGGAAGTAGATTTCTGAATCTTTTGGAAATTTCTTAGTTGAAATAATCCCACGTATGGCTTTTGCTACTTTATCATTATCTTGGCAGGGAAATGAAGATAAGGCAGATAACATTTGAGGCATTTAGCACGACACCTGGCATGTAACATCCACTTAGCATTTGTAAAGTTATGTACGGTCTGCTATATAATTTCTACATTTGATATTACACAAATCAGTGACATTTTTCATGTAAAATAAAATGTCTTTAATCACCAACATAGAAAAATGGGTCTTTAGGCCAAACTTCATCATGATTGCAAAATATTTAGGTTATTTAAAACACTGATGAAGAAGCTCAATCTTTTCCCCTTTTAGCAGATGTGAGTAATTTTCAAGATAGCTCTAGTGGTAAGAACTGGGGGCCTACTTCTTCAAGGCACATGTGCTGAAATGTTCTGTTTTCCAGCTTTATAATTAGAGATTATTTCACAGTGATTTTCAGCACAGATAAAATTTAGCTCCCTTAAGATATGACAGCCATCATCTCTTATTTTCATTAAACACGCTCTAGAGCGGGTGGTTAGAGAAATAAGATAGGAATTAGCATCTGAAAGTTTAAAGATGATTGCAAAATCTCTTCCTTAGAAAATTATGGGTTTCCCTTGGCTTAGCTTTCCTAAAATAAATCAGCATTGCTCCAAGTGGCAGCCTCTTCTGCCTGATGTATCACATTTGAGCTTTCATCTACATCCACAAAAAAGAAGCCTGACTTCAGTTGTTCCAAAATATAAGATGTGTCTCGCTCTTGAGATGTGAGGACAATTGGCTGAGTGTGTCACCAAAGCCCATATGCCCCTCTATAATTTGCCCACTTTTCCTCTTTGGACGTGTCTCGGCATAAATGCATCTGCCACACCATACATGCTCTTCAATGACATACAATTTCCTACACTTGGTAGTCAGCCTTTACAGAGATATTAAAAAAAAAAAAATTTAAGAAACTATTTCTAGTTCTGCTTAAAAAATAAATAAAACTTTGTCATTGTAAGGCCATCAAATAAATCAAGTTAGTCCTTTCACTAATAATCATTTCCTGTGATATCCATTTATCAAGATAAAGAGTCAGTTCATGTTGGCTGGCATCCACATTCAATGGTGGTTTTGTCAGCATTTGTGGACTACAAGAGTTCTTGGCTATGTTTTTTGGAACCAAACTCTGATTCCCAGGGGAACACAGTCCATAAGGTGCTTAGGATAGGAAATTTTCCAAGTCCTCTCTCTCCCACTTTCTACTTGAATTGCTTTGGTCTTTTCATTGCCATGATATTCAAAGATATTCCTATCAAGAATATGTTTCTGATGGGAGTGATCCTTAAAAGGATTGTAAAACAAAAACAACCCTACATTTTACTTGAGTGTCCTAGCGCCTCCTAATGGCTTCTGAGAAAAACCAAAGAAGGAGCCATAGAAATAAGGACATACAACTCACTGTTCTTCTTCTTCACTAATTTCACTATGTGGGGCCACCAAATTGTCCACTAATGTTTCTTTCTCACTACAGAAAACTTATGATTTAGTAGCACTTGTTGTTTGGTACTGGACAAATTAGTAATGGAAGTCTTGTGGAGTTAGGGCTAATTTGACAAGGTAAGAAAGGAATATAAAGAGCAGATACAAACATATAAAGCCAGTGTGCAAGAACAGATGGGAGACCATTTGCTCTCAGCAAATGGAACATGTGACCTTGGTTCTTGACACTATAATTCCTACTTACCGAGCTAATGAGTCCTCCCGTATTTCCTGTCCAGATAGTCTATCAGACACCATTGCTTTCTTCCAATAGATTCTCTGAAACATACAATCAACAAATACGTGTTGAGTTTATACTATGCGCCCAACATTGTAGCAAGTTCTAGTTAAACAACAGAGTATGAGATGGACATGGAAACTATCTTTATAGATCATATAGTTTGACAGGAAAAAGAAATAGGTAATTCCACCAAAAACCATATTGTGAGAGAGGAAGTACAATCTGATATGAAAGCATATAGTTTGGGTAGCATGAGTTTACCAGTCATTAGTATGATAGAGAGAGATACTGATACTGATTAAGGAGGATCTTTTTGAGGAGGTAACATGCCAACTGAAGCCCAAAAAATTATGAGCAATTGACTAGGTGAAGGAAAAGTGAAAGCATTCTAAGAAAAGGGCAAAGGTAAGAACTCTGTGAAGCCCCCAGGATAGAGAATTGGTATTCTGGGAAAATGCCAATATGAGGAAATCCAATACAACCCAAAAACAAACTGAAGAGGTAAGTAAAAGTCAAAACTTGTTTGGGGCACCTGGGCAACAAAGTCAGTTGAGTGTCTGACTCTTGTTTTTGGCTCAGGTCTTAATCTCAGGGTCTTGATATCCAACCCTCGAGTCAGGCTCTGTGCTCGAGTCTGTTTATGCGGAGTCTGTTTAAATTTCTCTCTCCCTTTTCCTCTGCTCCCTTCCCCACTCTCTCAAATAAATAAATTGTTTTTTTTTAAAAAAGATCAAAACTTGGGCATGCTTATTTACCACAGATTTATAATTTATTTTAAAATTAGGAAATTAAATACATCTAGCTTTGTTCTTTTTCAAAATTACTTTGGCTACTTGAGGTCTTTTGTAGTTTCACTGAATTTTATGATTTAAAAAAATTATTATTAAAAAAAGGTATTATATAAAAAATACCTTTGATATTTTGATGGCGATAGCCTTAAATCTGTAGATCTCTTTAGCTAATTAAAACAGTGTGATATTAAAATAACAACAGATATAAAAAAACAATGGAATAGAATACAGAGCTCAGAAATAAGCCCACACATACACAGTCAATTGATCTTTGACAAAAGTGCCAAGAATATAAAAAAGAAAATGGTAGTCGCTTCAGTAACAATATTGAATGAAATTGGACTCATACTCACTGAATGAAATTGGACAAAAAATCAATTCAATATACATTAAAAACTTAAATATAAGACCCGAAACTATAAAACTTCTAGAAGAAAACATATAGGAAAATCTTCTTGACATTAGTCTTGGTAATGATTTCTTAGACATGACACCAAAGGCACAAGCAACAAAAGCAAAAATAAACAAGTGAGACTATTTCAAACTAAAATTCTTCTAAACAAAGAAAACAATCAACAGAATGAGAAGGCAACCTATAGAATGGGAGAAAATATTTGCAAGCCATATATCTGACAAGGAGTTACTATTCAAAGTATATAAGGAACTTGTATAACTCAATAGCAAAAACTTAAAAAAATAAAAAAGAACAAAAACATGTGACTCAGCTTAACAATGGAAAAAGGACTTGAACAGACATTCCTCCAAAGACACACGAATGGCCAACAGATACATGGAAAGTTCCTAAACATATCTAATCATGAGGAAAATGCAAATCAGAACCACAATAAGATATCACCTCACATCTGATTATTTTCAAAAACAACAACAACAAAAAAAAACAAAGATTAGAAATTGTCGTCAAGAATAGGGAAGAATCAGAATCCTTGTACAGTATTGGTGGGAGTGCAAATGGTACAGCTGAGATGAAAAACAATATGGAAGTTCTTTAAGAAATTAAAAATAGAAATACCATATGGACTGTGCGATCCACAAATCCTACTTCTGTGTATTTATCCAAAGGAAACAAAAGTCCGTATCTCTAAATGATATCTGTATTCCCATGTTCATTGCAGCATTATTCATAAGAGCCCAGATATAGAAACAACCTAAATGTCCATCAGTAGATGAATAGATAAAAGAAAATGTGTCATATATATACAAACAAGCATTATTCAGCCTTAAAAAAAGAAAGAAACCCTGTTGTATGTGACAACATGGATAAACCTGAAGGACATTATGCTAGGTGAAATAAACTAGTCACTGAAAGACAAATATTGCATGATGCCACATGGAGAAAGGGTCTAAAATAGTCACACTAACAAAAGCAGAAACCAGAATGGTGGTTGCCAGAGGCTAGGGAGAGAAGAAAATGGCAGGCTATTGTTGAATGGATTTAAAGCTTCAGTCATGGAAGGTGAATAAGTTCTAGAGATCTGCTATATAACATAGTGCCTACAGGTTAAGATACAGTGCTGTGCACTTCTAAAAAATTGATTAGATCTCCTGTTAAGTGTTCTTATCACACAAGGAAAAAAAGGGGAGACATAAGGAAATTTTTTCAAGTGATAGTTTTATTATCCTGATCATGGTAATGCACAGGTGTGCATATGTCCAAGTTCATCAAATTGCACATATTAGACATGTGGAGTCTTCTTAATATAAATTATCCCTCAGCTGTCTTAGAAAACTTGGGAATGCTTTTAAGAACTCTGCATTTCATTCTAAAGGCATGGAAAAGCTAAATAAAGTTTTTAAGAAGTCATGGTAACAATCAGATTTATATCTTCCACCATTTAAGATAAATTGAGTCTATTGTATTAAATAAGGAGGGAAATGGTATTGACTGGGACTAAAGCTATGGTCCCCAACTGGGGATATTATTGTTTCCTGGTGAACATTTCATAATTTGTGGAGATACTTCTGATTGTCAGGACCCAGGGAAGGGAAGGAGGAAGGGTTGCTATTGGCATCTAGTTAGTGGAGGACAAGGATGTTGCTAACCAGCATACGGTGTACAAGATAATCTAACATAAGAAAGAATTATCTGGTCCAAGATGACAAGGGTGCTAAGATGACAATGGTGTTAAGAAACCCTGGAGTAGACTGAAGGTAAAGCAAATGAAGAGAAATTGAATATTAGACAGATATTTAGGGGGTAAAATTAATACAATTTAGTGATTAGATAAAGAGGTCAGGCATAACGACCAAAAAAGTTTGACTCTCAAGTTTTTGACTTGGGCAATTAATTTATGGTTGGTGATAGCATGAACTGGTTCAGGGAGCCATGTTGCAAGAACAGCTTTTGGGTGAAGTGGAGTGGGAAAGAATGCCATGTTGAGCGTTTTGCTTTTGAAGAGCCTATAAGACAGTCAAGAGAATTTTCTAGAATGTTTGTATATAAGCAGTTCTGGGACTCAGGAGGAAGTAGAGTGAAGCTAAACATTTAAGAGTTGTTATGAGAAATAAATTAGATACCTCACATGAAGAGTTCCCCCCACATTATAATCATTTAATAAATGTTATTATTATCAGTAGAATTGGCATATGGATTGTAACTGAAGCCGGGAGAGGAAGAATACCTCAAGAGAGAAAGCAGAGTGGGAGACAAGGATGGAGCTCCAAGTGATACCTAAAAAGAAAAGCAGGCAGAGGAGAAGGTGGAAAGTGTGGCTGTGTGATTAGAAAAACAATCTGAGGGGTTTGAAGTGGCGGGGGAGGGGGTGGGAGGTTGGGGTACCAGGTGGTGGGTATTATAGAGGGCACGGATTGCATGGAGCACTGGGTGTGGTGAAAAAATAATGAATACTGTTTTTCTGAAAATAAATAAATAGAAAAAATTAAAAAAAAAAAAAAGAAACATGGGAAGAAAACCAGGAGCATGAGGTATCAGGAAACTGGGAGGCGGAGAAGGTGGGGAGTGGATTTCTAAAGAATCTAGTGGTCAAACACATCAAATGCTGCTCTGAGTTCAAGTAGATTGAAAATTAATTTTTTTTCCAAATAAGTTTGGAGAAGAGAAAGTCATTGGTGACCTTGGGAAATGCTGGTTTGGTAAAGCAGTAGGGAGAGATAGAGTGGATTGGGGAGTGAAGAGAAGAAATATGGCTTTTCAGCAGTTCTTTTATGAAAAGCTTGACTGCAAAGAGCAAGAGAACAGAGATATAGCTAAAACAGTTTATGGTTGGTTTATTATTATTAGCCTCTATTGCATAAGAAAGAAGAGATTTGGTATGTTCAGATATTAATGTCATGGTTAAATGTCAATAGAGAAACAGTAAAGATACAGGATAAAAAGAAATTTGGGGCAAGATCTCCAAGAAAGAAAAAAGGCAGCATGAGAAACAAGATGACTGACGGAGCCCACATAACAAACAGCTGATTTGTTTAGTCATTTTCTTTGTAGGTGGAGAGAGTTGATACAGACTAGAGAGCAAAGTCCCTAGAGTATTGAAATGAGGGCATTGCCAAAGAGAGTCCTTGTTTGTTTGCTGTTCTCAGTTTGATGGTATTTGAATATTAAGGGACAATAAAAGTCTCTTTTTTGGGACTCTCTTCACAGGCAATGTTAGTTTTAATTTAATTCATGAGCTGAGGGATAATAATGTGTTCTAAAATCAATATCCTATTTGTGACCATCAAAAAGAGAAATGACTCCTGCTCATAACTGCTAATATACTCTCAAGTTTATCTGGACACGAAGATGAGGATAATTCTTTAATTTTTCTTAATGTACTAAAGGGCTTTATGAAGTATATGAGAGAGATGGAGAGGTTGGAGAAATCATGGATGATACCTTCACATTCCTTTGTAACCTGTAGATTAATAGTAGGGGAAGGAGATGGAATGGGGGCAGGGGGTTAGAGGGCAAGAAGAATGCCACTGACCAGCTACATGATCCTGAGCAAGTTCTCTAATGCCTTGTTGTCTCCATTTCCTCATCTGAATAAGGGGAATTATAACACCATTTTCATATAGGTTACTTTAAGGATTAAATGAGATAATGCATGTTATAATCCTCCAGAAATATTACTATTAGAGTGGAAAATTTGCCTTTGCCAGGTCAGTGATATGACCATTCTATTTTTATATTCACAAATGCACTGGACTTTAATTCATTCTCTTAAACAGCCAACGTTAATTCAAAATCATGACAATGGGTTTCAATACCTGGAATAACTGAGCAACAGAGCATCCTCACTTTTGCTCTGCAGGGCATTGTCCGTCTAAAAGCAACTGTGTAAATACTAAAGATGAGAGAGAAATCATGCAAAAAGGGATGAAACTGCCTTTGCCTGTCCTGTTTGGAGGCCCTCCATCGACTGCCCTCCTGCTCTGACCTCTCATTTATTATCTCTCTTTCAAGAAGAAAGCATGGAGAGGAAAAAACAAAATGCTCCCAATGAAAATATTTGACAAAAAGAAAACCTTAGCTTGGTTATCATTTCCATATACTGAATAGCCACTGTCTTTTGATCACTCACCTTGGCATTTTATGCTTTTGGAAAAAAAAAAAAAAAGAGAGAGAAGAAAAAGTTCAGAAGCAGTAATAATATAATTGGGGTGATCTATGTTTGGAAGTATGTGGACAGGGCAAATGCCATGATCCTTCATTGCTCCAGAACCAGAAACTAATGAGTCTGATTCACCTCTTTGCCTCAAACATGCCTTGGCTGAAGGTTAATCACATTAATTCCTGTGAGTCAACATTCTGCCATCTCATGGAAAAAAAAAAAAAAATGTTAACCGTTCTAATAGTTAAAGCTCCATGTGATGATTTTCAAATTTTCCTGAACCATCTGAATCCTGCCAACTTTGTATGTCCTTTGGGTTAACTCTTTTCTATCCAACATATACTTGGTTGCTGAGAGTCTAGAAACAAGTGCTTTTACACCTCAGGGCATTTAAATTGAGGAGCATGGGAAATTGCAGAAGAGGAAAGTCAGAGTATACCCATGAAGACTAGTGAAAATGGATATCAGAAATGAAAGGATGCTTTTGCAGACCAGTCATATCAAGTCTAGAATAAAATGAAACCCCACATCTTTCTCCTCGTTTTCCTTTCATACTAGCCTTTTACCTAAAAAACATCAAGGCTTACAGGTGATTAGCTCATCTTTAGGCCAAAACCATAAAAACCAATGGGTGTTTTATCTGAGTTAGCACTGCAACCCGTCATGACGCTTAATAACTACAAAGATGACCTAGCCCAATGCTTTCTCAAAGAGTGATGTGCATAGAAATTCCCTGGATCTTATTAAAATGCAGATTTCGATTCAGTAGCTTTGGAATGGGGCCCAAGACTCTGTATTTCTTACAACTAATTCTATTGCCTTCAAATTCAAGGTCTACAGATTGCATTAATATGTTCAAAGTAAAATCACTTCTAAGGATCCATCTCATTGCTTAATCTATGTCAAAATTCTATGATTCAGAACCCAGTCCACTATTTCAGTGTGTCAAAATCTTCGTAAAAGTTTTTCACAGTGTCTTGATGATTGTCTCATGTCCCTAGCCATGAAGATTCTTCAGAGCTGCTCAATAACCCAAGTCTTAATTATTAAAGGTTTGTTGGAATGGGTGGATCACTATGATGTATACAGAATTTTTTTATTGGGCTCAATTTTTTTCTCAGATGTAAATTTTAACTTTTTAAATCATAAAATAAAATTTAAGGTGTAAATTTAGGGTCTGTTCACATTTCTAGTACATTAACAATTAATATGGAATGAGACAATATGGAATGAGACAAGATCTTTGGCACCAATGTCATTAATAGTATATAAACAGCAAAATCTTAGTTTAAGATACCCTAGCATGCAGCAGAGGCTAGCATATCCTGAATTCCTGTAACAGTGTGTTGGACTTAGCTGAAGTCCAAGGCTGTGTTCTATTCACCAATAGTCTTTGTCAGAAAAAAATAGTGAAAAGAAAAATGCTACCATAGAAGAAAGACTTTTTTAATAAGAGGGATGTATTCCCAAGGTCTCTTTTTCTGTAGGATATTTCAGCCATTCTCAATTTCCATAGTCTTTTTGTTATTCTGCCACACCCAATAAGCCCTACCCTTAAATAAACCCAAGAGTCTGTCTTCCCAGTGCCTGTGTTCAAGTCACTTGAGATCGTCTGGGGCAAATCACATCACCAGGTTGATTGATTGCACTTTCAGTTTGTAATTCCTAGTCCTGGCTCAGCTGTCCACATCCCTTATGATCTTATCACATAATTCCAATCAGTGCATTCCAATCAGTTTCTGCAGATTCTTTTTGTCCTTCACACTCCTCAGATGACCAACACCTCCTGTGTTCCCTTCAGTGTCACTGGATGGCCTTAGCTAAGTATGGCTTGTAGTAAAGCAAACTATCTGAAAGCAAACTGTCTAGGTTTGTATTCAGGTTCTGGCAATTTGTCTAAATGCAACTTTAAATATTAACACCTGATCTGATACATGATTTGCAAATATCTTCTCCCATTCAGTAGGTTATCTTCTTGCTTTACTGATGCTTTTCCTTCACTGTGCAAGTTTTTATTTTAGTGTAGTCACAATAGATGAATTTCATATCTTAATTATACTTGAGTAAATAACTAAATAGGAAAAAAGGAAAAATAAATAATTTTTAAAAATCAATGTAACTTTAGGCATATATTTCTTAATAGTTCTTTGTTAGTAAAATAGAGATAGTAATAGTTTGTACCTCATAAGGTTATTAGAAATAGTAAATGAGTCAGGACATGTTAACGTTTTAACACAACGTCTGCTATCAATAAACCATCAAAAGTTTACTATTATTCTAACTACATATTCTCAGAAGAAATGAAGCCACTAGATAGAAATCCCTTTAAATTTCCATGCTCATATCAACAAATACATCTGCACCCTCATGACCTCATCTAAATCTTATTTCCTCCAAAAGGCCCTACCTCCTGAAGCCATCACACTGGGGTTAGGGTTTCAACATACAAATTTGGGGGAGACACAAATATTCAATCTATAACATTAACCTACAACTAATTGACCTCCATCCCTTCCACCAAAAATCCTCTAGATAAAGTTACAAATAATTCCCGTGTTCCTAATTTCCAATCATCATATTGCTTGAGCTCTTCCCAGCATTCACACATTGACTGTCTTTCTCTTTGACTTCCATAACATTACACCCTCCTAATTTTCTTCTTACTCCATAGCTCATGCCAGAAATGTCACAATCTCCAATCACCAAGTGTGATGATTCTCCATCCTAAATATTTTTAAAGGCATCCACTTTTTCTCATGGCTACTGAAGCCATAGTAGATAAATAATATTCTTCTACCCAACCATCTGAAACATTCTTTTTTATTCTCTACACAGCATCCAGTGATTAACTTAAAAACTTTATAGCTCTTCTTAAAATCCTTCAATCACTATTTATTGTTTTTATGTTAAACAGAGCATGTTTTACATTTATTTTAATTGTAATATAAAAAAAAATCAAATATACTTCAAAGCAGGGAGGCTATTATAATAAATCCTCACATATCTTTTACCTAGCCTTAATAATTGTTATAATTTTATCATATTTCCTTCATCTGTTTCCTCTTTGTTCCATTGTTTTTTGATTGTGGTAAAATACACATAACATAAAATTTACCATTTTAACCATTTTCAAGTGCACAATTCTATGACATTACATACGCTTGGTTGTGCAGCCATCAGTACCACCCAACTCCTAAAGATAGCTTTTTTGCTACATGACAAAGATGACAAACATGAACTGCTCTTCATCTCAGTCATCCTCCGTCACTACAGGCAAGTCATTGTGGCCTTTATATAGTTTCTTGTACCTGCTAAACTTGTTCCTTACTCAAAACCTTCACCCCTGCTTAAAATGATTTTTCCCACCCACTTTACTAGCTGAATCCTACTCATTACTGAAGATTCAGCTTAAACATGAGCTCTTTCTCTGAAAATGCATACTAGGCAAGGTCTCTGGCCACATGTTTTTGCTACATGCCTTACTTCTATATATGGAAGTTAACTCTAGAGCCAGACTGCCTGGGTTTGAATCTTGGCTCTTTATGACCTTGAGCAAGTCATTATGTCTCTGTGTCTCAATTTCTATCTGCAAAATGGGGATAATAGGACTACCTCTAGGTTATTTTGAGAATTTTTTAAGTATTTAGAAGATGGCCTGGAACTTAGTGTTGCATAAGTATTAGCAATTACTATGCTTCAAAATATTATGGTCTTGAGGACATCTGGATGGCTCAGTCAGTGAAGCACAGGACTCTTGATTTCAGCCCAGGGTCCTGAGATCCACCCCCCTCCATAGGGTTCCCAACTCAGTGGGGAGTCTGCTTCCTCTCACTCTCTCTCTCCCCCTGCTTGCGCACTCTCTCAGTCCCTCTCAAATAAGTAAATCTTTAAAAAACTACTTAAGGATGATTTTGTGAAAGTTTTGTTAAATATCTGTCTGCACCCATGGAGTCTTTTACCATTACCACTGTATTCAAGACTCTAGTGCAGTGCCTGTCACAGTATTCCTTAATCAATATTGTTTGAATATTGGTCTCCCCTCTAACATTTCTAGCTCAGAATATTGTTAGTAAGATCAAATTGAAGAAGAAGAAGGAAGGAAGGAAGGAAAGAAGGAAGATGGATTCATGAAAATTTTCTTTAGATCCCAACGTGCATTAACATACTGTTGTTGGGAAGGTCAGGCACAAACAAATGACAGTAAAGTGTATCTGAGATGTTGAGCATCCACATACTAAACTGCCATAGTTCATAACATATATTGGTATATCCCAGAATGAGTTCCTTGAAATGCTGGTTTATTAAATAGTCAAAAGAAAAAATAGGAACTTTTTATTTTGATTAATAAATATGGGAAATACTTCAAATAATTGTCCCCCTCCTCCTTTATAGCTTCGTAATATATGTTACCCTGTAGAGCACTGGAAAATAAAATACTTCAACTTCTTTAACTCAGAATTTCATATTTTTCATATTTCTTCTGTCCATAGAACTTTTCTTTTTTTTTTTTTTTAGAATACCTATTTATTAGCCATAGGAACCAAGTTTCATAGACTCTAAGAACTTGATGGGTCATAGGGTAGAAGTAATATGATTTCAGCAAAAGCAAGATCACTGTAGACACAAGTGATCTAACAATGTTTCAGGTTCAAGTTGAAATGTCAGCCTGGCAATAAAGAGAACAGAATTTAGATACACAAAGAGAAAAGAGGAAAGCATTTCACAGATAACAAAATGTTAGTCACAGAAATGGGCTTAATTTGGTAAGTATGTGGCTCAATTGTGTCGATACCAAATCTCACAATGTTGCCCATTTTTCTTTAGGATGCTTAGTAAGAACTACATAATTATTTTTCTTTGAAGTTTCATGGAGAAGTTGAGAATTTAACTTGCATTTGAGGAGGAGTTGGCTGGGTGGGTGGTGTGGAGAAGAGAAGAAAAATGTAAAGGTTTCTGAAAGGGAGGGGAAAATGGACAGGCAAAACGGCATTCATTGACACTGCTCCCCTCAGGTTTTCTGTGTATTTTATCATTAACTTTTCAACAACAATCCTCTACAGTGGCTATTGCCATATCCGTTTTACAAATAAGTAACCTGGGGCTCAGAGAGCTTATGTAATATGTCCAAGAGCACACAGCAGAGTTTCAGTGAGAATCTAAAATACTCTTTCCATTATACCACACTGTCCCCTAAATTCAATTGGAAATTAAAACCGCACACACTGTTCTCTCTTTTTTGTCACCACCACCATCCCCTCATTATACTCTCAATAACGTCTGTCACACACACACACACACACACACACACACCACCCCTTCCCACGCCTCATCTCCACACAGACATACAGAAAATGTGCTCTTTATCTTTCTGAATATACTCATGCTGTCCTGCATGGAAGCCACAAGCCACATGTGACTGCCAAATACTTGAAAGCTGGCTAGCCCAAACTGAGATGTGAGTGTAAAAAACACATCAGATTTCAAAAACTTAGACCCCTCCCCCAAAAAAGTAAAATACCTCATTATTAATAATTTTCATATCGATGACATATTTAAAGGATAATCATTTAAACATATTGGGTTAAGTACATTATTCTTAAAATTGATCTCACTTGTTCCTCTTTCCTTTCTCAAGTACCTACTAGAAAATTTTACATTACACATGCAGGTTATATTTGTGGCTCAAATAGTATTTTGATTGCACAGTCTGGTATGTAACATAAGCATTTCTTTTTGTCCTTTTACATTCTGTGCTTGAAATTCTCAAGACTTCTCCCATGATTAGGATTAATCCCTTGAAATACAAGTCCATATAAGTGAATGAATCTATCAGAAATTAGCCCAATCATCAGGAAAGGCCCCAAATGAATGGAGCTGAGGCAGGGGGAAAAAAAAGATTCAGATAGAATCTAGTCCAGGTAGAGAAAGAGGGGGAGATTAACAGAAGCTGGGTTTGGTGCTACATAGGAAGTTTGGCAGGTGACCAGAGAATGAGGGGCTCAGGAATTTAGAAAGACATTGCAAAATAGAAGAACTACCACTCTTACAGGGTACCAAGGATGGGCCCTAAACACCCATTTGCATGAATTCTCTTTTTTTTAATTTTTTTAAATTTAAAGATATTTATTTATTCAAGAGAGAGAAGAGAGACAGAGAGAACACAAACAGGGGGAGTGGCAGAGGGAGAGGGAGAAGCAAGTGCCTGGCTGAGCAGAGAGCCCAGCTCAGAGCTCAATCCCATTGATCATGACCAGAGTCAAGGCAGATGCTTAACCAACGGAGCCACTCAGGTGCCCCTGCATGAGTTCTTTTTTAAAAACTAAACACTACATCAAAAATTAATGGTGTATTATTGTATGTTAGCTAACTGAACACAATAATAATTTTTTTAAAAAACTAAACTTTGTTCTGTAAAAATTATGATCTTAATGCCAAAGATACACTCTGATCCCATGACTCCAAGGGAGGTCTTAGTGCTGCAATCCAGTCAGGGCTTTCTGGTAACCCTAGGACTCAACAAGTAATGTTGATTTCAGTGGGGTTCGACTTGAGGGAGAGCTGCCACACTCACACCATTGATGAATTACCAGCCCAGTGAAGCTGTTGGCTCAGTGTCTCTGGGCTTAGAAGAGAAAGGCTGAATAAGGGCAAACAGTGGACTCTTAACTCAGTTACTTTGAAGAAAACAATTACTATTCTTGGTAGAGAGGTCTCCCTTCCCATCATTAGTTGCTTCGTTATACCTGCAAGTTCATCCCTGATGTGGAAATATTTTCCTGGGATCTGTTACAACCACATGCTTATCTGAGGCAATTTGAGTACTCTTCTGACTGAAGTTGAGAATTTCTCAACTGTTTCTCAAGCTCTAATTGCTATTTTAAAATGTTAAAATGTGTAGCAAGTGGTGAAGAAAATGGCACTATTTAGATTCTTTTGTTTTACGTAACTTAACATTTAGAGATCATTGTATGTGTCCTTTCAAGAAAGAAAGATTCAAAGGACAAAATGTGATTTTTAAAGGGAATAGGGGAGGGGGCAGGAACAGGGCCAGAATCTTAGCTCTTGAAATGCTGTGTTTATGTAAATGACAGTGTGCTTTGTATATTGTAAAAATGAAATTACCATAACTCCATGAAGTGATGAAGAAATACTGGGATAAGGGACTCAGCCCCATGACTATTAACTGTGTCACCTTGGGTCACTTACTTCATGAAGTTTGTTTCTCTCCTGTAAAATGAGGATAATTAAATTTCCCTCCTGAGGTTGAAGAAAGCAAAATCAATGGACTGTAAGTCACAACTACCACCACCTGGAACAGAAGAGCTACTAACCCTCTCAGTGTACTCCTTCCATTTTTAAAGCAAGGGGCATTACCTCTTTCACTCAAGAAACTTCAATCATGAATCAGAACATCTTAGAACAATTCAAAGTCCTCTCGGTAAATTCCCAAGTCTGTTGTTCTGGCCACAGAGCAACCCTCTCTGGAAGGCCACTCCATCCATATTCCTCAGAAGCAAAAAAAAAGTACTCCTTTTACTTCTCTTGTTTGCCTTATAAAAAAATGACAGGGATACCTGGGTCACTCAGTCAGCTGAGCATTTGCCTTTGGCTCAGGTCATGATCTCAGGGTCCTGGGATACAGCCCTGTGTCTGACTCCCTGCTCGGCGGGGAGTCTGCTTCTCCCTCTACACGCCCCCACCCCCCACCACCACCTCCCAGCTCTTGCCTGAGCACACATTCTCTTTTTCTCTCTCAAATAAATAAATAAAACCTTAAAAAAAGAAAATGACAATTTTCTCTATCTCAGATGAGTGATCAGTTTTACTCTTTCAACATTTGCATTTCTGTCTCTATCCAGTAGCCCTTCCTTAAAAAAGCAGTCTTCATTTTGCACTTGAGCCCCAACCAGGGAGCCTCTCAAATCAGTGAGAAGACAGGACCCGAGATTCTGTCTCCTCTTCTAAGACTGTGGCGTCTTGTTCTCCTGGAAAGTTATAGGACCACTGATTTCAGTTCATTAATTAGGAAAAGATTTGAAACAGGGAGACCCTTCCAGAAATGGATCCAGTAGCCTCAGGAGGTAATAAATTTCCCACCATTGGAAATGCTATGGCAGGTGTTAGAAGACAACTTGTTTATTCACTGAGTAAATACTTAACGAGTCCCTACCTCATGCCTGTGATGGGACACTGGGAGTAGAAAGTGAATGAGACAGACAAAGCCCCTGAGTCAGGGTGCTTTTAATCTAGTAGAGGAGACAAATGCAAAAAGCAAATAATGTTGTATTTTGCTAAATTACAGAAACACATAGGAGGGCAGCTAACGCCTAATGAAGACTTTCTATAGAAATGAACATCCAAGTCGGATCTAAAGGAAATATGAAGGTAAAAAGAGCAGAGAAAAACACGTTCAGACAAAAGACACAGCGTAAAAAAGTCTAGAGTGGAGAGAAAATAAGGCTCCAGCAAACTAACTGTCAGTATGAAGAGGACAAAGGAGAAGGGAGTGGCCAGGAAGGAACCTGGCAAGATAAGCAGGAACCTGAACAAGGAAATTTAAAGAGTCATATACACATGTCAAAGAGCTTGGATTCTATCCCCACTGAAGCCAAGATGCACTGGTGGTTTTCTACAGATCACAGATCCTGTGTCTGGGAGTCTGGCCTTAGCCCTAACCTCCAGTGATTGAATGGAGAGCTACCTGGCCCATATCCAGTTTCAGTCCAGGAGAGGGCTCTCTCTGAGAGGGGTGTCGGCATCTCTGACCTGGGTATATGAAGGGGAAAAAAAGAAGTTGTTCTGAATTTTCTGAGTTTTGCTTCTTCCATTATCATTTCTCTTAAAAAGCCAGAGAAAAGGAAGATTTCCAAGTGACCCTTACAAGACCTATAGAAAAATGAGTGCCCCATCAACCAGAGATCCATTTAGTGATTACCACGGAGCAAGGAATTCCTTTGGAAACAATCTGTTGACATTCTAAAGATAAATGTACACTACTAGCAAAAGAAAAATAAACAAGAGCATCTGTGAGACAAATACTACAGAAAGAAAAAAATCTTATATTACTGACCTTTCCAGGAACAGGTAAATTCCCTCCCCTATCTCCCACCTCCATAGTCACAAGGACATAAAAATTTCCAGTAGAGAGAATGACTCAATCTTTTTTTTTTCTGTAAATAGCTAATTTATCATTAGCATAATAACAGCTAACATCAACTGAACATTTACTATGTGCCAGAAAGACATTAAGTGTTTTACATGCATTGCTTTATTTAATCCTCACATGACTGAGAGGTAGGTAGGTATCATCATTATTGCCATATTATAGATAGGAAAACTGAGGCTAAGAGAGGTTGAGGAATTCACTCACCATCGTAAAGCTCATAGTGATGGAATCAGGGATTCAGACTCAGAATCACAGCCACTACACAAGCATCTTAAGAGGCAGAATACCCAGGATCTATAAAGAACTCCTCAAACTCAACACACACAAAACAGACAATCATATCAAAAAATGGGCAGAAGATATGAACAGACACTTCTCCAATCAAGACATACAAATGGCTATCAGACACATGAAAAAATGTTCATCATCACTAGCCCTCAGGGAGATTCAAATTAAAACCACATTGAGATATCACCTTACACCAGTTAGAATGGCCAAAATAACAAGACAGGAAACAACATGTGTTGGAGGGGATGTAGAGAAAGGGGAACCCTCTTACACTGTTGGTGGGAATGCAAGTTGGTGCAGACTCTTTGGAGAACAGTGTGGAGATTCCTCAAGAAATTAAAAATAGAACTTTCCCATGACCCTGCCATTGCACTACTAGGTATTTACCCCAAAGATACAGATGTAGTGAAAAGAAGGACCATCTGTACCCCAATGTTTATAGCAGCAATGGCCACGGTTGCCAAATTGTGGAAAGAACCAAGATGCCCTTCAATGGATGAATAGATAAGGAAGATGTGGTCCATATACACTCTGGAGTATTATGCCTCCATCAGAAAGGATGAATACCCAACTTTTGTAGCAACATGGACAGGACTGGAAGAGATTATGCTGAGTGAAATAAGTCAAGCAGAGAGAGTTAATTATCATATGGTTTCACTTATTTGTGGAGCATAACAAATAACATGGAGGACATGGGGAGTTAGAGAGGAGAAGGGAGTTGGGGGAAATTGGAAGGGGAGGTGAACCATGAGAGACTATGGACTCTGAAAAACAATCTGAGGGTTTTGAAGGGGCGGGGGGTGGGAGGTCGGGGTACCAGGAGGTGGGTATTATAGAAGGCATGGATTGCATGGAGCACTGGGTGTGGTACAAAAATAATGAATACAGTTATGCTGAAAATAAATTTTAAAAAAATTAAAAAAAAAAAGGAGGCAGAATTCAGAGGCACGTGGGTGGCTCATTGGTTAAGCCTTCAGCTCAGGTCGTGATCCCTGAGTCCTGGGATCGAGCCCCATGTTATATTCCCTGCTCAACAGGGAGCCTGCTTCTCTGTCCCCTCCCTGCTCATGTTGTCTTGCTATCTCTATCTTTTTTTTCTCAAATAAATAAAATCTTAAAAAACAAAACAAAACAAAACAAAAAGGCAGGGGCACCTGGGTGGCTCAGTAGGTTAAGCCTCTGCCTTTGGATCAGGTCATGATCTCAGGGTCCTGGGATTGAGCCCTGCATTGGGCTTTCTGCTCAGTGGGGAGCCTGTTTCCCCCTATCTCTCTCTGCCTGTGTCTCTGCCTATTTGTGATCTCTCTGTGTCAAATAAATAAATAAAATCTTTAAAAAAAAAAGAATTTGTAAATAAAAACAAATTATTTTTATTAAAAATAATTCACACTACCTGCTTCAGCAGGTAGTACATCTAGTGTACTTGTTAAAGGTACAAATTCTTCAGGCCCACTCCAGGCCTATGGAATTAGGAATTCTCTGCAGGAGTGGGGTTTAGTGATCGTATTTTCATCAGGTACGTTGGGTCATTCTTAGGGACACTGAAGTTGGAGAAACCCTCCCCTCCCTAAACCATTCAAAAGATGACTGAAGTAACTGCCCCTGCCTTCCGGGAGAAAAAGTGGTCTAAGGGAGAAACACTCTTGTTGTCTTTGAGTATGATTGCTCCCACAGCAAAACTGTCAAACTGGTAAAGAGAAATCTAGCTCCCACCTGCCTCAGGGCTTTTGCTGTCATTAAAGCTGTGGCTGCTCCCCACAGTCGGCACCCCCCAGGGACCCTTGCTCTTGAACCTGGAGCAGCCTTTCTTGATGCCATAACCGATGGCGCCCGGCCATAGTCCCTCAGCATCCAGCTCTGTCCCTTACAAACTACATCAAAACGGAAGTTATTTAAATTCTTGGGCCTCAGTTTGGATATTTGTAAAATGGGAACAATACTCAGGAAACAGCTTTACAACAAAGAATACATTAAATATTATCAGATATTTGATGTAAAATTTATCTAGCCTAAAACCTGATGCCTGAGAGCTTCTCAACAAATGGTGATATGAGTGATTTCTTCAAAGAGCCCAGCCCTCTGGGATAGTCCTTTGATTTTGAGACCAATTTCAGAATAACGGGCAACCAGCCTTGCCCTTTTAGTTGGACAGATGTGGGCTCAAGTCTGGACTTGGTCAGTCCCTGGGAGATCATGGGCAACTTACTTAAACGCAATAACTTTCATCCTATCACTCATTACACACAACAGATGACTACTTCTTAGTTCTTCTAAGAATTCAAAGAAAAAAGTATGCAAAGTTCTCATACACAGTGAGCTCTTGATATCTGTCCTCTTCTCTCCCACTTTAAAGCCAACTCACCTTGATTTCTCAACAACCTCAGAAAGCACTTCGCTATAATTTAACTTTGTGTATTTTATTGAACTCTAATTAACTCCTTTTAAAGCAGCAAGATAGTACTTCAGTAATTTCCCATTAATTTATTGACTGGAACCCAAACATTATCCAAGTATTAGATACGGAACATTTCCTAGTCTTCTTAACAGCCCAAAGGATTTGGCCAGAATGGGTTCCCTTAGAATCCACGTAGCTCAAGCCGCGTCTCTTCCCGGTAGAAACTAGCAGCCAAAAGAGGGGAAGTGATGGAAAATCCAGGTCAGCTGCAAAGATGGTTAAAGAGTTGGAAAATGAAGTTTGTGAAAAAATAATTTTAAAAAGGAGAAATAGTTTGTTCTGGAGATACTGAGGACAATCCAGTGATGGTCATCAGGCACAGCAATGTTTATGCTCCAAGGAAAAGTGCGCGTCAGTTGCCTGCCATTTCCACCAAAGACAAGGGTCTCTGGACCGAATCATAGCAGGAAGGATTTAGAACAAATACTGGAAAGATGATGGCAACAACAGACCTGACAGTTCCTCTGATTTGTTTTCTATTATCCTTTAGAATTCTCCCAGAGTTATGATTCAAATATCAGGCTTTGGCCACATGTAATTACTTCTCTAAGCTTCATTTATTCACTCAACCCACAATTGGGGAGCACTTCAAGAGCACCAAGCACTATGCTGGGTTCTGGGGAGATAAGAACCACTTGGATGTAGTCCCTAAATTTGAGGCATTATGGTCCAACTGGAGTACACATTCCACACAGGGTCCTTAGAAAGGCAAATCTAGACTGTAATGATCATCTTCTTGTTCAGCAACTTTGGAGATTTCTACATCACCCTATAGGTAAAGACACTAAATTCTGAATTCCTTAGTATGTCATTCAAGACCCTTCTAGGATCTTACCCTCTTTCTAGTCTCATCTCTCAGCATTACTACAGCATACCCCAACTACACCCAGTCCCCTAAATATACTTTTGTGAAGAGATGCTTTTGTAGCTCAGGGGGTTTGCCCATGCTATTTCTTCTGTTTGGCATGCTCTGTTCCCCACCATCACTGAGCCCCTGGAAATAGAGCAGTCCTCCTTGTAAGTAATTGACTCATCATGAGTTCTGTGTATCGGTATCCCTGATAGATTGTAAGCCCCGAGAAACCAGGCATCAGGGAACATCACTGTGGTCTAGTGGTTAGCAAAGTGGCTCACATTATGTCATCAATATGTGGATGACTGATACAGGAAGGAAGGAAGGAAGGAATAGAGAGGGAGGGGGAAGTGAGAGAGGAAGGGGGGAATGGAGAGAGAGGGGGAGCTCCATGTGATGGGGTAATACTTCTCAGTCTTAACAATAGTTCTCTCCAAAGACTTCTTTCTACTTCCTGTACAATCCCTCCACCCCTACCTGTGCCCTGAACTTGTAACCCACTATTGAAACTGAAACAAAAATAAAATCAGCTTGAGTCAGAACTCCAAAGGAAGGAGTTTCCTTTGAGGGCACCTGGGAGCTGCAGCAAAACTGACTCGGTTCTAAGTCGTCATGCTTCCTCATATCCAAGGAGGATGTGCCATGACTTGAGGGTTATCTATTAGGGACCCAATCAGAGAAGCAAAACCAACAGGTAATATGTATTACATGTTACATATCATATATATGTTATATATACCATATATATATATCATGTGCATAAGTACTTTGTATCATATATAATATCATATATATGTGTGTCTGTGTGTATATATATATATAGTCAAAAGTTAAGAAATAGCCAAAGTAAAGGCAATGAATCTCTGAAATAGTAATCAGTAACAGTTTATTGTGCAAACTAGGAGCATTCACACCAAAACATGGAATGGGACTCAGAGGTTATTATTATAGAGCTGCTCATATAGTAAAAATGTAGTGACTGTTTTTCTTCACAATGATTTGTTATAACATTAAATTTTCTTAAAGGATAGGGAATTATCAGTCAGTGGTTACCTCATATCAACCTTGGGAAGCAGTTCAAGTTTTCCTTATGATTTCCAGAGACCCAAACAAGAAATGACCCTGGTTAAGTTAGTCTTGCAAAATAAGCTAAATAAAGCTCTGTTTGTAATGACTAAACTGGTTCTGCCTGCTCAGGGAGTTTTCAAGATTGGTCTCCATTTGTTTTTGCTTTTAAAAATATCTTATAGTATATATAGAAGGGATTTTATATTATGTAATTTGGGAACTTTTCAAGAAATCTCTGGAAAGTCATTGTCTCTGACTGTTGTTGAAGCTTGAATTCCATCTAAGAAGAAAAGATTAATGTCAAGTGGGTGAGAATGAGGATAAGCTCAAATCCAAGAGCACAGCTAGAACCCAGGTCTGTTCTCACTGGCTCTGACCTCACTGGCTCTGACCTTGATGGCATGGGTATCCTACAGGAGAAGCTAGTGCTAACTATCTGGGAGTTAAAGATACATCCGGCTGGGGTGCCTGGGTGGTTCAGTTGGTTAAGCAACCGTCTTTGGCTCAGGTCACGGTCCTGGGGTCCCAGGATCGAGTCCCACATCAGGCTCCCAGGTCCATGGCGAGTCTGCTTCTCCCTCTGACCTTCACGCCTCCCATGCTCTCTCTCACTGTCTCTTTCTCAAATAAACTGGGAAAAAAAAAAAAAAAAAAAAAGATATGCCGGGCTTCAGCACTGGAAAAGTGGAGGGAGGATTCACAAAAAGGTGGAGAAGTTGCAGGCGCAGCTGCTCCCACATTAGTAAGGTAAGTCAGCAGATAATCAGCCATGTGAGAGCTATGAACCGCTATGCTCCATTCCCACCTTGTCTCTTGCAGCCTCTCCTAACATAAAATATACAGAGAGAGGGATTCTGGGGAATGTAGTTCAGGCTAACCAAGTTGACACATTTCAGAGCCGCCATGCATTCCATAGCCAACATGCCCTGTCTCTTGGAGAGACTGATAAGTACATCACTGTATCGAAGGCTTAGGCAGGTCCTTAAATTAAAAATGAATATTTAACTTTGATCTAGGATTTCCCACACTTGGAATCGCTGATTTTGGAGAGTCAGTGATTACTTTCTGGTGTGAAGTCTGTTTTGGGGGGAAGTTTCTGTGACTAAATCTCAGAAAAACTCTGTAGTGAGAAGTTTCTTCAGAGTGTCAGTCTAAGTGCCTGTACTAAGTAATCTTCTTACCAATGTATTCAATCAAGGAAAGATACACTGAACTTAGGCAGCAGTCTGAAGAAATTTAGAGCTTTTCAAATACTACTAAGTAACCTACTTTATGTGGCTCTATTTTATTTCCATTAAAAGCTTGACAATAAGGAAAGCTCATTTGATTTCCTATTTGAAAGTGACTGTACTATAGCCTCCTACAGAAGCAACACAGGCACACATCTTATAACATAGTCATTGTATTTTAAACATTTTAAAACTAGATCACAAAAATAGCTACCATCTGAGGCAGCAGAGTAGCAGTTAAGAACATGGACTCTGAAACCAGGCTGCTTAAACTTGTAACTGAGTTCTACCACTTATTAGCTGTGTGACATTGAGTAAGTTACTTATCTGCCCTGAGCCTCAGTTTTCTGACATGTAGAATGGGGATGGTAGTAGTATTTCCCTCCTCGTAAGTTATAATGAGTATTAAAAGCTGTAATGTTTGTAAAGTGTTTTTAAAACATCGCTTGGCACATTGTGAATGGATGCGTGTGTGTGTGTGCGCGCGCACGTGTGCATGTGTGTGTTTGTGTATGCTGTTCCTCATAGCAGTCCCTGCAGGGTCTATACTATAATCCCAATTTTATAGATGAGGAAACCAAGTCAAACAGAGGAAAAGCTATTAGCCATTCTCTCTCAGGTCATACAGCATGAGGCCAAGCCAGGACAAAACCCTAGATGACTCTGACTCTGACACATGGTCTCATTCCACAAGGCCATGGCACTTCACAAGCAAAACTTTATGGTTCCCTGAGACTTATTCCTGAAAGTCTCAAAAGACAAAATCAAATTGACTAGGTCCAGAAATGGAATTAGTCCCTCTCCCCAGGGGTGCTAAAGTTGTTGCTGTCACTCATTCTTGACCTAGACTAGATATGAATGCAGAACTTAGAATGCAAGGCTCCATGGGTTAATTTTGCCCTGAGCTTACATGGTCCCTAGAAAGTTCTCTAAATACTTTCAATCAAGGGCTCAGAAAAATTTTTAAAAATAACCTTGCACATACAATTAGAAACTGGCATGTGGGGAATTGAATATGAAATGAAACTGTCTGTGATTTTCAGGGACTACTTGAAGGGAGGTATTTTGAAGAAAACACCTCACACTCTCAAAACCCACACGAGGGGTCTGACGTGACTGTTGACAACTAGGCTCATGTGAGCTCGAGGACAGAGACTCTAAGCCAAGACCCTCTTCTTGCTACTGGTCAGAGATGGAGACCAGGCTGGAAGGGTCTAAGGCAGGTATATTCTGATTATGTGTTATTATGATCATAAAGACTATTACAGGAATGTAAGTCAGGAAAATATTTTAAAAGCAAGTATAAAATAATGCCTTTGGCATAAAAAACATATATCTGTGCATGTTTGAGAAACAGATCAAAAATAAATTTCCACATGTGTCTATAATCTTTCAAGTAATTTGAAGGATGGATGCCTTCTGGACACTAGATCATGGTTTCTCTACAGGCTGTGAAATAGTGCAAAAGAGAAAAGAGGTTTTTGTTCACACTTTGGGAAGCTTCTCTGATTCCTGTTGCCTGCACTGATCTCTCACATCCCTGGACTCCTGCTGTCAATACAGTCAGCCCCCCATGTTTTGAGTCTGTGGTTCTTCTACTTATTAAGTGACTGACCTAAGCAAGTTTCCTAACTTCTGTCATCCTGTTTCCTCAGTGTCAGAATGAGAAAACTAATTCAAGCGTCACAGAGTTGCAATGAGAATGAACTTCCCTAACTACAAAGGTACTTCCAGCAGAGTGTAGCACAGAATGAGAGCTCAGACAATGGTAGTGGTCCTCGGGCTCTCTGCAGCCTTGCTTCCCGTCTCACAGGCCATGGTACTTGATGGGAGCACTGGGGATATTGTGAGACCCATGAGAACTTGAACACATCCGTTTCTAAGATTTCAACTATACCATCATCACAACAGGAATCAAATAGTGAGTCAGCCTACAGTTGTAAAATGACTCTCAAGGCAGAATAAATCCTGATTTATGGTGTTAATTTTGTAAGAGAATGAATGTGTAAGCATGAGCAAAAGGCAGATCAGTGTCTTCCTCAGAACTGTTAGATACAGGTGATAGAAGCCCAATTTAAATAATTACCAATAGAAATTTATTTCCTCATTTAGCTGGCAATTCAAGGGAGATCTTATTTAAGGTACTAAAAAAAACAAGTGTTCAATGTCAACAGAAGTGTTTCTCCATTTCTCTGCTTTGCTGTCCTCTGTATTGGCTTCATTTTTAGGCAAAACCCTCAACTGAGATGGTTGGCAACTCCTGGCAGCTCACATAGCCTTAGCTAACACCATCGTTAACAAAAAATTTACAAAGCATTTGATTCGCTGACATGGAATCCTGTAAAATAGATCCAAGGAACCCTCTTTATAGTCAAACAGGCAATGCTGTGGACACATAATAATGGGACACGTTAATTCTAATACATATCACTGCTAATTAGCAGCAGTGGCCTGATAAGCAATGATATGGCCTTTTGAAGGCACTGCTGGGGCACTGGCTTGGTATGATAACTTGCAAAGATGAGAGGCCAGCAAAAATATACTCAAGACGCCTTTTATACATGAAATTGATGACCGTTATGGGTGCTGGTCTTGTATCCCTTGTCAGTAGAACGTGTGTATGTGGGAACCAAGGGGTGGAAATAAGAATGACCCACTCACCATCACTCTCAAGGACCCATTTGAGGAATCTGTGCTTCCTGTCCTATAATGTTAGCCTCTGTCCACCTGAAGGATCTGGTTCCCAGAGCGTATTTGTGCCTCTCAGTTCCACATCTTTGTGTTATATGAGTCATGTTATATATGTCCTGCTTTCTAGAAGGGCATGTTTCCACCAGAGGACAGAGTAAGGGTCCCATTAAATATTAAGCTATAGTTTCTGCCAAGTCATTTCTAGGTATTCTTGCCAAGAGATCAGAGGGCAAGGAAAGAAGTCACCATTTTGGCAGAGCTGGGATTCTGATCATCAGGTGAAAGCTGTCACAAAAAAAGAGGCAGGAAAAAAATAGATTTAGCATCCAGATGGCCAGGGGGAGGTTTCTTGGTATCCCCCTGCCCAATTTTGATTATAAATGAACAAAGACGTTAGTCTTGGCCTCGAATGGGCATAGAGACAATGGATGAAGATCTGGTTGCCCAGGTAGGCCACAAAGACCAGGAGCAATGCAGTCTGAGGGTGAGGGGTATTTGGAATAGGTGGTAGAGGAGGGAGATGAGGAGTATGGTTCTGGCCTTGAGGCAGCTATGGTGGTAAGAACTAGAGGTCATCTGGCTAATGTTCCTCCCATATGCTTCCTTGTGGAAAAGCCTCCTGGATGAATCCTGAAGGCATTCATCCCAGATAGGACACATTTTCTGTGTGAAGCAAGTGGATCCAAGTACGACACAGAGGTGTGGTGGGTGCCGTGATATGCTATCTGACCCCCAGGACTAAACATGCCCTCTCTCACAGCTGCTGGCAATGTTGGTGGCCAAGTGGCCAATTTCTTCACCTAATCACTTTCTGGGGTTTTCCCTCCACAAAATGGCTTAACTTATCCACATTTACCTCTGTTTTATGCGGGGGTAAAAGAGGTCTGATTGACTTACCTCCATTCAGAACAATCCAAATGGCCATCTTAGCACCAGAGCTCCCTGTGGGCCTCTGTTGCAAATGCACTTTTGACTTCTTCTTCCCAGTTGTGCCTTCCTCCTTTTTTTGTAGTGATGTTCATGAGATCAAACCCTGAAGTAACTCCTGCATGATCATCTTCTTTTATATATATTTTTTATGTATTCATTTAACAGAGAGAGAGATCACAAGCAGGCAGAGAGAAAGGCAGAGAGAGAGGGGGAAGCAGGCTTCCCACTGAGCGGAGAGCCCGATGCGGGGCTCAATCCCAGGACCCTGAGATCACGACCTGAGCCAGAGGCAGAGGCTTAACCCACTGAGCCACCCAGGTGCCCCCTGCATGATCATCTTCATCTCAGAGTCTGTTTCCCTAGGCCCCTTACCTGAGACAAGAGCTAATATCTATGCAATATTTATTATGTGCCAAATACTTTGCAGATGTTGACTCATTCAATATTCTCCAAAAAAACAAGATTATCCGCATATGACAGATGGAAACTTTCGGTTTAGAGAAGCTAAATGACTTACATGAAGCTTTAATATAATGGTTTGAAAATTAAATTTGGGACAAATATGTACTTTGATCCGGTTGATCACATGGAAATTTGGAATTCTACCAAGGTGCTTCATTACCAGCAAGTATATCTGATGATCCCTGACATGTGGCAAATTGTACCTACTGAGGTTCCGTTTACATCACACATGTTTCTGAAACTACTGGTGACAATGCCTTGGAGCCTATCCAGGGGCTACATCTCAATGGGGCTTTATTATACCTCACTAATTCCAAGGATCATTTTTTTATTATGACCAAATTCCAGTTTACAAGTCTGGCAAAAAGTACAATAAAAAAGGAAAAGAAAGATGTTACTATTTATTGACTGGTACAGGGATCTGCCCTGTACTAGTGTTTTTCAAATTTTTCTTACCTCATCCTGTAGTAAGAAATGCATTTTTCATAGGAACCTGATTTATACGTGTTTGTGTGTGTGTGTCTGTGTGTGTGTGAAACTGAAGCAAGAACTTCATTAATGTGACACACTCTGATATTTTCCATTCTATTTGCATTTTTTAAAGCTGGTGGCTATCTACTATGTTGATTCCATATGAAATGATAATGAAGAACAGTTTGAAAAACACCCCCAATGCCACAACTCTTCACACGTATTTACTAGTTTAACACCTTTCAAACAAATTATTGTCATTCCATTTTCTAAATAGGTCCATACTTTAATAACTATCCTAAGATTCTACAACTTATAAATGACAGAGCTGGAATTTAAACAAATTAAACTACTCAATTATTTTACATAATTTTCAACCTCTTGGTCAGTATGCCCAATGCAAAAGAGAGAGAGAACAGAAGAAAAAATAAAGAAATATAGGGGTCCTCTCCATTTATTTCCTTTGTCTCTTATACCAGCTTCACGATCAGTTCTAGGAAAGAGGCCAGAGCTAGCAAGAGGCCCAAACTCAATGCAGATGGAATAACGGAAGGCAAATGGTGATCACCTGGCAATTCCTCAGGAGATCTCATGGAACTGAGTACATAGCTCAAGAAAACATTATCTTCCCATGTAAACAGTGTGTTTTCTAATCCCTGTGCAGCAAGGCATAGAGGTAAGGACGATGTTGTTTCTCACCATCCTCATTTTAAGCACCATTTCTTTCACTTCTTGAGAAGTAAAGGAACTGTCAAGTCAATCGATGCTCCTATTGACTTTTTTTCTGGAAATCAATAACGTGAGAAAATTTGCTCTGATGCAACTGAAGCACTTTATTCACTCTGGATTCTCATGGATAAATAAATGCAAGTGAGTTGTGATATATTTTCTGAGCTACCCAAGTTGTAGTGTTTGTTAGCATTTGAGGAAAAAGATGAGTTGAGGAACAAAATTCCTTTAATCTGTCCTCAACTTCTTTAGCAACAAAAGCCTCACAGTCAACACACTGAGGTGAGATGCACAGAGCATCTTCCTCTCCATGTAATTTTTTTTTGTTTTCTACTGTCCCTCGAATACATATATAATACAATTAAAACATAGACCAAGGTGATTAACAAGTGATATAAACTTGTGTCTTTTCTGTTGGAGTGATGGGTCAGAGACCTATGTACCATGGTTCATGTGAGGAAGAAGAAAGAGCAATTCTTGACAAGCATTTACAAACGGATCTTCAGAGGGTGCCCGGGTGGCTCAGTGGGTTAAGCCTCTGCCTTCAGCTCAGGTGATCTCAAGGTCCTGGGATCAAGCCCCACACGGGGCTCCCAGCTCAGCAGGGAATCTGCTTCTCCTTCTCCCTCTGCTCCTTCCCCCTGTTCTCTTTCTTTCCCTCAAAGAAAAATCTTTAGAAAAAAAAAAAAAAGAAAGAGAAAAATCAGAAGTTTCTAGATTATTGCTCAACCCAAATAAAAATATTAGAATAAATCAGAGGCTAAGGAATATAGTTGTCATTCCTAACAAGGGTTTAAAATCTTTATTCTCTAATTGTGTAAGTAAATGTTCAAAAGTCAATATATAGGGTACATTTATACTAATATGATGCTCATTGAATTTTTTTCCATACTTATGTTTCATATTAGATTTTATATGAACAAAATGTCTTCCATGAATTTAAACCTCATGCTCAACAGACAAGCAAAATTACTTAGCTTGCGCAACATGAAAGATTTAATTAATCAAAACTAACTTTCCTGATGGAATAAAAACACTAAATAACATTCTAGAATATTAGTTTTCCTTAAAGCCCTCTCTTTTATCATCTTGATGTTGCTTATTAATAACCACAACATTAAAAGCTTGAAAGTAAAATGATAAGGTCTTAAGTAGTGAACTTGGATTGTGATCATAGATTTCAAGGATAAGTACAGCCATTTAATTGCCAACAAAATAGATTTGTAGAAGTCATTAAGGTTTTGTGGCAAGATATAAACAACCCGTGTCTCCTTATTTATTTCCCCATATAAAATTTGATTATTATTGGGGCTTAAAATGTGTCAAATCAATTACTTTGTCCTTCAGTCTAGATTTTGAGCAAACTAATAACAATACACAGGAAACACTGAGATCAAAATGTCAACCTTAGGGCACCTGGGTGGCTCAGTGGGTTAAGCCTCTGCCTTTGGCTCAGGTCATGATCCCAGGGTCTTGGGATCGAGCCCCGCATTGGGCTCTCTGCTCAGCAGGGAGCCTGCTTCCCCCCCTCTCTCTCTGCCTACTTGTGATCTCTGTCTGTCAAATAAATAAATAAAATCTTTTAAAAATAATGTCAACCTTATTACTGATAAAGCTGGACCAGAAAAGGCAATTTGGATACAAGACTCGAAACTGGGTGCCTAGGTGACTCAGTCAGTTAAGCGTCTGCCTTCAGCTTAGGTCATGATCCCAGGGTCCTGGGATGGGTCCTGGTCAGGCTCCCTGCTCAGCAGGAGCCCATTTCTTTCTCTGCCTGCCACTCCTCCTGCTTATACATGGTCTCTCTCTCTCTCTTTCTCTCTCTCTGGGTCAAATAAATAATTTTTTTTAAGACCCCTAACTATGCCTCCCAAATTTATTCTTACCTAGTCTCAGGCATCAGTAGGTCATAGAAGTCCTGTTCCAGGGAGCTTCTTTCCAGAAGGAACAAGAGAGAACACACAGACCACTGGAAGGCAGGATGATGCCAGAGAAAAGGCAAGATGCAAGCCATGCTCATGCATTGACATTTTCCCTACCCTTCCTTTTGTGGGGAGACAGAATATAAGTAGGCTCTAAAATATTTATTCACCGCTTCTTTTGAGGAATGAAACTGAAGACACTTCATGGAAGCACAAGACTAATAAAATAGGGTACCCTTTTATCAGCTGGGATCATAGCAAGAACCCCATGGCATACTTCAAATGGAGGACTGGCAGGTTGAATGCACCAGCTTCTCACAACACAGTGGGCAGCACTATAGGAAAATGACAAAAGACCGTGACACCCCCCAAAGCTAGAAACTGCTTGTGGCATGCCCTTCTCTACAGCCTAAAGGGCAAAGGGAAGATGGGGAAGAAGTGATTACCAGAATAGGGCAAAATCTGTGGGTATAGGAGAGAGGAACAAAACAACTGTCAGATGATGGTCAGACAGAGAGGGAACCAGAAAAACCAACTCCTCAAACTCTCTTTCTCTCTTTCATGTGCCCCACCCCCCCAACAAGGAGAGCATGGTTGATGCAGTCCAGAGACATCAGTCTTCCAGAATACAGGGCAGAGTGGAAAGCAGTAGAAGGTATATCTGGAGTGTCAGAGAATATCAACACACCACCTAACCTATGTGGATACTACCTACAAAAGGGAACTGAAGCTGTAATGCCTACATAACATCATAGCAACCTGCCTTCAGTACTTTGGTTCTTCAGTACTTCAGTATTGAACCTGTCTTCAGTACTTATTAAGGGAAAACGTTTATTGGGTCTTTAGATTCCAATGAGGGGAGTGATGAGATTAATCACAAACAAAACACTGTATTAGGGCGCCTGGGTGGCTTATTGGGTTAAGCCGCTGCCTTCGGCTCAGGTCATGATCTCAGGGTCCTGGGATCGAGTCCCGCATCAGGCTCTCTGTTCAGCAGGGAGCCCGCTTCCTTCTCTCTCTGCCTGCCTCTCTGCCTACTTGTGATCTCTCTCTCGGTCAAATAAATAAATAAATAAAATCTAAAACAAAACACTGTATTAGCAGCTTCTTTTAATTATCAAAATACAATTGATATTTCTGATAAATTTTTAACAACGTCAAACATAAGAGATCTTCATATATCATATCCACGAACATTTATAAAATTCATGAGACAGTCATAGAGGTATTCCAGTGCAAATGAAACTATATAAAAGTGGTATGGGAGCAAGTTTCTATTACACATATAAGTGTGTAAAGACTAAAAGTTTCTTCCAGCTGAAGAAGATCATAGTGGTCCAGAACACCCTCAAAGACATGGAATTGCCTTCCACATTTGAGGTCACTTTGACCCAGCTCAGTTGTCTTCTCAAGGGATGTCAAGTCCACTTAGAAATAACACTACTTAGGCTAGGATCCCAGTTTTTTTATTTCAGCACTCCAGAAACACTTAGCTAAAAGCTAGACTTCTGCCAATATTTTACCAATATTTTTCAACAGTTAAAATTTTCCTTTTTAGGTAATTCACTGTTTAGAAAACATTAAAAGAAGAAAACAAAATTTCCCCTAACAAATTAAGAATAATAAGGGATCTATTTTTTCTCTCTTTAGGTGAAGTCTACACAAAAATTCCCAAGGAAACATACATAGATTATTCCCACCCTCTACCCTCATAGCCATACTCTATCTCATGAATCACCAAAACATCAACCGAAGCAGCAGCTGAATGATCCACTATATCTCTTTCTGTGATCCCCTGGTGGTTTCAGCCTGTGTACCATTTGTTTTCTTTGTGGTTCTTGTCTAAATGAACAAGGCAGGATATATTCATTTTGGAACAATGTCTGCGTTGTTTTTCTAGAAGTTCTTAATTCAGTGATCATCTAATTTTTGAGGCACTGTATATTTTTTCAATCTCTAAAGGGACATCAAGTATTGTATGAAGTGATCCACAAGTAAATTTGAGTTGCAAATTTCACAACCCAGCTTGAAATAAAAGCAATAACAACAAATGCCTATGGTCTCAAAGCCAAAGTCAAAATCATTGTGGTTCATTCAATAAACTTTTACTGTTTCTGCAGTATTCTAGGCAGAGTTCCATTCACAGAAAATTAAGAGGAAGAAATGATAGATAGGAAAAGACCCAACCTACCAGGAAATAAAAACTTATATAAATAATTAGAATACACCGGGTTGAACTCCAGGAGTAGACCTACCTACTTTCAATACCTCATTTCTTTTTTAATAAGAGACTCTTGATTTCAATTGTAATACTAACATGATAAACTAAAAATGTTCAATTTTCTGGACTCCCCTGCATTGAATATAGTTCTGCCAACAAGATAAAGTCAAAAATCCATGAAGAAGTTACTGCTTCCTGAATAAGAATTCAAAATATCCCTACAAACACGGCTTAGTTCCTTGCCCCTTTGTCCATCCCTCTTTCCTTCTCAAGAAAAGATGATACCAACTAGACACAATAAGCCTGAGGACAAAATCCTACTGAGGACAAAATGCAAGGATGGCAGAGTAGAAATATGGAAAATCCTTGAGTAACCCTGAGTGGTTTCCCTCAAGAAGACCTGTTATACAAGATGAACTGCAACCTGCTTAAACCATGTTGAACAGTGGCAGATTATGTAAGAAGGATGCCTCATCCTATTAAACACAAAAGGGGAAGCAAAGAGAACTTCTCACAAGACACTGGCATGTGAAATTTGAGTATCAGCTAGGCAGAAGGAAGGCAGAGACAATAGAGTCTAGGGATGAAGGGAAACTGGAATCCAAATGCATGAGTTTATGACAAGTTTCTGCAGTGTACCTACACTTAGGTATATTTAACCTCTCTATACCTCAGTTTCCTCATTTGTGGGAGAAGGAGTAATTATTTTATCTACTTTATAGTACAGTTTAAAATATAAAACAGTTATCACTGATGACACTATGAAACAATACTGGACACATCATCAGCAGACACATGAAAAGATGCTCAACATCACTGATCACCAGGGAAATGCAAGTCAAAACTACAATGAGGGGCGCCTGGGTGGCTCAGTGGGTTAAAGCCTCTGCCTTCGGTTCGGGTCATGATCCCGGGGTCCTGGGATCGAGCCCCGCATCGGGCTCTCTGCTCAGCAGGAAGCCTGCTTCCTTCCTCTCTCTCTGCCTTCCTCTCTCTCTGCCTGCCTCTTGGCCTACTTGTGATCTGTCAAATAAATAAATAAAATGTAAAAAAAAAAAAAAAAACTACAATGAGGTATCACTTACAGCTGTCAGAATGGTTAAAATCAAAGATACAAGAAACAAGTGTTGGTGAGCATGTGGAGGAAAAGGAAACCTCTTCCACAGTGGTTGTAGAAAACAGTATGGACGTTCCCCCCAAAAGTTAAAAATAGAACTGTCCTGCGATCCAGTAATAGCACTACTGGGTATTTATCCCCAAAATACAAAAATGCTAATACAAGAGATACATGAACCCGTATGCTTATTGCAGCATCCTTAACAAACGCCAAACTATGGAAGCATCCCAAGTGTTCACTGATTGGTGACTGAATAAAGAAGATGATTGACTGATTGATAGATAGATGATAGATAGATAGATAGATAGATAGATATACAGTGGAATGTTATACAGCCATAAAAAAGAATGAAATCTTGTCATTTGTAACAACGTGGATGGAGCTAAAAGAGTATAATGTTAAGTGAAGTAAGTCACTCAGAGAGAGACAAATGCCATCTGATTTCATTCATATGGAATTTAAGAAATGAAACAACAAGCAAAGGGGTAAAAAGAGAGAAAGATACACCGAGAAACAGACTCGTAACTATAGAGAACAAACTGTGTGTTCCCAGACAGGAGGTGGGGGGGCTACTGCGTGAAAAGGTGATGGGGATTAAAGAATGTATTTATCATGCTGAGCACTGGATATTGTATGGAATTGTTGAATCATATGGTACATTTAAAACTGATATAACACTGTATGCTAACTATACTAAAATTAAACTTAAAAATTTTAATGCAATAACCACTGGGCACATCATATGGCAGGTGCACGTGGGAGTATGGGAGACCAGGCTGCTCTCCTCCTAGCTGAACATTCAAAAGCAGCTGTACGTTGTGCGTACTGGCCATCTATAATCAAATATTTTCTGTATAGATCAGTATTATCAGTTAATTCACTCAGGATTAAGAAGGGCTGATCAAAAAAAATGTCTTTTTCTTGAGATTGGACTGAGAAATAGGCAAGTTGAAAATTTCTGCAGCCATCAGATATGGACCATAGATGGATGTCTGAAGAAACCTGCTTTTCCACTTGATGATTATCTATCATCTACATGTAGCTTTCCTCTCTGTCACCTCTATTCTATGACATTTCCTGTTAGATTGATCACTCCATATTCTTTTACTTCCTCTACCTAACCAAAAGTTTTTCTAACTCACCCTAACTTCTGATTTTTTCCTGAAAACAGTCTCAAGTTCCTATGACTTTGTTTTTAAAAAAAAAAATTTTTTTTTAAATAAAATGTACCCAGGATTTTGTTTTTATTCAGGTATCATGAGGCCAACAAATCAGGAGACAAGTCTTTGAAAAGTATTTTTCACAATTGTCAACAGAATGGAGCACACCACATCATGCAGGGTCCCATGGGGGAACATCAGGGTCAGTCGAGTGGTGGAAAGAATAAGGGGGAAATCATGGGCAAGAGCCTTTATCATGGTTTTGTGGGAAGGGATGGGTTTACCCTTAAACAGTTTAGGATTTCAGAATCTAAATAATTTCTACGGGCTCCCGGCTCTAGAGGCTGTCCCTAATGCTCTAGTACTGGGCCCTGGGATGATTAGGGATTTTGCCTCCTGAAGTGAAGAAGACCAGGGAGCTAGTTCAGAACATGGGCTCGAGATTGAGCATGTCCTGGGCATGCTCATATACAAGTCATTAATTACCTTTAGGATTTAGCTAGACCTGGGTGGGGCATTCTCTTTCTAGTCAGTGAGGCCCCCAAAATATCAAAGTCTCATAGGATACAGAAAATAAAAACATGATTGATACGATCTTGGGCTCCAGTTTTGTGTTTGTTGATTCACGGTATTTCAATTGTATGTTAAATTCTCTTCTGTGCCATATAAATGATTAATTCTAATAATCTTACAAATAAATAAGCCACTCACTGTTAAAAACATTTTTTTTTTCCAAAACAAAATTACACAAATATTCAGATTGTTTTGGCTGGACTGTTCTGGGGTCTATATGTTCCAAGTAATTGCTAAGGCGTTAGACTGTGAAGAGGCAGGCATAACTGGTTAAGTTTCTGAATAAAGAGATACTTTCCAGTTTGCATTCAAACAAGATTAAGTGTAGTGCCTCTACAATTACTACAATTAGTCTAACATATGTAGTTATTCTGTATCATACACACACCCAAATACCGATCATCTCAGCGCCTTGCTCCAAATAACTGCTTCTTGTTTTGGAAACCATACTGTATTTTGGGGAGGGAAGGAAAAGAGTATAGCAAATCCTAGTGGGCAATGTAAGTGTTTTTTTTCAAAAAAGTGTCATTTTTTTTTCAGATGTCTTTTAGTCTCCACATTCTCCAGACTTGCAAACGCCCTGTGTATGGGAAACCTGTCTGCCTTATGTTCAGCCCTAGTATATAACCCAAGGCTGCCACATAACAGAAGCTCAATAAATATTTGTCAGAAGAATGAATAGTGAAGAAATTCCTGAGGATAATGAGTAAATTAGTGTAAAATAAAGTAATGTAAATATAAACACGAGCATATTTCCTGTCTGTGAGGAAGAAATCTCTCTGGAATTCTACTGAACTAAATTATGAAAGTTCACTTCTCTATTTCCTACAGGGACAGGAAGACATGTCAAGAACAGTCACATTAACCAATAGAGTATTCTATGAATCACTGGCCTTAAATTTCTCCTACCCAAATTCCAAAAACTCCAAAATTCCAAACTCCTATTAATTTGACCTTGCATTTGTAGAACTCAGTAGAGTTTATAAAGCTTGGTTAATACATGATCTCATTTGATCTTCTCAACCACCTTGAAAGGTAATTAGGACAAGACCATCAGCCAGGTACTTACACAATCATGAGCTCCAGAGATTTTGAACCTAAAAAAAAAAGAAAGAAGGAAAAAAAAATTCATCTTCAAGTGAGTGGAAATTGGGCCCTTCATTAGCTTACTGCACTCAGAAATCTTAAACACAGAAGAGGCAGCTCAAATTATTCTGCCCACATCTTATATAAAAAAGATGTCGGCTCTGAAGTTTAAATTATATACCCAAACAGCCAGTAAGCACCAGGCCAGCGACTTAAGTTAAAAATTATCTTCTTCTTTTTAAATCTTCTTGGTCGAAAGTGATCTGTTAGAGTTGTTAATCCAGTGATAAAGTCACTGACCTTAAGTTCCTGGAAGTCATTGCTTTACATATTTAGCATTTTGTGCCTTCATTCTCCGTGTTTCTCTCAGCTTAGGGGATTCGTTACACCCCCATGCCCTCAGTTTTTCTCTACTTTCCCTAATTTGTGAAAATCAGTCTAATAAATTCATTCACTGGCTCTTTCGTGATTAAAACCTTGTTTTGTAGCATTTTGCCAATTTCTCGGGCATGAACATTCCCTATGTGGTCAGTTTCAGGAGAGACGTTTATAACAGTAAGATTACAGAATTCCTGACAATATAACACCCAGTGACTGAATCAGTGATAAAGATTATTCATTACCCTTCCAAAAGCCATTGGTATTTTCTACAGCAATGCTACTCCCCAAAGTTTGGAGCATGATCACATCACCTGGAATATGGTCAGAAACGTAAATTCTTGGGCCCCACTTCAAACCGGAATCGGAAACTCTGACTAGGGGGCTCAAGAATCTCTAGTTTAGCAAGCATTCAGATTATTCTTGTGCATATGAAAGTTTGAGAAACAATTCATTTGCTAGGGCTGTCATAGCATGGTATATCCTGGATTACACAGTTTAAAAAAACAGAAATCTATTTCCTCACAGATCTGGAAGCTAGAAGGCCATGATATTGGTATCAGCAGGCTTGGTTTCATCTTCACAAGTGTCTTTTCTCAGAGTCCATCTGAATCCTAATCTCTTTTTGTAAGGAGAATAGTCATGTTGGATTAGGGCTTAAAACCAATGACCTCACTGAACTTTAATTACTCCCCACATTCAGAGATACCGGAGCTTAAGTACTTCAACATATGAATCGGGGAGCGGGGGCGGGGGGGATGCAATTCAATCCATAGGAGTGTCCAATAGATATTTGTTATAATATTTGTTTCAGTAAGTAAATGAATGAATAGCATTAAGACAGGAAGAAGATACAGAGCCAATTTATTTAAAGGCAAGGACCCACAGTACTAATCTACTTAGTCCTGACTATGGGCTTCATCTACTTAGTTAGCAGGCAGAGGATGGTAGCTGTTTTCAAAAGCACTCAGTAGCGATCCCTGGGTGGTGCCGTTGGTTGTGTGTCAGACGCTTGGTTTCAGCTGGTCATGATGCCAGGTTGTGGGATCAAGCTCCCTGCTCAGCGTGGTGTCTGCTTAGGACTCTGTCCCTCTGGCCCTCCCCACCACTCACACACTCTCTCTCTCTCTCTTTCAAATAAATAAATCTTTTTTTAAAGAAGCACCCAGTGGTTACATGAAAAAGAATTGCACCATTAAGTGATCTTTGTTTTTATTAACTGATCTGTTCACTCTTCTTATGAAGTCTAGAGCTGGTTACACCACTTGGGATACTTGGGCTGCACAGATCTGATTCGTGTCATCCTTCTAGCGCTCAAATTCAGTAAGACAAGGAAAGCCAGTTTCATTACAAAATGGAAGCTAAGAGGGCTTCTCTGTTGCTGCCTTTCCTTTCATACATTCAGGCATTAAGAACTATCTCCCAAGACCCATGTAAACCAGATACACCAATACATAAAAAGAAAGTGCGACAATAACACACATTCTTTCTTTTTTGATGTAATGAAGTCAGTTATTAGGGTTACCCAATTATACTCCAATTTTGGAATATTTACTAATGCCACTTCGTCAAAATCATTAAAATGTGTTCGGGGGGGTATTTGGGGGGTACTTTATTTTAAAAGAAACAGTGGTGAAACAATGTTTATACATAGTGTCACATTAACAATCTCACATTCTAAAATTATTCATGATAAAATTATATTCTTGAACATCTCCAGTATATTCCTCAAAATTGTTGTTGCAAACATATATTAAGTATTTGCATGTGGAGAACCATTCTAAGTCTTGCTGACATTCAGTGAATATGTCATATTTTATACATGAGAAGGGCAAAAGTAAAAAGAATCATTTATCTCAAAAAATTAAGGTAAAAGTAACAAATATCACTCTGTGATTCCAAAATTTGTCAGATGGCTTCAAAGAGAAAAAAAATAACACATCATCATTAGCAAACTCCCTAGGCAGAAGCTCTGACATATCGCCTTTGATTAAATCTAACGTATCACATGTTTTTTATAACTAGATCTGACAGATAGTTCCCATGGCATATCAACCCAAAAACTATTCAAATACTGCTTCCAGTGCAACTTGTTTTTCTGAATTTAGAGCATCAATTTTCTCAAACAAGTAGGATAAAGGGTTTTCTGGTTTTCCCTAGGAATTCCTGGGAAAAAAAAAAAAAAAGGAGAACTATAACATCCCAAAAGTGGAAGGGACATTGGTTCAAATAGCTCAGTTTTCCACATAATTGGGAAATTCCCATACATTATCCCTGACAAGCTGTCTCCAGTCTTTGCTTACGCCCTTCCTATGACACTGTGCCTACTACCTTTGCAGGATCCCACAGGCCCTCTTCTAGCGCTAAGTTGCCGACTCACATATCCTAAGTCAGATGCTTGAACTCCACTTTCAGAAACCATTTATTTCTTCTCTTCTGAATTAGAAAAAAAAAAAAATCACCAGATATGCTTCAAATAACTTTTTAATGCCTCTTTACCCTCAACATAGAAACATATTTATGATACAACCACTGAAATTTTTAAATTAAGAAATAACCTAAAATAATCCTTGCCTTGAAACTATGCTTTCTCAGGCCATTGTCTTACCTCTCTTCTTCCATAATATCGAATTTCTAGAAAGGTTTTACTTTCTTACTTTCCACTAACTTTGGAAGCAATTGGGCTTCCTTACAACATCACTAAAACCATTACTCTCGGTCCTTATCACTATATATTTCTAAAATACCTGAACACTCCTGATTGCTCATTTCTTTGAAAATTTTCCCCTCATGTTTTCTCTGACACTATTCTTTATCTGTCCTCAAATATGTCTATAGTCAATCCACTGTGTTATTTTTTCTTAGACTTACCTTGCTTGCTTACTCCTTTATACTTACCTGAGTTTTTTCTCTTCTGTCGTCTTATTTTTAATCCAAAAAGAAAATGTCTTTTAGGATGCCTGTGGAACCCGCCCCCTGCCAAATTATATCCAAAATGTTGTATCTGTATGTGTGGGTATAGTCTAGGACTAAGAGTACTTAGTAAGGGCTCAAAGGCTTCTTAAAGTTCTAGAGAGTCCCCTGCATAAGCACATCTTCTCCTATGACATCAGCTGTCTCTTGTACACACCACTGGGCAGCTCCAGTATTCAGCTATATTCAGTATTCAGTATTCAGAATACCTCAAACATAACAATACTCGAGCAAATCACTATTTTACTACCACTACTAAATTTGCCTTTCATATCTTATCTTCTATCTTTATAAATTCCAACACTATTCATTCAATTGTCCAAAATATAAACCAAAAACTAATTCATAGAACAACTTCTACTCTCCAAAGTACTATTGGTGATGAAATCCTCTCAGTGACGCCCCTCTAACAGTTTCAGAACTGTCCCCCTCTCCTCTATAAGCTGCCTTAGTTCGGGATACCATCATTTCTTAACCCAAATAGCCTAACAAATGCCTAAATGGTCTTCCTTTTCCAAAATTTCTTTTCTGTAGTCCGTGTCTGTACTTCCGCTGAGTATTTTATGTCAAAGTCCAAATTAGCTATTTAAATTCTTTTTATAACTTACAACTACCTTCAGGGTAAAATCTATATTGCTTCCACCCGAATGTCCAGCTAACCTCCTGCCTTTCTCATCTTCTTACCTCTTGCATTCCTCCTTCTGGCATCCCCTTCCCTCCCATGTTCCCAGCTATCCTGTCCATCCCCAGTTGTATAGCTAACTCATACATGTTCTTCAAAACTCAGCTCTGATATAATATCATCAGTTCTTTTATTCATTCATTCAGCAAATATCTCTGAGTAATCTCTTTTCCTCAACATTATGTAGATGCTGTAGACATAGAATTAAGAAGATAGACATAAGCCCTGCCTCCTCTAACTTACCTTCCATTTAGAAAAGGATTGATACCAATAAAATTAAACCAGTAAGTGCATAATTAGTTGTTTTATTAGAACTATAATAGCTGGTTTTATAAGTAAATATAAATGATGCCAAGAAAATGAATATGGTTCTGATCTAGACTATGGTATCAGGGGAAAATTTTCTGCAGAAGTCATACATAAGCAGAGACATGAAAGATTTATGGGTATTCCTGGGAGAAGGAGTGAAAAGATTCCAGGAAGGGAACAGCATGTGCACTGTACAGAGATCTTGAAGCAAAAATGTTCGTGTTGTTGGAGGAAATGAAAGAGGACCAGTATGGCTGTAATCCAGGGTGTAAGATAGAGCAACACAAATTAAACCCAGAGACATAGCAAGGACCAGATTATACTGAGAACTTTGGGATCCTATTAATGCTTTAAGTCTTATTGTAAGAATAATAGGTAGCCCCCAAAGGGTTTTAAATAGGCAAGTAACATAATTAGATATCCCTTTTTATCACTCTGACTTCTGTTCACAGAATGGATGGGCTAAGTGGAAACAGTACATGCAAAGGGAGCTTTAAGGAAATTAGTGCAATAGTTAAGCAAGGTGTGATGGTGCCTTATACTAAAATAGAGATATTGCAATTTAGAAAATAGAAAAATGTGAATTTTTTTGGAAAGTAAAATTAATAGGATTTGATGAAGAATCCATATGGCAGTTAAAGAAGAAAGATATTAAGGGTGACATCAGTGTTTCTAGCTTGTACAACTAGGAGGATAATTATGCCATTCATGGATAGAGGCAACACTGAAAAAGGACCAAGTTTCAGGGTACAGTCCTTAGTACAGTTTCCACTGTGTTAAGCTTGAAGGTCACATTAATCCTGGAGGCAATATTATGTAAGTGAACTTGGAGGGCAAAAGTAGTAATCTCAAAGTTAGATACATTAATATGAGTCAATATATGAGTAGTAATTAAATTCAGAGATGTCATCATTCCAGAATAATAAATTACTAATAATAAGATTAATAATAATAGCTAATATTCATCAAGATTTTGTTACATGTCTATTACTTTCTTAATGCCTTAGCAGCTATTAATTCACTAAACCCTCACAAGAGCCTGTTGATAGGTAGGACTATTATCCACATTTTACAGATAAAAAATGTGAGGCTCAGACAAATTGGGTGAATTGATTCAAGTCAAAGAGTGAGTTAAGTGACAGACTATGGATTCAAACATAGGCAATATCAGCTATTTAGGTATTTAGGTGGGCAAGATGGCGGAAAAAAAACTCCAAGACCTCCTTCCCAGACAGAAGACTAACTTAACAATGACATAAGGACCCAAATACCTTTACGAGAAGCCCAGAATCTAGTTAAGCTTCAGTAGCAGAAAAAGATCAAAACCAAGAACAGCAGCACTGAAATGGGTAAGAAGGGCAATATCACTTTACTCACATTCGCCCCTTCCCCAAGCCAGCACATCTCAGAACTGAACGGGAAGCTGCAGCTGGCATTGTTCTGATCAAGTGGGAGGAGGGACTGAAGCACAGGTTTCCCCCCCAGGAGAGAGAGAGAAGAGTGAAGATACTTCCAAAATCCCATCCTTTACGTGTACCACCTGAAGGACTACAGTTGTCTCCCCTCACTCAGAGCACTGACACAATAGGCAGCAACGTTGCAGGATACAAACCCAATGTCCAAAAATCCCTTTTCTGTATACTAACAACAACCTACCCAGAAAAGCAAATTAAGAAAACAATATCATTTATACTAACACCCAAAAGAATAAAATATTGGGAATAAATTTAACCAAAGATGTGAGAATTGCACACTGAAAATTATAAAGTATTGATGAAAGAAATTAAAGAAGACTATTTAATAAAAAGAAAGACATCCCCGTTTGTGAATTGGAAGACTTAATATTGTTAAAAAGTCCATACTTCCCAAAGCAATATAATCCTTACCAAAATCTCAATGGAATTTTTTCACAGAAATAGAAAAAAACAATCTTTAAATTCATATGGAGACACAAAAGACTCCAAATAGCTAAAACAATCTAAAGCAACAAAAGCAAAGATGGAGGTCTAGCATTTCCTGATTTCAAAAATAGATTACAAATCTAGAGTGATTAAAAAGTACAATACTAGTGTAAAAACAGAAATACAGACCAATGGGACAGGATAGAGAGTCCAGAAATAAATTCATAATAGACAGCATATACAGTAGACTGATCTTCAACAAGGGTATCAGGAACACACAATTGGGAAAGATAGTCTTTTCAACAACTCATTTTGAAAAGAATGAAACTGGACTATTATCTGACACCATAGACAAAACTAAATTAAAAAATGGACTCAAGACTCCTAAAAGAAAACATTATGGAAAATCTTCATGATGCTTAACTCAAGACTCCTAAAAGAAAACATAGGGGAAAATCTTCATGATGTTCCTCTTGACAGTGATTTCTTGGATATGATGCCAAAAATGTAAGAAAAAAAAAAAAAAAACAGAGAAGTGGGATCAAACTAAAAAGCTTCTGCACGGTAAAGGAAATAATCAATAGAATAAAAAGGCAATCTATAGAATGAAAAATATTTTAAAACCATATACTTGGTACAGAGTTAATATCTTAAATATTTAAGAAACTCCTACAAATTAATTGCAAAAAAGTAGTAATAACTCAATTACAAAATGAGCGAAGGACTTTAATAGACATGTCTGCAAAAAAGACATAAAATGGCCAACAGGTGTATGAAAAAATGCTCAACATGACTAATCATCAAGGAAATGCAAATCATAACCATTTTGGGGTGGCTATTATCAGAAAAAAAATAGTAATAATAAGTTAAGTGTTGGCAATGATATAAAGAAATGGCAATCCTTGTACAATGTTGGTAGGAATATAAAATGGTGCGGCCATGATTGAAAACAGTATGGAGGTTCCCCCAAAATTATAAATATACCTACCTTGGGGCGCCTGGGTGGCTCAGTGGGTTAAAGCCTCTGCCTTCGGCTCAAGTCATGGTCCCAGGGTTCTGGGATCGAGCCCCGCATCGGGCTCTCTGCTCAGTGAGGAGCCTGCTTCCCTTCCTCTCTCTCTGCCTGCCTCTCTGCCTACTTGTGATCTCTCTGGCAAATAAATAAATAAAATCTTTTTAAAAAATAAAAAAATAAAAAATAAAAATATATACCTACCTTATGATCTGGGAATCCCATTTCTGAGTAGACAGCCAAAAGAACTGAAATCAAGATCTCAAAGAAATATTTGCATTCCCAGTTAGTTTCAGCATTACTAACAATAGTCAAGATACAGCAACAGCCTAAAGATCCAGTGATGAATGAATGAATAATGAAAAATGGTAGATACATCTAGCAGAATACTATTAAACCTTAAAAAAGAAGGAAAATCTGTCATAGGCAACATACAAATAAACCTGGAAAACATTACTGCTGAGTAAAATAAGCCAATCTCAGAAGGAAGGATGGGGCATGATTTACTTATATAAGGTACGTAAAATAGTCAAACTCCTAGAAACAGAATAACATGGTTGTTGCTAGAGAGGAGAGGAGAGGAGAGAGAAATGGGGAGTTGCTGCTCAATGCATAGAGTCCCTGCCATGTGAGCTAAATTAGTTCTACAGATCTACTGTACCCTCTAGTCACTGAATTTGTGATCAAATTAAACCTCTAAGTCGTTTTCAGGAAAATTATTGACAAACAGTATTTCACCCTCCTGTATTTACCTAATTATAGATTTAACCCCTGAAAGCAATGTTAGGATTGCAATAGTTAAATTTCATGGCCCTGTTTTTGCCCTGCTGCCAAATTACCAAGTTCACTTTGAATCTTCATGATTGTTGGCATTAAAGGGGATCTCATGCATGCTCCCGTATTTACTCTTCTCCATTCTGACCCAACGGAGGAATGAGATTTGAAAAACTAAGGCAGATGGTAAATTAAAATAGCACTTTGATTTTTGATAAATTATTGTGAATGTAAGTTAAGTATAAAGCAACAATGGCACCGTGATATTGCACCCCAGAATGACATGGTGTGCCATTCCAATCTAGGCAGCTCTCCATAAAGGCATCTGCCCCTGTAAAGTTTCCAGAATGGCAAAGCAGAGTGGAATGCATCCTTCCAAAGTCATCTGAGCTGCTAACCAGAGAGGGAGGAAATTCCCAGGTTCTTTCCCAAACTCAGCAATCTTCACAGAGAGGACTAAAGGGTGAACAAAAAAGAGAGAAAAGACTAATGCAAAATCTGATGTCTCTTTCCAAAAAAGAAAAGACATGTCAATGTAAAAATAAGCAATATACGTCCAAAAATGGATAACTGATAATATTTGCTTAGTTTATCCTACAGGATTGCTGTGATGATTAAATGAGGAAATGAAAGCCAAAATTCTTTGGAAAATATAGGACACTGTTGGCTCATAATATAGATTTATCTCATTTATACCCAAGCAATCCTGAGTTTGAGTCCCACCTCTGCAGGCAAATAACTGTGGGACATTGAACAAGCTGTTAAACTCCCAGCCACTCGTCTCTAAAATAATATTAATCTTGGAGTTTTGGAGACATAAAAAAAAAATGATATGTGTGAAATTTGACACAGGATGCTTTTATTTTTCTGCTTTTCATGTATTAAGAGTTTTAACATTCCAACTATTTTGTAAATGCCTAGAAATTATAAAAATACACAGATCTTTCCTTTATCTGACTCAAACACACAAAGGATACTAAACCAACATTAGGTCAAATTAGTCTAAAACCATTTTCCCAAACTGGTACTCTTTCTTTGCCTCTCTGCCCTTTTCCCTTGCTTATTAGTGCATTCTCTGACAAAGAAAAGGTAAAGAAATTTTCAGACCTCAAAGACAAAAGGTTATTTTAAAGGTTAACCAATCAATAATAGGCTGAAGTGCACTTACTGCAAGTTTATTCTCAGCTCTTTGGGAGAGAGATCTGTACACATACCCACAGCTGAGGTAAAGAGAACCAGACCAGCCATGCAACCCTACAGCGGCTGCTGGCAACTGTTGGCCAGATTTGCTGCCAGGTAAATGAGCCCATTGCAGACTTGTGGAACCATGATGAGAGTCCCTACAGAGTCAAGAGCACACACTTCCATATGGATAATTTTAAACACTGAATGGGAACATAGGTTCTCAAATTTAACTAAAGTTTAAGATTCTAGGAATCATGGTCCAAATTTACCCTGTCCTCCCAAGTATGATGTGGAGTTATAAGTAATTTGCATGTGGAATTAGCTCTACAGATTAAAATATTATGTCATAAAGTTTCAAAGACAAACTTCTAAAATAATTTTTCTTAAAGTAATGCTATGATGTGGAAGAAATAGATAAAATTTAAAAATTATGCCTAAACTAGATTATTCAATATTTTAAGAGTTGGTTGCACCAGTCCTTCACATATATTGAAAATGCAAGATTCTAAATTTGTATATTTTACTGGGCCTATTTTTTAAATTAAGAAGACCATGAGATGCCTTTATTTTTGCCTACAGTATAGTTTAAATAAGGTTTGTGGGCTTTTCAGTGGTACAAGTACCCTAGATGATTGCTTCTATATTCAGGAAATAGTGTATTTAAAGCTGGTCCTTCTGTGGAGACAACTGCTGATAAGCAAAGCTGTTTCCTTGGAAACATCTAAGCAGCATCTGACAGCCTGATGAACACTCGAAATTCACAACAATTGATCTTGGTAGCCTCTCCCTAGACAAGCTAACTTATGTGGAGGGAGTGGTAAGCTGGAGTGAGAAACCATATTTGAATATTAATTGGACAGCAAATTTCTCACTGTCAGTCTTCTTCAAAGACTCTATTCTGGCTCATTTTATTATCTTAGAATTCATTCTGTGACTGAAACACTGTATTTGAAACACGATATATAACCAACTTTCAATTTAGGAGATGATTTTTCTGGTTTATACTTTTAAAATATGAATTCCTAGAATAGGTACTGAGGGCTTCATCTACCTTAAATATGTAAGCCAGTTAGAGGTCAATCAGGGCTGACCTTGGGCATACTAAAACAGACAGTGTTTTCCACTGCCACTCATCTACCCTACAGAAAGAATCATAACTCACCCCAAAGCAAGCATTATGCATCTATGTAGTGCTATTGTAAAGAAACAAGCAAAACATATGTTTAAACATGTTTATCATATGTTTTTGCTCATATAAAACTCTGGGGTACTGTCCAGCCATTTGTGTTTTAACAAGCCCTTCAGGAAATTCTGATGTAAACTCAAACTTGAAAAGCACTGTTCTAGCACATGAATTGTGGGATGGTGACACTTGAAGATGGTCCTCATAGGCTTCTGGGACCATGTCAGACATACTGACGACCCATAATAAACATTATGAAGGTGCCAGAATTGCCTTGACAGAATATTGAAAAAGGGAGTGAGTAGGCTCAGAGCAGTAGACAAACAAGAGTGCCTTATTCTGTGAGACCAGAGAACCTACAAGCTGCATAATCCCAAGGGATGAGAAAAAAAAAAAAAAAACAAGTTACTTCACTGAATAGGGAATGCATTAATGAGAGAGGACTGGCACTGCTGAGAATCTGTAGAAAGGCTGTCCTCTGTAGCCAAGGTCAATGGAAGGTTATGTTGCTATGGAGCTGGGCTCACTTCTTTCAATGGGGCAATATGGATGATGGTATTCTGATCCATCAGAGGCCAAGTATTGTACATAATCATCAGAAGCACAATGGATATAATTACTACAACAAGCATAAGCTAGAATGGCAACAAGAGGCTAATGGACCATTGAGTTCCTAAAAGCAAGATAAGCCAACCAGTCAACAAGGACATAGCTTGACTTACATAAATGAAAATGGTCAAAAGCTAATGACAGCTGCCTTATGGAAAGGTCATTATCCCTCCCACTTCCTGACCTGAGCTAGTGTGCAGTTCCAGAACCCATCCACTGAAGAGGAATTTGGAACATTAAAGAAGGACCCTGCAACACCACAAACGGTACATATGATTAGGATTCCCAAAATCTTTTCCCAAAGCAATATACAGCCACAAGCTAGATGAATCAAGCTAGGGAAAGGAAAATAGCCAGTTCTTTCAAGGACTGCTGAATACAAGACCTATGTGGTGATAACAAGGGAGCTAAAATTACATAATGACCCATCTGTTAAAATGGAGACATGAGGAGGGAGACCATACATGGAGTCTCAGCCCATGCCTACATAAGAGTAAGTGCAACAATTCCAAGGTTGCATATTGCTGTCAAATCCCTAGCCTCTGAGGGCATACCTGGGATGGAGGATTGTAGTTGCTGTACAACATTCCCATAGATCTCCGATCAGCAGAGTAAGATTCATCATGATAGCAATGGCCAAACCCTTGCAATAATCCCCTTTTATCAGCCAAGATCGTAAATCAAAAGCAATACCAAATACCAGGTGGATTATCAAAGATTAGTACCACTCAAAAATTTAAAGGATGCACAAGGTAACCCCTGCATAAACCCAGGAGATCACAGCAGATGGCCAGAGACTACCATAAACTTTACCAAGTAGTTGCCCTAATTGCAGCTGGTGTGATGCAATGTGATGTCTTCCCTAGAATAGACCATGTGGACTGTGGCACTGGTATGTGCCAAATTATCTGATAAATGCATTATTTTCAAATACCGTTAAGAAGGAGAATCAAAAGAAGTTCTCATTCACATCAGTCCATAGCAGTTTACATTCATTCTCCTGCTTCAACTATGGTCTTTCCTCACTTTCCAAATATAATCTGAAGAGAATTCCATCATTTCAACCCTAGGCAAAATATCATACTCATCTACTATAATGCACCAATACATGTGTCTATTGGCTAAAAAATTGTAATAAAAAAAACAGTACTTGAGCCCTGAGATCTTGGACAATAACAAACTAATTCAAGAGACATAAGTGGGTGAAAGTATTTCAAAAGGACATTTGTGATTGACTCAACATTATTGGCTACCCTTCTCTGTGTGAGGATTCTCACATTAGAGACCTTAGATAAGACAATTTGAGCTACAACTTTTCCAGTGGAAACTTCAAGAACCAGTAAGGGCTTCCCTATGTACTCTTATGCCCTGCCACAGCAACTGGCATTGTTCCAGATAGAAACTGATCCATCCTCTTGGATCCCAGAATGAAGGTGATGTGGACAGACATGATGGACATTGTCCATATGGACATTGTTGCTGCAAGCCAGAGGGATTTTTAGGTTTGTCTGTTATACTGCATAACCTTGCCTCTCTTTGCCAAGTCAACATCCTTCTGTGATGAAGTTGACAAACAGAATGGTGCTCCCCAAAAGGATTGAAATGAGATACCTACAAGAAAACTTCCCAGCTCTATCCACCATATCATGTGATTAGTTCTGATAAAAAATAAGGACTTTCCTATATGCTAAATAAAAAGACGATTGAATTATAATGTGCCATGAAAGCCCATTGATGTGACAGATGATGTTGCAAAGTCATTACAAACATAAAGGAGCAACACTCCTGGAATCTACAAGGAATACAGTTGAGGGAAAATTTTGTTAGTTCTCCCAAAAACATGACTTGGGGGAAAAGTTGCTTTATCTGGCTGACAAAGAACATATGTCAATACTTTAAAGATTTTTTCCATATAATAGGACACTATGATTCACAAAGCTCCCATAATCTGGTGAAAACAACTCTTGAAACTATCTTATTCTGTATTCTCTTATTATATATTTCCAACATTACTTTCCAAATTAATATCTATAGTTTATGGTGATTATTAGAGAGAGAATGAACCAACACTGATGAAACAACGAGAACATTCTGATCACTTGGCAGTCACATCTCATTACTAATTAATGATTAGCATTCTGATCGAATTAGAGGAAAAGCTTCTTAAAAAATATTAAAATACATTACATATTTGGCTTTTACTCTTTCATTATCTTTAGCCTTCCCAATCTGATTGCAAACTATTTATCATATAAGGAAAACACTCAAATTTGTGTCTCCAACACTGACAACTTGTCCATGCTCTAGTCCTCGCAAATGTCTGATGTCTTGTCAACACCTCAATACATGTAAGCAAATTTCATGCAAGCTAAATAGAATCCTTTATCTCCCCCCCCAAAATCCATCCCACTTCTTTCTTTTCCTGTCACTGGTACTAACCAAATACTAATCGTCCTCTCCTCTCCCTTCCTATTTCCTCTTATCCAAAATGGTAACTGCCTCGTTCCCTACGACTCCTCACCACTTTCGTCTTGCCTAGATTTTTCACTCCCAAATCCCCAGATACCCTCACCAGTTCTATCACCAGTCTCAAAAGAGTTCAGAAGTATATTAATAGGGGTGCCTGGGTGGTTCAGTGGGTTAAAGCCTCTGCCTTCGGCTCAGGTCATGATCCCAGGGTTCTGGGATTAAGCCCCACATCAAGCTGTCTGCCCAGTGGGGAGCCTGATACCTCCTCTCTCTCTCTGCCTGCCTCTCAGCCTGCTTGTGATCTCTTTCTGTCAAATAAATTTTAAAAAGTCTTAAAAAAAAAAAAAGAATAAGTATGTTAATAGTCTCTAACTACCTCTCTTTTTATAATACATTGGTCCTTAAAATGAATGCCCTTTTCATACCCAGGGCCGATACACAAGCATAATTGCTGAGTGTTAGATTTCTTTTCTACCAATCAGACCTTAGGACTCAGATATGCAATGCTAAACCCTGAACATATATGTGACCTACAGGTCAAGTCAAAGAACTTCTACTCTTCTCAATGGTCTCACCCTGTAAGACTGGAGCTCATCCTAATCTCAGTTCCAGTGAAATGGGTCCTGTTATACTACCAGGGTCTTCTCTTCCATGAACCTCAGTTCTTTCCCCATTCCTCTGCCTTGTATTTAGACATCAGCCAGAATCTCACCATTGCTCTTGCCATATCTGGATTTCATATTGTTAGACCCAGTCCACATGTGTGGATGTTCTGACAATAGACACCACTTCTGATATTATTTTAAGACTATTGTTTCACCTGATATTTCTCAAACATCTCCAAATTTTCACTGTGTTGATTTTCTATGGCTGCTGTAATACTTTACGACAGACTTAACCGTTCAAAGCTACATCTGTAAATTACCTCACAGTTCTGTTGGTTTCAAGTCCAGGTTGGCTTGATTAGAATTCACAGGCTGAAATCAAAGTTCTGACTGGCTAGACTTATCAGAAAATTCTGAAGAAAACCCAGCGCATTCAGGAAATTAGTAGAATTCATTTCCTTGAGGTTGTAGGACTAAGGTCCCCATCTCCTTGCTGACTGTTACCTGGAAGCTACACTTAACCCAGAAGCTCTCTGCATTCTTCCTCACATTGTCCTCTCTCTCTTCCTAGCAGTGGAGCAATTAGTTTCTTTCAAACCTTAAATCTCTCTGACTTTCCTTCTACCACATCTATTGTGTCTCCTTTTCTGCCTTCATCTTCTGTATTCCTCCTCTGTTGATGCACCCAGAAAATCCAGAATAATCTCCCTATCTTAAAGTCCGTTGATAAGTTCCTTAATTCCATCTATAAACTCCCCTTGCAGAAGTGTCTAAAATAGCTGCTAAACAGTGCATAGATTACTGTATAAGAGGATAGCCAGGGGTTAGGATTCTTGGGGGGACATCTCTAGAATTCTCTCTACCACAAATACTCTCCAGAAACATTGAACCAGAAAGACTCAGGAGCCTACGACTAAGCACAGTGAGGTCAGAGAGAAAGCAAGAGATGGAAAACAGGGAGCTAGGAAAGGTCTTCTCCTGAATGATCCCAGACACCTCCATCCACTCCACTACAAGAACATTGGAAGTTAGGTTTTGACACCGGCAATGGAATGGAGAATTTCTTCCTGGAGAAACTAACTGGCACAAACTAAAAAGACCCACTGATGTTTGAAGGGTCCCCAGTGAACTAGTTATTCCACACCAATCACTCTACAGGGAAGCTCAACAGGCAACAGCCCCAGCCATGTACTCAGAGTATCCAAACAACTTGTTAAGTCTCTCTGTCTAATATGATCACAAGGATGGTAGATATAAAGGAGGGCATGTGTTGTGATGAGCATGGGTGTTATACTGCAACTAATGAATCGTTGAACACTACATCAAAAACTAATGATGTAATATATGTTGGCTAACTGAAGATAACAATAAAAAAAGAATATTTTGTAGCTGAAACATTAGAAAGAAAGAAAGAAAGAAAGAAAGAAAGAAAGAAAGAAAGAAAGAAAGAAAAAAGAAAGAAAGAAAGAAAGAAATTAAAATTAAAGAAATTATATAGTCTTCAGGACCGAGCTCACACTTCTCTTTTCTAATAACCTCCCTGCCCTCCTTAGATACAAAGAACATCTCCACAAGTACAACCAGCACTCTAATTTGTGTCTGTAACTCCTTTATAATTTCTATCTTTTCACTTCTATCAATGCCATACTCATTTTTCACCAAGTTGTAAGCTTCTAAATATCTATTTAACTTATTTACTTCAAAAATTTCTCATTTGTTTCTTTGAACAGTAACATCAAGAAACATTTCTTGAATCACATACTTAAAAAAAAAAATGTCAACGAGGTGCCTTTTATCTTACATTAGATTGTGAGCTCTTTGCGTGCAAGCACCTTCTTACATTCCTTTTCTTCCCCAGCCTATAGCACAGTGCATGGCACTCATGGAATATTTGTAAATGAATGAGACCACAAAAAAACACGCCTCTAGTGCTATGTTGTTTCCTGGAGACTCACATTCAATCTCAGATGACTTGTCATAATTTCTGTCAATAATATCTATCATTGGGGCACCTGGGTGGCTCAGTGGGTTAAAGCCTCTGCCTTTAGCTCTGGTCATGATCCCAGGGTCCTGGAGCCAGCTTCCTCCTCTCTCTCTGCCTGCCTCTCTGCCTACTTGTGATTTCTTTCTGTCAAATAAATAAATAAATAAAATCTTTAAAAAAAATTTTTTTATAATATCTGTCATAATATCTGCTCACATTTACTGAGCACTGTTTTAAGCCCTCACAGTACATTACAATAGAGACAAATTTATTATTATCCCATTTACCATTAGGAACTTAGGTACAGAAAGATTAAGTTTAAAGGTTAAAAAGAAGTAAGTTGAAATTTGAATATTGACAGCCTGAATCCTGAGCTTTTGTTCTTTATCCATACCTCCACTGACTCACTATTCAAAATACAAACCAAAACAAACATTCCATTTAATAGGAAACTGAGATCAGTTGGCAAGTATTCTAACTCAGGATCTTGGTCATCTATCTCATCTTATTGTTTCCTATAAATACTTAGTGTATCAGTGAGCAAATACAGATGAGATCTATGAACACAGAGATTTTGTTCTATTGTGTTCACTGTGATAGTCCATCACCTAAACCAGTGCACTTATCAATGTCAGTGATTTGAATAAATGGTCATTTGGTAGTGAATAACATTAGTAAATATCTCTTGGATTAAGTCACTCTGAAAAAATTGCCCATTAAGTTTCTAAATACTGCAAGGTGAGACATATACTCTCGAAACCCACAGAATTACAGCCATCAGGATACTTGGAATAAATAGCTCCTTATCAGTGCAGTTTTCTAGGAGGAGGGTGAACATGCAACCACAGAAGCATCATCTTGCTGTAGTTATGACAAATCTTATATAAAGAAGGGAAAAATACATGCACATATATGACAAAAGTAGGAAATAAAGTAATTATCTGGAAATTTAGAAGAAATGAAAAATCATTTGTCTCAAATATAATTATTTCCTAGGTAAAAGTACTGTTATTAACTTTTTAAAATTATCTGATTGGTTTACCATTCCTTCTATGTGCATAGAAGAGCCCCGGGTGGAGGTTTGCTTCCATTCAGAGCCCCTTCCTCTCCCATGCAAGTGATAACTGACTTCAAGCAGCTTTATCATCTGTGCACTTTCTCCAACTGGTCTTCACTCATTGTCTTTGTGGAAGGGTCTGACCTCTGTCCAATGCCCACATAATATTGGTGATGAGGGAGCACAAGGCTGGCTGAAGACAAAGCAAAAGCTGGCGTCTTGCACCCCCCCTCTCCATCCGCTCCCCCTCAGTCGTATGTGTAGCATTCTTCAGGCAGCCCTGACTGCCCTGAACAATAAGCAAATAGTTAACTTGCAGAGCTCACAATCCTACTAGACAGGAGTCTCCCTTGGCTTACAAATGTCCTAAATCTCACTAACAAAGAGGATTGATAGCAGGATTGTGACACCCCACCAAAAAGTCTCCCAACTATCTTAATGTTAATGGCTGGTCTAAAGACAACATTGATGCAGCCGCAAGGGCAAGGCCTCCGGTAGGCCTGGGACATCCTGGCACCTTGTAGGCCCTCTTTAGCATATGAAAACTCCACTGAAACCTCCCTTCCCCTCACCTTCCCCCAACCGCAGGGTACAGAACCTGCCATCCCTCACAACCCGGGGCAGCAGCTCTTCCTGCCCATGGGTCCTGTCACCGTGCTTTAATAAACCACCATTTTGCACCAAAGATGTCTCAAGAATTCTTTCTTGGTCATCGGCTCCGAACCTCAGCCCACCGAACCTCACCTAGGTTCTAGAACTTCATCATTGGCATTGTCTCCTTCCATATCTTGTTTCTGCTCTTCGAGTCCTGCAGTAGTAGAATATGATTCTTCTGCAGCACTAAAACACACTGAATCAAATAGGGATCTATTTTATAATACAAGTAACAGTTGTATGAAATAACCTCACCTCCAAGGTGAGGTGCCTTTTTAAAAAAATATATTTTATTTATTTATTTGACAGACAGAGATCACAAGTAGGCAGAGAGAGAGAGAGAGAAGGAAGCAGGCTCCCCACTGAGCAGAGAGCCGATTTGGGGCTTGATCTCAGTACCCTGGGATCATGACCTGAGCAAAGGCAGAGGCTTTAATCCACTGAGCCACGCAGGTACCCCGTGAGGTACCTTTTCTACAATGCTCCCCAGCTCCATCAACATAGCGTTCATTCTCCTTTGAGCTACCTATTGAGAGAGAATGGCCACAATGCTTCCTATTGTTAAAGTTACTGCAGCTTCTTATGCTCTCTCTTACCTGCAGCACATTCTTTAAAGGTCTGTGCTAACCATTTGCCAGGCTGTCAGCTGGCTGCCTGGTGAAGATGAATTTCATACGTTTAGTCACTAATCTCAATCTCTTTCTCTCGTAAGCTAGCCTGATTACAAATTCTTTTTAACTAACAAACAATAAATATCTACATTGTGCAAAAAGACTTTTGACTGTTATCTTTATGTTAAAGAAATTTATAGAAATACAGAAATACAAACCTTTTTAAAATCATGGCCAATTATATAATTTCCCAACGATGTGCATCTTTTATCTGCCAGAATTTTTTGTTTCTATTTATTCTATTCATGAAGGAAAGAAATGACTGCATTGATGCCTTTTACTCTCCCTGAGGGAAATGTAATGCCCAAGTAAAGAAAAAGAAAAATTCTTCAAGAAGAGAAATTCTATATCAGAAGCTCAGCTGTAATTTAAGTTTCACCAAGATGCTCACATATTTTTGAAACCTTATTGACAAAAGTGGGAGTAAATCTAACAAAGAAACTCCCACGTAGTTCTAAATCTTAATGTTTGTTTTGTTCAACTTAATCATTGTTGGCTTTTGCAAGGGGCATTGGCTATTTCTAGTTTATATTTAAACATGTAGAGGGAATAAGATGCAAAGTACAAAGCTCTTGGGAATTTTCTTTCATCCATATCTCAAGTTTTCCTACAAGTGAAAAAACAGGGAGGGTCTACATTTTTTTTGAAAAGCATTACATCTGTAAATATCTCCTCCCATTCTGTGGGTTGCCTCTTTGTTTTGTTAACTGTTTCCTTTGCTGTGAAGGTTTTTATCTTGATGAAGTCCCAAAAATTCATTTTCACTTTTGTTTTCCTTGCCTTTGGTGACAAAGCAAAGAAAGAGGTTGTCCTGAAAGAAGTTGCTGTGGTCGATGTCTAAGAGGTTACTGCCTATGTTCTTCTCTAGGATTTTTTTTTTAATTTATTTTTTATTTTCAGCATAACAGTATTCATTATTTTTTTAATTTATTTTTTATTTATTTTTGGCATAACAGTATTCATTATTTTTTCACCACACCCAGTGCTCAATGCAATCTGTGCCCTCTATAATACCCACCACCTAGTACCCCGACCTCCCACCCCCCGCCCCTTCAAAACCCTCAGATTGTTTTTCAGAGTCTAGGATTTTTTTTTAAATTTAATATAATTGTATTTTTTTTTCAGTGTCCAAAATTCATTATTTATGCACCACACCCAGTGCTCCATGTAATCTTGTCTCACATTGAGGTCTTTCATCCATTTTGAGTTTATCTTTGTGTATGGTATAAGACAATGGTCAACTTTCATTCTTCTGCATATAGCTGTGCAATTTTCCCAGCACCATTTATTGAAGAGACTGTCTTTTTTCCATTGGATATTTTTTCCATTTTCCCATTAGATATTTTTTCCAGCTTTGTTGAAAATTATTTGACCATGGAGTTCAGGGTCCATATCTGGGCTTTCTATTCTGTTCCATTGGTCGATGTGTCTGCTTTTGTGCCCTATATCAAATACTAATGATGTACTATATGGTGAATAACGTAACATAATAAAAATGAATAAATAAAAATTTAAAAAATAAAACTGATTGGCATTTAGCAAAAAGAAAGAGAGAAAGAAAAATAAAAGAAAACAAAAGAAAAGAAAAAGTGTTATATTACCAGAAAAAGAGAAGTTTGTTCAGTGAGACCAGCTTTGTGCCAGACACTGGGTTGAGATCTGGGGATATAAAACTGAGTACAATGTGTTCTCTGTGCATAATCTAGTGGGAAAGATGAAACTCAACTCTGATACAATGCAATCACTACCCTAGGATCATTTCCAAAGTCTTGTAGGAACATAGAAGAAACAGCTCTTGCTCTTCCCAGATGGTTGAAAGGCACAGGCAAAGAGGCTATGCAGCTTTTGCCCTGGAGAATGAGTATAATTTTCTCAAGCAGTGGGACAGTCCTTCTCAAACCCAAATCCGAAAAGAAAAGAAGTTAAGAAAGAATGAATGAAAGAAAGGAGGAATAGAGAAAGGCGGCAGGGAATATTTTGCTCTTATCTAAATTGCCTACTCATTGTAGGCTGATTTTCTCATAATAAAATCACATGATTGGAATTTAGAAAATATTCTGTCAAACTGACCACTTAATATCACCTAATCAATAGAAAATAATGGTGAAGAAAAAAACATCTTAAACAAAGTCTTATTTTTATTTCCAATGAATGCAATCAATTTGCTATTTGATATATATTTTTTTAAAGTTGCCCTCACAGAAAGATCTGGCTAGATATTCCAATGGTATCACAAGATGAGTGGTCTCAGTGAAACAAGATGATGGCTGGAGTTGGTCTCTCCACCCCAAAGACTCTGATGACTTTCTGACAATCCCTCTGACTCATAACACCAAAATAATTGAAGCTTTGATATTTATTTATAACCTCAAAAATACCTTGAAGACTCATAATCCAGGCTACTCTATTATTTTAGTAATTTGGCAATCAGAAGTAACCTTAAATGCCCAGCATAGCACAGCAGCTCAAAACTTTGAAATCTACAAAGGCAAGAAGAGGAACGTCATAAGAGGAAATAAAACAAGAATTGGACCAGTTTGGCTTTTTACCATTCCTGATTATGCCACTGTCCCAGTTGCTTTCTGACATCAGTGATTGGAAGAGTAGAAAAGTCAGTCATACAGTGACCTAATTAACATTCCAGGCTAGACCAGGTTGAATGAGAAGGTCATGCATGGCAGTAACAGTCATGTTTCAACTAACTTTCTGTGGTTATTGTTTGAATAAACAGAAACAAAAGCCTTCACAGAAGCTACTACTGCACATTAATTTTTTATTTAAAAATTTTGGTAATTGTGAATATAATATATGATCATTGAAGAAATTTTGGAAAACATATAAAAAAGAAACAAGAAAATATCCAGAGATACTGAAAGAGACTGCAGAAAGATTTTATCCTATTTATTACACGGAAATATTATTTGGAAGTAATTTTATTTTTTATTTTTTAATTTATTTTATTGAAAGTCAATTAATTAACATGTAGTATATTGTTAGTTTCAGAGACAGAGTTCAGTGATTCAGCAGCTACATATAACACTCAAGATGATGAGGGAGCAGGAGGCTGGCTGAGAACGGAGCAGGGGCTGGCGCCTTGCACCCCCTCTCCCCCCCACTCCCCTTGGTAATATGTGTGACATTTCACAGGCACCCTGACTGCCCTAAAAGAAGAGCAAATGGTTATCTTGCAGAGATCACAGTCCTGCAAGGCAGGAGTCTTTCTTGGTTTACAAATGTCCTTGAGATTTACTACAAAGAAGTTGCCTTATCAATAGCCCAATTTCCAGGGACACATAACTCAGTTCCTCAAGCCCTAACGTCACCCTCCCCTCCATAAAAAAACCGAAGGAGATGGAGGTAGGAGGAAAAGTAAATAAAGTTAAATTTCTTTTAAGACCTAAATCTCACTAACAAGGACGTTTGATAGCAGGAATGTAACATTTCACCAGGAGACTCCCAATTGTCTTTATGTTAGTGCCTCATTAGAGGGAAAGTGGCCTTGGCTTGATAGTAACCAGGCCTTCAATATCCTGATAGTCTTCTTTACCCCAATAGCCCTTCTGAACACCCCTTTGTCCTCACCTACCCAACTCCTGTGTATATAACCAGTCACTCCTCACAGGCCCTGGGCAGCTGCATCTCTGCCTGCCCACGGGTCCTGTCCCCGTGCTCTAATAAACCACCTTTTTGCACCAGAGACGTCTTAAGAATTCTTTCTTTAGCCGTCGGCTCCGAACCTCACCCCACCGAACCCCACCTAGGTTCAGGAACTTCATCAAAGAGGTAGGTGAAGGACTGGAAATGTGGTTTTAATGATTATAGTTTTTATGTATTATTCCGTAGTCTATGTTAATATTCTTTTATTTTTAAAAATGAAGATGATTTGGGCGCCTGGGTGGCTCAGTGGGTTAAGCTGCTGCCTTCGGCTCAGGTCATGATCTCGGGGTCCTGGGATCGAGTCCCGCATCGGGCTCTCTGCTCAGCAGGGAGCCTGCTTCCCTCTCTCTCTCTCTCTCTGCCTGCCTCTCCGACTACTTGTGATCTCTCTCTGTCAAATAAATAAATAAAATCTTTAAAAAAAAAAAATGAAGATGATTTCCAACTTTTTCCTTTTTTTAACATTTAACTTTTTTTTTCAGTTTTCCAAAATTCATTGTTTATCTACCTTACCCAGTGCTCCATACAATATGTGCCCTCCTTAACACCCATCACCAGGCTCACCCAACCTCCCACTTCCTCCCCTCCAAAATCCTCAGTTTGTTTCTCAGAGTCCACAGTTTCTCATGGTTTGTCTCCCCATCCAATTTCCCCCAACTCACTTCTCTCCTTCTCCCAATGTCCTTCATATCATTCCCTATGCTCCACTGCTCATATGGCAATTCAGTAATGTGGCAGGATACAAAATCAATATACAGAAATCAGTTGCTTTCTTATACACTAACCATGAAAATATAGAAAAAGAAATTAGAGAGGATTCCATTAACTATAGCACCAAGAACTATAAGATACCAGGGAATAAACCTAACTAAAGAGGTAGAGGATCTGTATTTGAGGAACTACAGAACACTCATGGAAGAAACTGAATAAGACACAAAAAGATGGAAGAACATTCCACACTCATGGATCAGAAAAATAAACATTGTTAAAATGTCTATACTGCCTAGAGCAATCTATACTTTCAATGTCATCCCGATCAAAATTCTACCGGCATTTTCCAAAGAGCAGGAACAAATGATCCTAAAATTTGTATGGAACCAGAAGAGACCCCGAATTGCTAAGAAATTGTCAAAAAAGAAAAATAAAACTGGGGGCACCATATTGCCTTATTTCATGCTTTACTACAAAGCTGTGATCACCAAGACAGCATGGTACTGGCACAAAAACAGACTCATAGACCAGTGGAACAGAGTAGAGAGCACAGATATGGACCCTCAACTCTATGGTCAAATAACCTTCAACAAAGCAGGAAAAAATATACAATGGAAAAAAGACAGTCTCTTCAATAAATGGTGCTGGGAAAATTGGACAGCTATGTATAGAAGAATGAAAGTTGACCATTCTCTTACACCATACACAAAGATAAACTCTAAATGGATAAAAGACCTCAACATGAGGCAGGAATCTATCAAAATCCTAGAGGAGAACATAGGCAGTAATCTCTCAGACACAGGCCACAGCTTTCAAGACATGTCCCCAAAGACAAAGGAAACAAAAGCGAAAATGAACTTTTGGGACCTCATCAAGATCAAAAGTTTCTGCACAGCAAAGGAAACAGTCAACAAAACAAAAAGGCAACACACGGTATAATAGGAGAAGATATTTGCAAATAACACTACAGACAAAGGGCTGTTATCCAAGATCTATAAAGAACTCAAACTCCACACACACAACACAGATAATCACATTATAAAATGGACAAAAGACATGAACAGACCCTTCTCCAAAGAAGACATACAAATGGCTACAGACACATGAAAAAATGTTCATCATCACTGGCCAACAAGGAGACTGAAATCAAAACCACATTAAGATACCACCTTACACCAGTTAAAAAGGCCAAAATTCACAAGACAGTAAACAATATGTGTTAGAGATGATGTGGAGAAAGGAGAACCCTCTTGCACTGTTGGTGGGAATGCAAGTTGGTGCAGCCACTTTGGAAAACAGTGTGAAGATTCCTTAAGAAATTAAAAATAGAGCTACCCTATGACCCTGCAATGCACTACTGGGTATTTACCCCAAAGATACAGATGTAGTGAAAAGAAAGACCATCTGTACCCCAGTGTTTGTAGCAGCAATGGCCACAGTCACTAAACTGTGGAAAGAACCAAGATGTCCTTCAACAGACAAATGGATAAAGAAGATATGTTCCATATATACTATGAAGAATAGTATTATGCATCCATCAGAAAGAATAAATACCCAGTTTTTATATCAACATGGATAGGACTGGAAGAGATTATGCTGATTTCCAACTTTTTCTATAGTAACTTGTGTTAAAATGAATGTCCTAATTTTAACCACCTATATATTGACTTTTGTCTGCATCTCTACTTATTTCTCTGTGATAGATTAGGAAAATTACTAAGTAAAACAATAGAAAACTTTATTCTTCTTAATACATATGGCCAAATTGCTTGGTATGGTATATCAGTTAACCACATACCACTTAATGCTTCAACCAGCATAAAATAGTATAGTCTCTACAAAGTCTCACCAACATTAAATAATACCATTTTAAGTTTTTGCTGATTTGACAAATGAAAATTTATAATTTTTTATATATGCATTGCCATGATTAATAGTGGATTGAAAATTTTCTTGTAGTTATTCACAATTAGCATTTCTATCAAATCTCTTTGCCCATCTTTTAAGGTATTTATATTTTAATCATTGATTTAGAAAAATTCTATATGTTGGGAACTGTAACATTCATATTTCTTACAGGTATCTTGATTTGTAATTTGTCTTTAATTTTGGTTATTATGAAATGTGAAGTCTATGTTAGTTTTATATAAAAATCAAATATGTTGATTATTTAAAATCAATTTACTAATGTTTTTATGAATAGAAAGTCTCCCTATCTTGAAATCAGGCTAAAAAATTGGGAAAAAAAAAAAACATAAGTGATGATCTTCTTTATAATTAGCTTTTTGATCTAGAGAGACTGAAAATCTTAGCCACTTAATAGAATTTTAATATATAACCCTTACTATCATAATATGAATATTTGGTCTTAAGAGATCTTGTTTTATGGGATGCCTGGGTGGCTCAGTCCATTAAGTGTCTGCCTTCAGCTCAGGTCATGATCCCAGGATCCTGGGATCAAGTCCCACATTGGGCTCCTTGCTCAGACAGGAGCCTGCTTCTCCCTCTGCCTGCTCTGCCTGCCACGTCCCCTGCTTATGCATGCTGCTTTCTTTCTGACAAATAAATAAATAAAATATTTTTTTGAAAGTATCTTGTTTTATGCTTTTATATTCTATGCTTTCTTGCTATTCTTCTATTTCTATAGAATTTTTTTGTACGTCAAACATTTGAAAGTTAAAAATTGTGCGTATTTTTTGTTTACATATTTTTATCATTAAGTTATCTCCTAACTTTCTTTAACCATTATTCCCAGGCTAACACCATTAAGAATGAAATAGGATTTTTTACTATCCCACAATACAAACTAGGGATTTTAGCCTACTAGTACTTTTCTTCCCACCCTATCAAAATTTCCAGCATACTTTAGAACAACTTATGGTTGAAATTGTATTTTTTAGTATTATATAAGTTCTGTTTCAAGAATACATTTGCATTCAGTTTTTCAACCTCAATCTATACCATGAGAATTCACTCAGTGATTATGACAAGAAATTATACTGATTAGGTAACCTTTCTTATAATTAGGTATTCCATATAATTTTAAATATCATTTATTCAGAGTGACTACATATTCTTTTTAAATCTATTTTTTAATGTTTTCTTTCACTGATTCACAAGCACTTCTCAACTGGCAATCAAGTTTAGAGGGGATGGCTATGCTACTGATGGTTTAGGATATATTCCTGGTGCCATCTGTGTGTCAGATTTGAAGAGGAAAAGCTCAGGACCAACACAGGAACAGTCAGAATGTTATGTCTCTCCATTCAAGTTTGAAACTCTCAACACCCACACCAACATAATCCTTTCCTAAGATTTAACACCTGTTATTTTTAGAAATTATTTAAAGTTATGTTTTCATTGTGCTTTTTTGAATTTTCTTAGCTCTGGATCTCTTTGCTTCTCAGTAAAAGGTGTTAGCAATCTAAAAGTGATAAAATTTATTTCATTGTTCCCTCAAGGAGAAAACCATTTTTTTTGTTATTAAATAAAAGACAAGCTATGGAAAGAGTGGCTCTATTTCCAAATATAACTTCAGATGTACTTTGCTTTACAAAGTTTATAGGGGGTTTTTGTAGGTTTTTGTTTGTTGGCGTAGAAATCAAGTTACACATTAAATGTACTGAAGAAGATTGCTATTTTATCTCATGATGAATCCTTTTCTATATGTATCATCAAAACCTTTTTAACACATTTTATATATGTGAACTTTCTAATATCAAGATAACTTAGTTTCAAACCCATATGTTCTTCTTCTTCTATATATGTTACATATTAAAGTGAAAAGCATAGAATTTCCCCTGAAAAAAAGGAAGAAACAATTGTATTGTATCCTCAAATCTTCTCCAGGCTAAATAAGTTTTTGACCGTCAAAGTAGAGATAATGTGAATATTGACTTAAATACATGAAATAAAAAGAATCCAGAAGATAGAGTCTTCGGGAAAGGGACAAGATTGGGGTAGGGTAGAACATCTTACCCAAGCAATGCATGAGACAAATAGAACAGCTCTTGAAGAGGTACCAAAGGCACAGCTATGTACCGTATTCCAAATCAGAGGTCACACATGTCACGCAAAGCACTAGAAGAAGGGTAGAAGACAAAATAGAGAGCCAAAATGACACTAGGCCCAAGAAACTAGCAAAAGTGAAGATAAAGAGAGACAAACAATTAGAAAAGAGAGGTATATTTTGGATTAATCAGTGCAGTGCATGAACTACAGCTATGCAAATCAAAATGGGGGAGTCACAAAGTCTAATGTTCAATGAGAAAAGCATATCAAAAGCCTATATCCAGTATAGCTCCATTGATATTTCAAAATATACAAAATTAAGAATGTACATGGTGGGAGTATTTACACCATAGAAATTAACAAATGCTACCCCTCCCCAAAAAGATTTTTTTTTTCTTTATTGCTTGAGAATAGTTGTTAAAGATTTGCAAATACATCAATGTGTCCACCCAGCTCTGCACCATCTCCTTGTGGAGATGGAATCCCATCATTTGGAAGGGCATCTCCATCTCCATATGTCCAGACCCAAACTTATGTCCCCCAACAAGTTTGTGCACCCAATATCCATTTTCCAGTTAAGGGCATCACCAACTGTCTGCTCTAGAACTCTAGAATTGTTAACACTTCCCCTCTTCACTCTCACGCCTAATCAGTCACCACGTCCTCTACATTTACATTCAAAACGTGTCTCATATTTTTTCCCTTTTATCCTTTCCTCATGCTGCTTCTAGAGGCAAATTAATCTACGATCTGTACATATGCTTCCAGGGTTACTATTCAAAATATTTAAAAACTAATTATGGCTAGACTTGACCAATCAGAGCAGAAGTCAGATGAAATGTGCTAGTTGCTAAATCAAGATAACACTTCTGGGTTCCTAGAGGTGCAGCAGGTGGCCAGACTATGGGGGCAGGAACAGGAGCTCTGGACAGGCACTATGAACAACTGCTAAAGTGGTATTTCAATATTTTAACTAAACTTAAAAACCATCATCAATGCATACCAGCTGAACTTTCGTCATGAGGATGGCATATATATCATGAAGGTGCACAGGATAGTTTAAATACATATACAGACTTTTTAAAAATAAAATATGTATTTTTATTACATGTTAAAAAATAAAATACACCAAGGCCAAATGTTGAAATACACTTAGTGTAAACCAGAAAGATTAATAGATGGTAGAGATAGATGATAGATAGGTAATGATGATAAATGATGATAGATGAAAGAAAGAAAGAAAGAATATAGATAGGTAGATAAGATGGATAGAAAGTACTGGTGACAAAATTTAGGTGAGGGACAGAACTTTAGAAATTATGGTGCCGTGCCTGCCCACTCCAGTTTCTCTCTCTTTTTTTTTTTTTTAAGATTTTATTTATTTGATAGACAGAGATTACAAGTAGGCAGAGAGACAGGCAGAGAGAGAGGAGGAAGCAGTCTCCCCGCTGAGCAGAGAACCCGATGCGGGACTCAATCCCAGGACTCCAAGATTATGACCCAAGCTGAAGGCAGAGGCTTTAACCCACTGAGCCACACAGGTGTCCCCAGTTTCTCTTTTTTAGAGCTGCCAGAATATCTTTTCTAAGCAGAATTGATCCTTTCAACATCATAGTTTAAGTGGCTAAATACTTCTTTTATCCAACGGAGACCAAATTCCTTAGAGAGTACAGTAGTCTTGCAACTATGGCTTCATAAAATTACTTGAACCATTCCACCAAAACCTCTACATCTTGAGCCACATCTTTCCAAGGCTTGGTTCAGATAACCCCAACTTGTCATTCAAACTTCAGTGTAAATGACACTTTTTCTGTGACGCTTTCCCCAGTGTTTTACATAGAAGTCATGGCATCTTCCCTCCCTTTTGACCTGGTTCATTCACATCGCCGTTTAGAAGGAACCATACACTCCCTCGAGGATCCTACTCCTTCCAATTACCTGTTGAGGGCATTTGATTGCTCATCGACAACCCTCTCCCAAGGAATGGGCACAAAATATTAGAATTCTCTATTAATTATGACACAGACTAAGCTCTTAGAGCAAAGAGGATACAAAATATAGAGGTGCAACAAGATAGCAGTTTCTTTCTTTCTCCCATGGAAGTCCAGGAATACTGGACAAGGGGTGGGGGGAAGGGCACCATGGTCTCCATCTCTGTTGCCAAAGTGGCTGCTCAATTCCCACCATTACGCATGCAAGCAGCAAACAGAAGAGAAGCCAAGTCCATGCCTGTCTCTTCATTGACAGTGCGTTTAGTAGAAGTGGCCCACATCTCTGGCCAGAATGTAGCCAGGTGGCCCCATTGAATCACAACAGGGCCCCTGAAATTTAATCATTATGTGGTCAGCGATGTGCTCTGTCAAAATCTGAGAGGTTCTATTACTAAAGGAGGATCAGGAGAAATGGAGAATGCACATAAATTATCAGTTGGTGCCTCAAACATGAAACACAAATTTCTCTATTTTTACATACATATTAGGCACAAAGATAAAAGGTTTTATGGGAAAACTGTGGGATTGTTGGTCATAATCAAGCTGCTGGTTGGAATTTTTGTCTGGAATTTATGGTCTCCTTTATTACTGTTATTCCTGCAGCTTATCCCATAAAACCAGGCATATATATGATCACAGTCCCTCAGCCCACATATAAATCCTGCTATTTAATGGGACCAATCAACTCTGGGTCAGCTGGCATGGATCCCTTACTGATGTGGATGGTAAATTAAATTAAGTCAATCTTATTCTCTTCATTTTCTACTGCAGTACTATAACTCTTGCTTCCTAAAAATAAACCCTCTTCCCAAAATACAGTTATCATCTCTCTTTTTTTTTTTTTTAATTTTGTGCTTGGCTCTAGAATCATCTATCAGCTCTTACCTTAAATGTTTTTAGCTGACTCAGAGTTTTCACAACTTGACTACAGTTCAGAAAATAATGCACGAAACCTGAGTGGGAAAGTATTGCACTCAAAGTCTGCATACAATTTGCTAAGCACCAATTATATTTTTCAACCAGTGCTCTCTTGGGTATAATAGTAAAATCTATCAAGCTTTTCACCTGCCCTGGAATTAATAAACCTTTGCCTTCTGCCCTGAGCTGGATTGCAGTGAAGCTAGGGTTAAGGAACCATAATGAGATACAATTATCAACTGTAGGTGTTTGGCTTGAAGCATGTTTTTGTTTTTGTATGGTAGAAAGATACTTTCATTTATCCTCCTAGGGGGTTCTTCTTTCTGGACTACTGAGTATGAATTACTTCTAGAGACCAAGCATGCCCCTCATTGAATATTTCAGCTTAATTGAGAGCTGCCTTAGTGAGCCTGCCTACATTAACAGTGTTCTCCAGTGCAAAATTAAATTTAAACTAATAGCTTTTCATGACTCTCTGGATAATCAGAAACAGAGGGTCTGCCTGTCAAAGATGGCAAACTGGTCTGTTGATGCCACCATAATGCTTTCTCTGCCATATGTGGAAACAGCTGCCCCACCCACCCTCTCCCCCTACTTCAAGGGTTGATGGTCAGCAAATGCTTGTGCTGTGGGACAAAAGTTACTAATGTAAAAGTTTCTTCAGGCTTCCTCCTCATGCAGCCCACTGCTGAGAATTTGACCTTGACTTCCTTCTTACTTTCTTTGGGTCTTTCACCGTGAGAGAAGGAACATTATGATGCAGAAAAAGCATTAAGAGAGAAAGAATGAGACCTTGTAGATTTAGGCTAGCAGGGAAATCTCAGAGGGAGTTTTGAAGTAAGACATATGGGGACAGCTGCAGTTTATGAATGCAATGGATGGAACAGAAAATTGGAGTTGCTTAGTGTGGGAATTCTAAGAATCATGATGCTTAGGAAATATAAGAATACTTATAAAACACTTGGGTTGCTGGGGCGCCTGGGTGGCTCAGTGGGTTAAAGCTTCTGCGTTCGGTTCAGGTCATGATCCCAGGGTTCTGGGATCGAGCCCCACATTGGTCTCTCTGCTTCTCAGGGAGCCTGCTTCCTCCTCTTTCTCTGCCTGCCTCTCTGTCTGCTTGTGATCTCTGTCTGTCAAATAAATAAAATCTTAAAAAAAAAAACAAAACACTTGGGTTGCTTTGAAATTACGTTTGGTGGCTAAAATTTTGTCCATTGATTATGAGATTGCCCCTGGAATGAATAAGTGGGTACTCATTTTAAGGCCTTACACTTGTTTTCCCTCAGTGCCCCACATTGCAAGGAGAAAGGAAGAAGCCAATTCTGACACCATATTTCTCAAATACTGTCACTTCCAAATCTCAGTGTTCATTACTTTTGAAATCAATTTATGGACAACTAAGAGAAAAGAGTCTCTGCTGGTTATACTGGTTACACTGAGCGTGAGTATGCTCCACTAGAGTGGTCAAAGAAGAAGCAAAGAGGACAGGACCAAGGAAGAGCTAGAGATGCCTCTATGTTGATGGGTTAAACCACCATTAACCACAGGACATTTGCATCGTCCTCACATTATCTGGTTAAACCCTCCAATTACTATGCCCTTTCTTAACTATTTCATTCTTTTGCTGTCTCATGTCTGATCTCTGTGGCATTTTGAGCAGCCAAGAGGCCCTTACAATCTCATTAATATGTAGACAGTAGAACAAAGCAGGGGAGAAGAAACAGGATTTATAATCAAGCAGAACCAAGTTCAAATTGTGATTCAATCATTTACTTCCTTGGAAAAGTTATGTGGAATTAAGAAGCTGTAGTTTTCTTGTCTATAAAGTGGTGATAATGGTAGAAACCATCATGTAGGGTTATTTTGAGGATTGCATGAGATAGAAAATATAAAATAGCATGACACCCAGCCCATAAGTTCTAAGTAAATGCTAGCCATTCTTACTATCATCAACACATTACCATGCTGTCGCCCAGTATTTATTAGCTGCAATTATTATCATTGTTGCCATCCTATATCACCCTCCAACTCTTTTTACTCTCTGCACCCTTGCCTTCCTCAAGGCCATGTGCCAAACCTAATCGTCCTGGCCACATGCATGTTATTGCATTTAGGTGTGGCCAGAACCCATCACAACCATCATCTGAGGATTTCAAGATGTTATCCCATCTGGTATCCCTCCTGACCCGTCAAAGGTTTCTCACCTCCATCTTCCCAGTGTTTCCATCTGACCTGAATTTACCCCTCTTCCCTGACACCAGTGAATCCAGCTTCCAATAGACAAAGCAAGGCTAGAGTTGAATCAGAACATTTTCTCCTGCATCCTAACCTTGTATTGGGACACCCCCTCTAAAAGAAAAGTAATTTGAATGCTAACTTTTATCACATAATTTTCTAAGGACTTCTGAGAAGAAAGAAATTAGATTTTTCCTATTAAGTCTGAAATATTTTAATAACATGTAACACTTTAAAAAGAGAACTTTTAAAGAAGAACTTTTAAAGAATTATTTTGATCTTGAAAAATCTAAATGAACTTACCCACAATTATGTTCTCATTCCTTGTTCCACTCACTGAATGCCCATGATAACACAATAGAGCACTATTAAAGAAAGGAGCATTTCGTTGGCTGATACTTCCACAGTTTGAGCCATTTACCTCTCTGTCGTGTGCTGACAACTTCTGCATTGAGTCCGCGTGAAGAAAGCCTGATGCTCTGAGTCATGATTCAACTCAGTTCTGTTTACCAAACTCCCAGAGACTTTTAAAAATCACTTTACTGGAGTTCCAATGATGAGAAAATAAGTTTTACAGAACCACCTGCTGAAAGAGGGCAGCTGGAAAGTGTCCTGAGCAATTACGGGTCAGCAGCATTTCTCCCGAGTTCATCTTTAGAGTCACAGCAGATTCAACATTTGGAGGAGTAAAAGAAGAATGCTCTCAGAAAATCACTCAGTGAATGGAAGAAGATGTCTCCAAAATTCTACTGCAGGGTTTACCTATGTGTGCTTCACACCTGCTTCCACGCCAATTACTAGCAAAAGCCCACCCTGAACAAATACCATGTGGGAAAGATTAGAGGGTTTATTATTTACTCTACTAGACCTGAAGGATTTTGCTTTCAATACTTATTTTATCAAACCATCTGAACATCTTTGTCCTGTCATTGTTTTCAACATGAGTCTTTCTGGTTTCAGCTGACAATGAAATGGTAGACATTCGATGTATGTGGAAGACATTAAGGGTGCTCACCTACCCGTGTAGGTTCTTCTTTCTGGGTATGCAAGGACATTTTTTGTTCTCTACACTTTTTTTTTTCTTTTTTAAAAGATTTTATTTATTCATTCATGAGGGACGAAGGGGGGGGGGGCAGAGGCAGAGGGAGAAGGAGGCTCCGCACTGAGCAGGGAGCTCAATGTGGGACTTGATCTCAGGACTCCAAGATCATGACCTGAACTGAAGGCAGATGTTTAACCATCTGAGCCACCCAGGTACCCTGTTCTCTACACTGCTGAGGTTAGTCCTGGCCGGGTGATTTGGTCTGGCTGAGGGAAATATGGGCAGATGTGAAGTGTGTTACTTTGGGTTAGAGTATTTAACTGTGCTTGATTGAATCTCTAACTCTGCTTCTTTACCCTGCTGTTGTGGCCATGGGAGCATATGTTGAGATGACATTGCCATAATACCTGGAATGCTGAGCTAACTCATGGATATCAGCTCCCTAGAGAGTCACCTAAACCACAGTAAATATACTATAAGCAAGAAATAAACTCCTTCTGTATGTAGCCACTGCAATTTCCAGGTGGCTTATTTACTGCAGCATAAACCAGTTTATCCCATTGCAACACGTTATGGGTTGTGTTTGTCTTTGGCTGAGAGGAGCAGAAAACTCCACTGGGATGGCTTACGTAAACGAGAAGTCTATTTAGCTGACATCATTAGAATGCCCAAGGAAGCAATGCAGGGCTGGTCAGATGGTTCAATGGTGTCTTTCAGGTCTAATCTTTTTCCACCTTCCTACCCTGGTTGTGGCGCTCATCCTCACGGTATCATATGGTTCTTGCTCCTAGAGGCATCATGTCCAGGTTGCAAGCAAAAATAGGAGGTGAGGCATTGTCTTTTACTTTGGGAAAGAAAGGCCTCCTTGGAGATATCTGCCTTTGTCTCACTGGCTAGAAATGAGTGCTATGGTCAACACTAGCTCCAGAGAGATCTGGGAAGACATTTTGGCTTCACACCCTCCAAAATAGGGGATGGTAGCTAAACCCTGGGATTAGCTATGTGATTTTGAGGAATATCAGGTCTTTGAAAATTGTTTGTTTTTGTTTTTGTTTTTCTTTTTTATACATTATGGAATGACTGTCACATCCATTCCCCCTCTTCTTTCCCCTTTTTAAAAATTAAGATGTAATTGACATGTAACACTGAGGAAGTTAAAGATGTACACATATTGATCTGATATGATTATAAACTGCAGTGAGTACCATCATAGCGATAGCTAATACTTCTACCACACCATACAATCCCCATTTCTTTTTTGTGGTGAGAACAATTAAGAACTTTCTCTTAGCAACTTTTTTTTTTAAAGGTTTTTATTTATTTTATTTGACAGAGAGAGATCACAGTAGACAGAGAGGCAGGCAGAGAGAGAGAGAGAGAGAGGGAAGCAGGCTCCCTGCTGAGCAGAGAGCCCGATGCGGGACTCGATCCCAGGACCCTGAGATCATGACCTGAGCCGAAGGCAGCGGCTTAACCCACTGAGCCACCCAGGCACCCCTCTCTTAGCAACTTTGAAGTCTGCAAGTTTATACTTTAACATTTCCCCAGTTCCTTCACCCTCCAACCACCATCCTACTGTTTCTACAAGTTCAGCTTCTTTTAGATTCTGCGTAAAAGTGAATAAAATACGGTGTTTGTCTTTGTCTGACTTATCTCACTTAGCATAATGACCTCAAGTTTCATCCATGTTGTCTCAAATGGCAGGTGTATTTCTTTCTCATGGCTGAATAATATTCAGTATATATATGTATATATATAATATATATTATATGTACAAATTTAATATTTATATTTGTGAATAATATTCAATGTATATTATATATTATATAAAATTATTATATATACCTTATATAATTATATATTTATATATACATTGTGTATATATAATTGTATACGTATACTATTATATAATGATGGACACTGAGGTTGTTTCCATATCTTGGCTGTTAGGAGTAATGCTGCAATAAATATGGGTGTGCAGATGGGCAAATTGTTTTCAAAGAGCTAATAATTCACCAAACCAAATTTCAAATACAGTATTAAGGAGGACACTTTATGTAATAATAAGTGTTTTGTTATAGCAAAATATACATATGGCTTCCACTTTTATATGGCTTACTATGTATTCATTGCCCTAGACTCAGGGATGGTACCATGAAATCACAGATTTCCCTAAAGGGATTAGTAAAATTGAGCCCATCCACCAAACTAGTAATTGCAATCTTCAGAATCTGGCTTCTTAAAATCCTGAGCTTCCAAAGACACGTTCTCCAATTTCCATGCAAGCCTGAAGCCTGATCAGGTCATGGAATGGGAGAGAATTATTCATTCATGCCACAGATAATTACTGAGCTGCTAGTCTGGAATAGGAAACTTACTATGTACAATTCTACAATTATGATAAGTGAGGCATCAACTTCACCTTCCAGAAATTCATGATCTAGAAACAAATCTAGACTGATGAAGTATCTAAGTGCAATGGGACAAGACAATAACAGCAATACTTATAAAGTATAGTTGGAGCTCTGAGGAGGAAATACTCAGAGTAGGGAATGCAGAGAAGAATGGAGATTGAACAACATGGTATTTGAGTGGGATATTTTAGGACTGAATAGGAGTTTGCCAAAAAAAAAGGGGGGGGGGTGATCCTTCCAATTAAATGGAACAAATATCCATAGTATTTATTCCCAGAATCACAGAAATTGAAGATTCTCCCAGCTTTATATGCTTTATCAAACCTTATTTAATTTTTTTATATGTTGCAGCAATATCATGGGGCACTTATACATGCCTATAATCATTAGAATTTTTTCCCCTACTGAACTTCCTCCAGAGCAGTGGGGGAAAGGGGAGATAATTAAAGCAAAAGAAAAGACTCGGGGCACCTGGGTGGCTTAGTGGGTTAAGCCTCTGCCTTCGGCTCAGGTCATGATCTCAGGGTCCTGGGATCAAGTCCCACATAGGGCTCTCTGCCTGGTGGAGAGCCTGCTTCTCCCTCTCTCTCTCTTTCTACCTCTTTGCCTCCTTCCTTTGGTCTCTCTCTCTCTTTCTGTCAAAGAAATAAATAAAATCTAAAAAAAAAAAAAAAAAAAGAAAGAAAGAAAGAAAGAAAAGACCGAATCTTCACTTAGAAGATACATTGAGTTCAAAGAGTCTGTCATCTCAAACATGCTACTCTGATTAGGAAAGTCAAAAGTGCTATTTTTTTATATGTGATTCCATAAAACAGAATAAAAAGTTACAGATTTTTGCACAGGGGCTAAGAAAGGCTTTTGTGAGAGCATCCACATCCAATCCATCCACTGAAAATAGGTTGGGGGTCTTTATGTGCCTAAGCTTCAAAGTACTAGGCCCATAACATGAACCTTACTTCTACTCCCTCTTACCTACCTGTATACTAGACACTGGAATGTAGGGGGGGACCCTGCATAATATAAGATTTATCAAATCTCCTAGTTTCATCCAGTTAAATCATGGATGGGTAAAAATGGGCCTACCATCTACTGCAACTATACACATTTTATTCATTTGCACCCAGTAAGATAGAGAGTCTTGGCTCCAGATCCTTTGGGTGAGTGAAAATTCTGAATAAGACAAGTGTCTTATGAGCTCCATGAAAAGATAAACCCCACTCTCTTTGCTTTCATATGCTACTATAATAACATAGTACATGTACCAGCTGCATCATAAAAACTGATTGGCTAGTTGGTTGAATGAGTTCTTAAATAAGAAGAGAGGCTATGAAGTTCAATATAAAATAGCAGAATGTCATTTATTCCAAAGATTTGTATTGTTGCAAAATCTTACAGAAATTATTCATAAATGAAGAAAATACCCATCTACATAGCAATAACAAAATTTACTAAGGGCCAGACAGGCATGGCTCTGAGTGTTTTGCCTACAGGAACCCATTGAGCCTTCCCAACACCCCATGCAAATATCCTTGATGCTGGCTGAGATTAATCAACCCACATCACATGTCTGAGAACAAGAGAACTTTGAATTTCCCAAAGACAAATTAGGGCTCTGAGTAATAGATGCTTGGGGGGAAGCCAAAAAGTGCCCACCTTGCTCATAGAATGAGTAACATCACCAAGGCTGAGCCCACATCTTCTGTCTCAGACTAATGAGCCCTCACTACACCCTACAATTTACTTCCCAGAGCAAAAACATATCCAATGAGTCACTAATACATTAATGTTCTTTCTTATTCATACAATAAATATTTCATTCATTCAACTAACATTTATTGAACAGGATTTTTACTGCTTTCTTTATGTACATGAAGAAACTACATCTCAAAGGTGTTTCTTCCTGAGGTTACCCCATTCAGCAGAGAATCTTTCAGAAGAAATTCTTTGGTCTGCTGGAAGCTCATCTTCTCTCCACTCAATACTTTGAAGTAACTCCCCTTTCCACTCAAGGGCCCATGGCACATGTTCACAAATGTGGGATGGATGTTTCTGAAAGATATTATTAGGGAGCTCCCATCATGGCTGAGAGTTCATAATTAGTTCATAGATGATACTGCATTCAGCTTACTGCATCCTGAAGGCTACTTCAAAATAAAGCAGCTCTACAGACTTCCTCTTAGTATTCCATACTTAGTATTCCTTCTTGTCAACCTTTGTGAGCCATCTCAAATCACAGTACCATCTGTATCGGGAACTCCAAGTTTTAAGCCATGAGCTCAAGGAAGTGGTCATATACTCTGTCCTCCTCTTTATACAATTTTTACAATTCTATTCCAAGGCAAAGAAAAGTTCAGTGGAACAGGAATAAATGAGGATGTAATAAAAAGCCTGTTAAAGAAGACTCACCTCTCTGTCTCTTATTTTTAGACCTTGTTCCTTTAACTACTATTCATTCATGTCTAACATGTGGTAAGCCCTGCTCTGCACAGGGGAACAAAGAGAGAGAGAGAGAGAGGCAAATTTCTGTCCCTGGGAAAATTATGTTCTAGTAGACTTTATGTTCTAATAACATTTTAGGAGAACTGGCTAGGACACAGAAAACAATTGAAAAGTTTTATTGGGATGTGTGGGAGGTATAGTTGGTTGAGCATCCAGTTCTTGATTTTGGCTCAGTTATGATCTCAGGGTCATGAGATGGAGTTCTGTGTAGGGCTCCATGCTCAGTGAGGAGTCTGCTGGAGATTCTCTCTCCCTCTCCCTTAACCCCTCCCCCTGCTTGTTTTCTCTCCCTTTCTCAAAATAAGTTAATAAATCTTTTTTTAAAAAAAGAAGAGGAAAGAAAGAAAGTTTTATGAAGTCTTTTGTAAAGTCAAACTCAGATTGTCAACTCTGAGTCTTCAGTCTCAAAATGTCATGAACAGGAATCCTCCTCCACCCACACACTGACCAACACCAACATCTTAATGATATTCTAAGCGAATGGAAACAGTCATCAATGCTGATGTAAAGATAAGCCTTGAATGTTAGGAACTTCAACCTTAGGTGAAGGGAAAACTGAGAAGGAGTAGGCTTTTCAGTCAATACTATATCAACTCAAGAATTAGACGAGAAGAGTCTAAAGTCTGCAAGTCAAACTTGAAGCATTTTAGAGGAGAAGAAGATGGGTTCAGAGACTCCCATGGAAAGACATCGCCCTATAAAAGAAAACTGAGTGGTGCAGGATATTATGTAAAAATAACATTTGATGAATTAGATTTCAGGGAAGTTTTTGGCTCAGTGTCTGTTAATGCTCCCTAACAGCCTCTGTCTAGACTTAAAGAGTTGGTCAATTGTCCAGACCCTGTCAGAGTCTTATTCTTATTCTGAACAGATGCCTCATCATGCAGGGTGATTTAGCATTATCAATGAAGGAATTAACCAAATGACTCACAGAATTTATAATGAGCTCAGGAGCTCTCACCTGTTACACCAACAAACAAGACCCCAAATTGGGGTACAGGTTTGCTAATGACCACATATTAATTAATTGTCAGGGACACAATTTCTTGGTTTTAGAGTGGGAAGAGGAGAAAAAAAAAAGCCCTTTAATTTCTGTGAAACCGAAGGGTAAAGTCTACTGTGATTCATTAAACACAGTCTCCAAGTAATAACAACAATTCAGTCGTGCACCATCTGCTGAGGAGTTACTGTAATTTGATGAGAGGGACTATAGAGTGCAGTATATTCAGGAACATATAAATCCGAAATAGATAGAAGTTGTTGAGTGTTGGAGTTTTTTCCACAAAGTTTCTAACAGGTAAGGAGGGGCAGAAAATCTAACATTTACTCAGTAACTCTCATCCGATAGGTATCTTACCACATTTAATCTTTGCAGAAATCCTGAGTTTGATATCATTATAAATCCACTTTGTAGATAAGGAAACTAAGACTCAGAGAGGTAGGATAACTTGAGTAACTTTCCCTTGGTCACACAGTCAAAAGTGTAGTAAAGTCAAGATATGAAACCAAGTCTTAGCTCTTCAATGCTTACAGTTGTGCATAGAAGTGCTCGGCACTATGAAGATTTCCCTGTGGGGGGCAGTTATGATCCCTACCTTTGATGGATTTGTGGTTCAGTGAAGGAGATGAAGTGCATAGACACAGCATCTAAAGAACAAGGTAACAGAACATAACGGCAAAAAAGTGTAATAATGTCTTATACATACATAGTGCTTTATAATCTGTAAGATGCACCCACTTATATTGATTTTCTTAATCAAAAAGCCCCTGACACATAAATTTCAAGCAACGAGTATTCCCATATCTTTGTCTAGGATCTGATATTTGAAGGAAATTGGGACTAATCCGCACATATGTAAAAATTTATTCTGTACTAAAGTATATTGTACATGAGTAGATTAATGACTATCAGGCTGAATACACTGGCCTGGTCCATTAGGTCTCACAGAAGTTCAGAAGGTAGAGCACCCAGAGCCATAGAGACCACTTTGAAGAGGGCTGTGAAATAATGTGCCATAAATCCTAAAGATCAAAAATAAAATACATTGTGTGCGACTCTAGATGCCATATTATGTTAATATAGTCAAATGATACCCAGAGCTGAAGGTTTAAGGTAAATGCAGAGAGGCAGGCAGACATGACAGTGAGAATGGATCTTCAATTCCTTTGGCTGTTGTTTCAGCAACAATGAATTATCCTGATCCCTTTCCTGGAACTCCTAGGGAGCACTAAGAACATCCAAGGTGGTGAGCCAGGAAGTCTGGCCCATAACCCTTCAGATGAATGATACCTATTCATTTGTGAGACTTAACTCATTTTATATCCAACATGTTTGATCAATGCCCCCTTTAGGGTCATACTTGCATTTGGAGAATTGGAGTCCATGAATATTGAACAACAATAATCTACAGCCTCAACGCCAGGTACTTCACCTTAAATATACAAAATGCTGGCAGACATACTATTATCTCCATTTTTGGATGCAGATTTTCTTATCTCCAGAACCTATAGCCAGTCAATAAATAATAACATCTCACTCTGTAATAGCAGTCCTGCGAATCGCAGAATTATACTAAGGATCAAATAACACAACACAAAAGACTTTGGACTTTCACCTAAGTTTGTTGTATCATCATCATTATAATTGTAATGATCATCGACATCACCATTGGTCAATATCATCAATGGGTCACTTAATCAAAGGGCTGTTAGTAAACCTGTCATTTAATAACAAGTACTAGCAACAGAATTATTTTGCTTGACTTACAGATAATTTTCAGTAAGACAGTTTTCATGATAAAAAAGCATAACCCATCAAAGCCTGAAAGGTATGGCTTCATTTCACCCAAAAAGGGCAAAATAAATGAAGCCCCAATAACTGTTCAGTGATTCTATCATTTTAGTTCTTTAAGCAACCTAACGAGAAAGCCACAATGGTGGCAAATAGAAGAAATTCCAAGCTCAGCCCAACCGTGCTCACACAACCATCGTCAACATTTACTGTCAATTCTTTCTAGGTTTTAATATTCGTATTCAACACAGCTATATTCAGTGTACATATAAATAAACACCCAATTTTTAATTCACAAACATTGTATCTTAATCATTTTAAGGAGTTGTTACATGGTCTTTATGACCCTTAAGTACAATGACTTCATCATAGGCCACGTTGTATACTATTTAACAACAGCCTTACTGGTAAATTCTAAATTTTTTCATAATTACTTATGGTTTTGTGATTTAACAAAAATACTTTGCATGCATATTCTGCCATTTGGATTTTTTTAGGAGACTCTAACAAAACTTTCTACAAGTGCAATTTGTAGTTCCAGATTCATTCCAACAGATATCTTTCCCCAAGGTAAAAACCAGTTTGCAGTGTCACCAACATTCGTTAGGAAATGTTTAACCAAATACTTGCTGGAATTGTTATATTATTATTTAAATTTTCTTTTTATTTTGTTAATGAGAGGAAAATAATGTCTCTTTATTCTAAAATACACTTCTTTGCTAGTAGTGAAAATAAATATTTTCCAATATGTTAATTAGTTGTATTTGTTCCTTTTTTAATTGAGATATAATTGACATATAACATTGTTTGAAGGGTACAATGCATTGGTTTGATATACTTAATATATATATGTATTTTTAAAGATTTTATTTCTTTATTTGACAGAGAAGGAGATCACAAGTAGGCAGAGAGGCAGGCAGAGAGAGGGGGAAGCAGGCTTCCTGCTGAATAGAAAGCCTGATGCAGGGCTTGATCTCACGATCCTGATATCATGACCTGAGCAGAAGGCAGAGGGTTAGCCCACTGAGCCATCCAGGTGCCCTGATATACTTAATATATTGCAAGATGATTACCACCTTAGTGTTAGCTAACACCTACACCATGTCCTGTAATTGTTGTTTTTTTGTGGTGAGAACATTTTATGAATTCTCCCATCAAGGCCGGTATTGAGCTATTACATTCTTAGTGATATTTTACTAATTTATACCAGGACTTTTTTCTAAATTCGGTATTTTCCTGACCATCAATATTTGCAAATACATTTCTCATTTTGATGCTTACCTTTTGTTTTGATTGCTGACAATCAAAAAGTTCAGCTTTGTGTTTATATAAATCTCTTTATTCCCATGTGAATGCTTTTCATTTCTTTGTTCTTTGTCTTTTTTTTTTTTTTTTTCCTTTTTGTCACTTCCAAGCTTAGAAATTTAGGGCATCTGTGGAGGTTTAACAAATATTTACTTCTTTTTTCCTGAAGTTTTTGGAAGTTTTAAAATACCACTTGTTGGCCCAGTATAACTTAGAATTCGGCAGCACCAGTCTTTCTTAGGTCTTATCACTCTCTCTTGGCTCATGTTCTCTGCTTTAGGCTTTCACCCTGAATTTCTTTTTCTTTCTTTCTTTTTTTTTTTTTTAAGATTTTATTTATTTATCTGACAGAGATCACAAGTAAGCAGAGAGGCAGGCAGAGAGGGAGGGGAAAGCAGGCTCCCTGCCAAGCAGAGATGCCCGATGCGGGGCTGGATCCTATGACCCTGAGATCATGACCTGAACCGAAGGCAGAGGCTTAACCCACTGAGCGACCCAGGCGCCCCTACCCTGAATTTCTTTACTCTCTTCTTATTCTGCCCTACCCTTAAATGTTCCTACTTCTCAGACATCGTGCTGGGCCTCTCTCTTTTTCCCACGTACGTTACTGCTCCCTGGCAATCTTATCTACGCCCATTACTTCAGTGGCTCCCAGTACAGCTTTGACCTCCAGACCTGTGTCTCCAGACCAATCATGTATGTCAGAAACCCAGATAGTATCCTTACTCCTCCCCCCGCATCCTTGACAATTAGATTCTATAGATTCTGCCTCCTGATTTAGCTCCATTCCTCCTGCCTCCTCTCTAGCCCCTCTGCTCTTCTCTCCAGGGATTGCAATGACCTCCATACCAGCATTCTTGCCTCCATCCTTGTCCCTCCAACACCTCCTCTTCACAGATCCAGACGATCTTATCATCAAGCAAATGTCATGCTCTAATGTCCCCATCCAATGTCATCTGCTCCTCAGCAAACCAATAAACAATTACAGACCAGGAATTACAATGAAATTACATGGAGGAGTTCCGAACAGAGGAGTATTAACTAAGACTGAGGTGATGGGGCCAAACAGGGGGAAGAGTTGCTGGTAACTGTGGATAAAAGAAGTCAGAAGGAGAGAAGGCAATTCTTCCCAGAGGAAGCTGTGGGGATAGTCTACTATCCAACATTATTGAAAGTCTAACCCTGTGCCAGGCATTTTACCTGTGATTACCTCTTTTATCTTCACAACAAACATTTGAAGTAGGTGCTATTATTAATCCTATTTTATAGATGAGGAACCTGCAGGGAGGGAATTTCAAACATTCAGTCTGTAGTCATGTTGCTAGGGAGTAGAAGAGCCAGGCGTTCTAATCTCTAGGTCAATGCCCTTAGCCATTACACAAAACTGCCTCTTATTGGTGGGGTTGGGAGGAGGGCATGGAGAAAGGGAATGAGGGAAGGAAGGTAGGAGGGAACCAGAGCATGGTTGAAAATTGACATTGACAGAGGTGTGTTATTAGGTATTCTGGCTGGGTATGCCATGAGTCTACTTATTGCTTTAACTTCAGAATAATGATTAAAATGGATGTGCCTCCATTTCAGTATTTATAAAATTCAGTTATTGGCACTTTCTCTTCTAGTTTCTCATCAATGAAAAATCATTTTATACCCTTGGAGTATTACTAAAATTCAGTGTTATCAGATCTACCACACGGATATAAGGGATGAGAAAAACCCATCCTTTTTATAAGCATTTCAGATATTGCTGCATCTTAAAATGGGTAAAGGAATTTTCATTGAGCTTGCATGTCTTGGAGTCTAATGCAATGTCAGTCAGGTGTGAAGTGGGCTTTCTTCTTCCCCTAGCTGTTAGACCTCCTGAAGAACTTCTCAGAGCTTGTGAACCTCATTGTCAAACACTCTCTCCACTTTAAAAAGAAGTATCTTTGGGGAGTATAGAACAGGTTCCAAAGAGCGAGACAGGCATCTCAAAGAGAAGGGGTTTCTAATTGGCTTCTTTGCCTGTCACCTTAACTCATCCTGTAAAGTCTTGGATCTGGACCTTACTGAAAACGAACTGCCTGTGAGTTATTCTAGGGATGAAATTCTATATGACCTTTCTTTCCAAGGGCATCAATTTAATCCAAGTCATTTCCTATGCATTAAACTTTGTTCTCTTAATTGAAAGAAAAGTTTGTTGAGGAGCTTCACCTTAGTGACAAAGTTAATCTAAAGGTGTGAGGATTTTCTTTCCTTCTTCAGGAAGCATCTTTTAACTAAGTCAACACTCAGCCACCTACACTGTTTCTATAGTAATCCCTTATTAACCAGGGTCTCATTTCCAAAAAATAAAAAACCTAGACCAATGAGCCAGAAGAAACACTGAAAATTATTATATGTAAAGCCATATTTTTCCTTATTCTCTTTTCCCTGTAATTTAAAATTACTGCACAGTGACTCAGTGTTTTTCCTGCTAACTGTATTTGCTGAAAAGAATTGCAATATATACCATGGCTTGGGATAACAGATCAACATTTGGAAAGAATGAAACTATAGATTTGGCAACTGCTGTGCCTATCTTGGGAACTCATGTGTAGATGTAAGGAATGTTACTATAACCTATCCCTGTATCTTACTAGATTTTTGTTTTCCATTGAATGTTATATACAAAAGAGATCCAAGCAACTTGTAGGAAGTTATTGTCAATAACCCAAAATGAAAATGCCATAAACAATTTAATGACAGCTTAAAATTAACTGCATAATGTGATGGATCAATATGCATTATAAAAGCAAAATAAGTCTGAGATTCGGACAGGAAGTTAAAACATGGAAGAGAGGGGAAGCTAATTTTTTACTCTAAGACCATTATGTAACTCAGTTCTTAAAAATGCAAGAGAAAATAAAACAAGCAAGCATTAACAAAATTAGCCTATCTTTCAGGATGAGATGATATACAAAGAAGGAGGAAATAAGCCCTTAGAAATCCGTTTATCATTACCTACTTTCCAAACCAAACCATTTTGAATAAACTGCCAAGTACACTCAGTCCCAATGCTCCTAATTTTCCTATGGCCAGAAGATAGACGAGTCTTCTCAAGATTCCAGCTGAATGGTAGTGTCACCGCCAGAGCTGGATTGAAAAGAATTGTGAGGCTAAGACCAGACTCAGCAGGAAAGACATCTAGGATGGATTAGTGATGCCTGCCATAGACACTGAGGGATGGGGAAGGAGGTGGTAAAAAACACACTAACTATGCGCCCATCTTAAATCTCAAGACACAATTGTGAGACATGAGTGAAATATATGAAATTCTTGTGCATGTGCCTTAGTATACATCAATAAGCTATCCCTGGGTTGCAGAGAATGCAAATATTCAGCTTCACAAGATAACCCCAAATTACTTTTTCAAAGTGGTTGTACTAGTTCACATTTCTACTAGCAATGAAGAATCTCCAATGTGGAGAAATTCCCAAAGTCTCATATCTGTAAGTGACAGAGACAGATTTGGATATAGGCATATTACCTCTAGAATCTTCTCCATTTACCACTGCACTAAACACAGAGGCATCTATTTTTAGCTCACAAGACCCAGGGAAAAGAAACCTGCCAAGGAGGTGTTGAGTATAGATTTCAGGACCTACTGGAATTCCAAGTAGAGTTCTGGTGGCCATAGACAGAATGATTTTGACCAAAATGGAGATTTGGGTCTGTCACTTATCACAGAAAGAATGAAAATTCTGGATTTCATGGAAATCATTGAGCTTGAAATTCAGTTAGAGGTGAATGGATCCTGTTTCACAGAGCAAATTATACATCTTGCACATTAATCACCCCTTCCCACCTTAAAGATGATTTGCCCTAAATAAAAGTGGCTTTGCGTGCTTTGGTATTTTGTGGGCAGGCTACAGTCATATAGTCCTCAGAAAGGAAAGGTAAAACATGTTTCCAAAAAGCAAAAAAAGAAAAAAGTGTTTCCAAAGTCTTGCTCTAGAAGGACATTTGTGACTTATAGCTGCATAGAGAGCTTCTCTCTGTTTGGAGAAATACTGGTTGATTTGGTCATAATGACAAGCCATATCTTTTTAGATGTGTTAGATATGGTTTTTAGCCAGGTCTACAACAAGCAAGTAAGATTAGAACATCTAAAAATGTTTTAACTTGAAACATTAATAATAGATAAAAATGTGAAAGTTATAGGTTAAATTAATTGCCCTTCATTTATACCTTACATTTATAAATATCAACCTCTCTCTATTTAAGTTGAATCAGGACTTTAACATCACTTGACATTGGAATAAAAATAAAAGCAAACTCTTTCTAAGTCACGTAGTGTGTACAACATTTTATAAGTTGATGCTTTTGTGCTGGTTTTTTAAAATACTGTAACAAAAAATTAGAAATAAACCTAAGGTATATTTATTTCTCAAATACATTAGTTTTTCTTACACCTTAAATCCAGTTCCGGCTTCTGAAAGGAAATTGCCAGACTCTTTCTTATATTCAACTTTAAAACATCTTTTTAAATCTGTTCTCTCACTGAATGTATTTCTTTTTTTTATATTTAGTGCAATTCAACTTTATCTTGGAATTTGATTTTTATGAAACATTCCAGAATTCTTAACCTCTTACATAATTTCTATTTTTTTTGGTTTTATATAATTTCTCTTTTTATTTATGATAAATAGGATAATTTTTTCTTAAGTTATTCAGCCCTGAATGTAAATTTCTAGGTTACAAAAATAATAAAATTCCCTTAATAATTCCTCCTTAAAAGGTAATGTCAGACTGAGGACTACTATTTAAAGATCCATTTCAAAAAAACCATCCATAATTTTGCTGACCTTTATGGTATCATATTCCCTTTATGTTCAGCCAGTAACTTACTGTTTGGTCCAGGAATGCTTCCGTTTTGCTTTAAATGTCATCACTGGTTTCATCTCGTTTTAACACAGCATCAACAATGTCTATATCCCCAGGACAGCCCCTTAGATTCTTAGTGTTTGTGTGTGGGCATATGTGTATGAATGAGGATAAGCCATCACTTTCATATTTAAAGTTACAGTTGAGGACAGAGTCATTATCCACATGCCCAAGTAGCTGACAAGACCCAAAACGTGGAGGCAAGTGTGCTGATGGGCTGCTATAAAGGGTCCACCATCGCTGGCTGCCCAATGGCCACCTCCCATTGTGGGTCATTACAATGAAGCCTCTTCCTCTCATGCTGCCTTTGCATGGATAAATCTGTCCCCATGCTCCAAGTCTGCAGTTCAATTTGGTTTTGGCTTCATACAATTGCACACAGAGATTCTGTTAAAGTACTTTTGACAGTGAAGTTTTTTTTCTCCCATATCCCTTCACTGCTGCCCCAAATCCCCCAGCCATACAATATATTCTTTTCTGTTATGAAGAAGGGGGTGGGGGAAAAAAGATGTGAATAAATCCCAAATATGCAAAATACAGACCTTTTCAATCATGTTGGTTCTGATTCTAGTGTTATGCCACTCCAGATCCAGTGATAAATGAGATCAGGTGCCCATCTGGAATGTGGTCGTTTATCACCCATTAGGTGAAACCTCTGTTGGAACTGTGACTAGGAAAGGTTTCAGTAATGAAGAGGATGTGCAATGCTGTCCAGTCTCCCTCTCTAACATTACCAGGAGCCTTCTGCTATGATTCTAAGCCATACAAAAGTTGCTTACCAATTAGCAAAGCAAACCACACTCAGATGTGTAAATGATCCTTTAAACTGGGCAGAAAGCCCAGGAATAAAGCTTGTCTGACCTGTTATAACTAAGGTTACCACCGTTACCTCTTCCCTTCAATTATTTAGGCTTCCCCCAAGCCTGGACTAGATTCCTGCTGACAGTAATGTGGAGAGCACTCATTAATTATTTTCTTGTCATTGTGCTCTGGCAGGGGGAAAGGGAGGGATGCTCACCACCAAAAATAGGCTGCCTTCTCTCCCCGATAAATAGGGATAATCTGTAACGAACATGTTATCTTGTCATGCGCAATTCCTTCTTCAATTGTTTTGAGAAGAAGTATATTATAATGGTGCTGTGTATCCATATATCATAAGCACAATACTGAGGACATAAACAGATACTCGATTAATGGAAGTATTTTAAAAAATAACTATGCAAACATGAACCAAGTTATGCTAATCACTTCCAAGTCATGGAACACTGAAGTTTCTAAATAATAAATGTCAGCACATGAAGACGGACATTTGAGTTTTTATCATTTAAGTACATAAAAAAGACTCATTCTGCATATGAATGTGCATATAGAAGCATTTTTATTTTCCTCCATGTGTTTGCAAAACCTGTCATGCTGGTTCACAACTTTCATGGGTTTCTATAAGATTGTCACTGTTCACAAATCCAGTGTAATGATAACGTCATAAAGTCTAACATTTGTTAGAACTAGAATCACTGTTAAGGGCCATGTAGACTTGTCTTCACTTTATAAAGGAGGAGATGGAAGCTCAGAAAACTCTTATTGAAGAGGCTGCGGGTCCTTTCTTCTTTTTGTTTTTGTTTTTGGGGGGTTTATTTTTGTTTCTTGTTCTATTTAAATTCAATTAACCAACATATAATACATCATTAGTTTCATATGAAGAGATCAATAGTTCATCAGCTGGATGTAACAGATAAAAAGCTTCCAGGACAAACAGAAACTAAAAGAATTTGTGATCACTAAACCAGCCCTGCAAGAAATACTAAAGGAGATACTGTAAGCAAAGAGAGAGCTGGAGGTCCTTTCTGATGCATGCTCCCAGTGTGGATTTTTCCTAACCCTTTATATCAGTTAATCCATGTTCCTGCTCTGGCTTAATGTGAGGTCTATGGGGCAAGGAGGGGAGAGATTCAGTGCTCCCTGATCACCCTTTCAAAGCCTGCTCTATTATACTCTGAGCATTGCACCATGTTTCAGTTGAAAAGTTAAGAGTTAGAAAAGTTAAATTGAGCTAATTAGTTAGAAGTCAACGAGTTAGTTGGAACTAGGCAGGGTAAGGATTAGTATCCAGGTTGGCAGGTACCTAACATCTAAATGCAAGCAGCATTCTTGTCATCATGTCCCTAGTATTTAACTCCATTATTTTTTTTACTGAGAAAAAAACCAAAAAGACCTTTCCTTTTTTCGTGTATCTGTAAAAACAACTGTGTTTGCCTTCATACAGGTATAATATCAGGACTGTAAGGGCATTGGAGAGGCATGAGTCTGAACACACTACTTGGAATACTCTCCCAGGTGTCACGCCAACAGTCTCCCTGGGGATCTCTGAGAGTCATTCTGGGGGCTGTATGCTTAAAAGGGCAGTTCTAGAATGACTGCAATGAACTTTTAGTTTCACATCACTGTCTCTCATCTCTACAAAGTAACACAATAAAAGCAAATAACACATAGTTTTCAACATATTGTCCTGTGGAGGGAAAACATCAGTGAATCAGTTGGTTGATAATATGCAGAGTGGGAATGGCTTGAGGTAGGTCACCCTGCCCACTGCATCACACAACAAAATCAAGCAAAATGAGATGATCACCTGCTATTTAAAAAGGCACCTGTTTTGCAGGCTGCTGTCTTCCTTTTTCCCCTGTCTCATTACTCTGTATTTTATATTGTATCTTGTATGAATTTTTTTTTCTAATACTTGGTATTATCTTTCACAAAGCAGAGAAACCAAAATCCAGATATTCTATAACTTAGCCTATCATGGTGCCTAAAAATGTGATTTCCCATTGATTAAATGAACCACAGATTAACAAACATGGAAATAAAAGATACATGGCCCTGGGTTTGAATCCTGATTCTTCCACAAATAAGAATAAACTAGATTATCTTGAGTAAATCACTTAACCTCTCTTTTCAACTGTGAAACTGGTATCAGCAACCAGAATAATTGCAAGACACTAAAGAGACTATATGTGGCAGTGCCTAGGAAATTAATTTCCACATAAATTTTATTTTTAACCCCATCATAGCTTAATTAAGTTCCTATCTTGTTTCACATGACAAGGTAAAATCAATGACTATAGCTACAGATTTATATTCCAAACTTTTTACAACAATATAATTTGAGACAGGAAATTCTAGCCAAAGTAACTTGAGAAATGATTGCAGCACTTGAAACCTAAACCAAATGTTAATAAAATAAATCACTGTAGCATGTAACTCAATTCACATCTCTGCTGATTGGTTTTGATACAGAGCTGCCGTTTGTATGGAAAGATCTGCTTGCAGAATTAAAGTAGAGATTAGAGGAGAAAACAGGCCCAAGTGTAAGTTGTATTTATACAGTTTATCTGCCATCAAACCCATCAAAACTTCAACTAAAATTTATAGCACTCTGGGTTACACCATCTCATCAGCACTCCAAGCCACAGGGGGTGTTCTTATCTTTCTGTGTCTTATCTGATTGACCGGAGCAGAAAGAGAAATTATGTTCTTCTCCCTGCTGTCCTATCTTTCTGAGCTTAAAGTGTCTGGCTCAGGGTTACCACCATAAGCGAGCCCAGACATTTGTCAAAAACATTAGAGTGACTTTCCTGTGTAGAGGTATCCTCAAGAGTTTCTCCAGAATTTATCTTCAAGGAGTTTCCAGTCTTTTGATAAAGAATATTCTGTAATCTCAGCATAGCAACAGACATCAATGACAGCACCCAGTTGTAAGGAAGTAACAGGTACAGTGTCAAACATCACTGAAATGCAGATTATAAGTTCGGAAGTAATAGCAGTTTTTGAAAAGGTAATTTAAGGAAGGTGGTGAAGGTGAAGTTTATGAAGGGAGAAAAGATACAACACTTTGAATGTTGCTCGTGTTAAATAAAGCTTCCAAAATGTCAAAATGTTTCTCATGACTTTCAATGACTCCCTCTTTGCCCTCACAATAAATTCCAAACCCCTACACAAAGCATGATTCATTCAACTAGTTACAGAATACTTATTCTCAGCCAAGTAGGAGGGACAAAATGGCAAGCACTAAGTTTTGGGGATCAGTCTTCTACACTTTGCCCACATGTTACCCTAAAAACTCCAGACATCCACAAAGGTCCACAACAGTTCACTAATCTTTCTGCTTCACCTTTCCTCATCAAAGAATAACCTTGCCCTTCCTTTGAAAATTTTAACTCAAAAGTCACTGACTTTATAAAGCTTTGACTAATCCATGAGGCCAACTTTCAGAACACTCGAATACACATTTGCCGTAGTCCATTCAAGCAGCTACAACAAAAATGCCATGGACTGGGAGTTATAAGCTTATAGACAACAGAAATTTATTTATCACAGTTCTGGAGGAAAAGAAGTTAAAGATCAAGTCACCAGCAGATTCAGTGTCTGGCGAGAGCCCATTTCTGGCTTCAAAGAGGGCCATGTTCTTGCTGTGTCCTCACAGGGCAGAAGGAGCAAGGGAAATTCTCTAGACCCACTTTTACAAGGATATTCATTCCATTCATGAAGGCACCATCCTCATGACCCTATCATATCTCAAAGGCCTTATTCCTAAAACTGTCACATTGAGGGTTAAGTTCCAATATCTGAATTTTAGAGTATATTCAAACATTCAGTTTATAACAACTTCTATGATCAATTAATTAATAATGAGTTCATTTATAAACTAAATTGTTGGGAGGTGTGTCATAAATGGGGGAAAGTACACTAGGGAGACATGTTCACAGAGGATCCCATATTAAGTTACTCACAAATGTATAAAGCACTTTCCCTCTCCTGGCCCTGATCTTCTGAAGGGGACTATATCACATGTTTCCTCCACACCAAGGTTCCCACAGCTCTGCTCACAGCTGAGGTGGAAGGGGAAGGAAAGTGAAGACAAAATGGCGAGACTTCCAATTCTGTTGGCAGTCTAGTTAGAAAGCCAGGGATGGAAAATAAGTATTTCTATTCAATAAATTGATGTCAGTTCCTGAGGGATTTTACACATAAGGCAATTTGACTACATCGTATACTACTTCCTAAAAATGGCACCAAGAGGGGGGCACCTGGGTGGCTCAGTTGGTTGAGCGCCTGCCTTTGGCTCGGGTCATGATCTCAGGATCCTGGGACTGAGTCCCGCATTGGGCTCCCTGCTTAGTGGGGAGCCTGCTTCCCCCTCTCCCTTTGCCTGCTGCTCCCTCTGCTTGTGCTCACCTCTCTCTTTCTGTCAAATAAATAAATAAAAATCTTTAAAAAAAAAAAAAAGATATTTTAAAAATGGCACCAAAAGGAAGACTTTGGTCAGTGGTGATGGGTGAGGTGAAGGTGATTCCTTTCCCCTTTGTGGCCTGAGCGAAATTCTGTCCTGAGGCCTTAACTAATCCTCACAGTGAAGTCAGACCCGAGTGGAAAGCAACCCACTAAAATGATATAACTTGTATTCAAGATTCAGATTTATTATGCCTTTTCGATTTTCTGAGAGAAATCTATTTAGAAGTAATGAATAATTAAAATTAATATTAAAGAGCTTATTCTTAAATCTTGTTAAAAGTCTTTCTCAATTTTTTCTTCATTATTTTCTTGTGATTTATATGAGCAACTATTCTGGACCGTGGGAATTGGGAGCTCATTGCATATTTTAAGCCTATTATTCACTAGAATTTCTCACAATGGGTAGTTGGTAGGATTTTTTTTTCACTCGTGTGTGTGTGTGTGTGAGAGAGAGAGAGAGAGAGAGAGAGATTTCCAATTGCAGTGGGAAAATTGCCTGCAAATATTGCTGATGAGTCAGAAACCACACATTCTCTTGTAACATCAGTGAGAAGGCAAATACTAAGGAATATACTACTATTTGCAAAATGATTTCTGAGAAAAAGCCCAGAACTAAAGATGCTGGTTTTCACTTGCCTTAAGCATTTGGTAAGAAGTGGCTTTTAGTAAGGGGCAGGACTTATGTGCCCAGTCTGTAGGCCACAGACAAATTTCATTTTGCCTTTTCTTCCCATCAGTCCAGGAGCCATATTAAGAAGCTCTCAGGTTTTATGTTCTAATGGAAAGGGGGAAAGGTTGCAGAACAAGCAGGCAAAGTTGGGTCTGGAGAGAGTCTTTTGAAACTATAGCCTTTAACCTTGGTGAGGAGTCCCTCTCCTTTAACCTTTCAACCACGAAATTGAATTTTATCAGAAAATGGAGGTATCCATCATGGTTCTTAAGGGGTCAACAGAAAGAACCAATTGATTTAAGCAGAAAAGGAACGTATTAAGGAAAAAGGGTAGTTTTTGGCATCTCAGGGAGAATGGAGAACCAGGTTCAGAGGCTTTGTGGCCAAATATAATGTCAACTTTACATGGGAACATGGCCCCAAGAGAGACTTGGTGCTATATATAAATATGGCACCAGCCACACAGGGCCCTACACACGCTTTCAGAGCTTCTGCCCCATTGGCTCTGGAAACCATATATCTCTGGCGCTACCTTCACCACAGTGGATATTTCCCAAGGCTTCTTTCCTCTCATTAACTTTTCCTCAACTTGACTTTCCCTCAGATACAAGCAAGCTTGTCTTGACTCAGGGCTCCTGCGGCATGGTTCTCCCCACATGTGATGTTCTTTCCCCAAATCACTGCATAAATGGATCCTTTTGCTCTTTCAGTTCTTCAGCTCAAAGGCCATTTTCTCAGACAGACCTTCCCTGACCACCCTGTCTAAACCGGACACCCCCTCCCAACCCTTCCCACCACAACCCTTTTTAATTATCATAGTTCTTTAAAAAAATTAAATTTAAAAACAAAATAAGTAAATAAACTAAAATCATCATTTGTATCAATACCAAATTATCTTATTGGCTGTTTAGTAAACAATTTTCTACTTCACTCCACTAAAACATGAGGTTTGTGTTCATCTGTCTCTCCAGTGCCTAAGACCATGCCAAGACAATTAACAAGTGTCCAATTCCTGAGCTGCCGGACCAACTCCTTCCACACATTCTGCTTAATTCCAGGCTTCCCTTTGCCCCACTTCCTCGCACCCTCACTGAGCTCCCCATCATGGGTTTGAGCAGATGGGACCTCCCACTTCCCCCTGAAACAGATGGCATCCTTCATGGCTAGTGTAGGCAGGGTATCGGTAGCCTGGGAGTTGAGCACACGATCAGAGCATGCGGGGCTGTGGAGTTTGAAAGAAATTGAGTGGGAGGATGGGGAAGAAAGACTGAAGATGTCGGGCAGGCCGGAAGTTAAGTGGGCAGATATGTCTCAAAGGTGGCTATGGATACAGGGTTGATTAAAAAAAAAAAAAAAAAGTCAGTTGACTTGCTGTCTGGCCGGAGCCTAGCCTTGGTGATCCTTTCTTCCCAGATGAGCACAGCAGACAGAAGCAGACGACACACACAAATCATGTCTCATCAAAGATCTGTTTCTTAGAGACACAAAGACAACAGGATTTGCTGAAACATCCATATGCTTGTTAATTCTTCTTGTTAATACAGATCCCAAGACCCAGAATAATCCAAATGGAAGAGGGGTTTGTTTGGGCTTGACTTATTCCAGGGATGTCGTAGTTATCTTTGCTTTCTTAACTACAGGTTCAAAGGAAGGATGGCACTTTTTCCCTTCAAATACAGTCCTATTTTAGGTATGTTTCCTCTTACCATTGAGCTAAACTGACTCTAGGCATACCTGTAAACCAGCATGTCCTCAAACACAAGACAGGCATCCACTGATACCTGAATGTTTTGATGAGTTGGGTAATAGTTTTCAGTCTTAACTACTTTCCTTCTACGTAGCTGAAAAAATGAGATAATCATTCCCACTTCACCCTCAGGGGTAAATAGCTATGAACATTTGAACTGTAATTTGTACGAATTACAGCCTTTCATAATTGTGATAACACAACGCAACGCAAACTCCTACGAAGGTCCAGATCTCCTCCTCTTTAATCGGAGGATTTACCCAGGCCTAGGACTATTGGATGGCAGGCGACGAGTGAGCACATAGAGAAGTATTCAGTCTCTTGGTTCTTCCATTGTGCATTTTGTCCTCCCGGCTGAAGGTTTTCACTTTGTGCCTCTAAATTGTCTTCTCCCTTCCACTGATTGTTGGATGAGTCTCTGCCTCCCTCTCCCCTCCCCATGGGCAGTGACATCTAAGCACCGCAAGTCAGAGCGGAGGAATGGACCTTCAGGCAGCTTCTTAATGGTCACTTAGGTAGGAGATTGCTTGAATCATTGTTTCTCCTTTGGTATGAGGTGGTGGAGGGAGAAAGTCTCTTCCAGATGAAGGAAGAGAGATCAAGTGAGAGATTAGAGGGGGAGGAAAATGCCCAGCAACAGCCACATGCTTGCTTGGAGACAGCCCATTGACAAAGTTGCAAATAGAAACCATTTGAGGTACTTAGAAAAGTAAAGGGTGGCTTCATTACAGTGGAGGGGTTTCCCATGGAACTGAAAGGCTGGGATGTAGGCAGACTTCGAGAGGAACCATGACTGGGGCACCTGGGTGGCTCAGTGGGTTAAGCCTCTGCCTTCAGCTCAGGTCATGATCCCAGGATCCTGGGATCGAGCCCCTCATCAGGCCCTCTGCTCAGCAGGGAGCCTGCTTCCCCTACCCCTTGGCTGCCTCTCTGCCTACTTGTGATCTCTCTCTGTCAAATAAATAAAAATAAAATATTTAAGCACATCCTGTTTCACTCTGGGAAAAACAAGATAAAAAATAGAAAATAGAAAAACAACAATTTAAAAAGCACTTATATTTAAAAAAAAAAAAAAAAAAAAGGTGTCCCTGGGGGGCTCAGTCTTTAAGTGTTTGCCTTGGCTCAGATCATGATCCCAGGGTGCTGGGATTGAGCCCCACATCAGGCTCCCTGCTTGGCAGGAAGACTGCTTCTCCCTCCCCCACTCCCCCTGTTCGTGTTCCCTTTCTCACTGTCTCTGTCAAATAAACAAATAAAATCTTAAAAAAAAAAAGAGAGAGAGAGAGAGAGAGAGAGGGAGAAAACCTGACTGAGGGAAATGAGCCCTATCCCGACTCCTTTTCTGCCTCTTGTCTCTTGTGTTTGTGTCTGCTCTATTTCCTTTCCTCTCTCTCCCTCTCTGTCTTCTCTCTTTCCAGCCCTTTCTCTCCTTCTGGTGCTTATTGTAGTTCTTTACCCTACTCTACATCTCTGTCTAGACCAGCTTCCTCTGTTTCTCTGGTGCAGCCAGAAGAAACATGCCCCCTGGATTTACCTGTTACTGGTCCAGCCACCCAAATTCCCAGGGAAATGATTTTGACAAGTCTACCCTTGAACTGATCGATAGGACAGGTGCTAAGTTCACATCACAAGAACATGGCAGAAGGAGCTAGTCCTGTAAGCATTGGGGGGGAAAAGTCACAGAGAGGGAGAACAAGGGATAAGAGATGAATGCCACATGTAATGAATATCTACTGTATACTTTACTTACAATGCATGGCAAACTGTCTTCCTAATTTATGAGTATCATGCCAGTTGCTGAGAGCATTTCTTCTCACTTGAGAACAAGGAAGAGCACTAGGCAGTCAGAAATATTTGTAGACATGTCTCTCATATAATAGAGATCTTTGAGAAATCTGCATCAGCTACACTTAAGTGAAAATGGGATTCTGCTCTTATCACTTCAATTGTGAGAAATTTCTTGGTAATCCGTGTAGTTGCCCACAAGGTTAAGTGCTTTATTCTACATTTTTAACAGATGGAGAGCTTTCTTTACTTACTATAATCTTCATGTCATGGAGCCAGATGGGAGTAAGGGAATTGGAAAATAACGATAACATAAAATAAATATCAATTGCTGCTCCTTCTTTTTTTAAAGACTAAAATTTTAATGTCAATTTTGTTCCTTTCTCTGTCATTGATCAAAGTCCTACTTCAATAATGTATATCCTATGGTGAGATATATATACTTCATAGTACAAAGAAGGTAATAGGTGTTCTATAAATTCTTGAGGAAATAAACTGTGTTTTTCCAATACATGCAGTATCACATGACCGACTTTGCCATTTCTCCTCTCATGGAGCCAGCAAATAGGGACGAGATCAATATTTAAGTATTCAGCAATATACATTAGAAGTGCTTTATGGATATTTCTGGAGTATTATGCTTTATTATCTTTGCAATGCTAGGCTGTGAAAGTTTCTTTTTTTCTTTTTTCAGAATTAGCAGTAGGTGTGGTTCCCTTAGGGAGGTACTAAAAATATTCTGTTCCACATATGGCTTTCTTGGTGTTACTGCAGGTATCTGTGCCTTTGAGAGATGCAACTGACTGCTATTTTGAATATATTCCAAGATCATCTGCCAGAATGTGGGCAATTCATTCTAGAAGCATTTATTAAGCACCCCCTCAGTGCTAAGTGCTGTGTAATTCCAATAAATAAAAAGCTAAAAGAATTGGTTATGGCAAGGAAATGGTTTATCCACTGTTTCTGTTTCTACATGATTCTTCTTCTCTTTCCATAACCATAAGAGTAGTTTTAAAAAAAATGGAGATCTGCTCCCATATCTCTTACTTATAGTTGAAGAAAAGATTTTCATGTGCTAGTAACCAGTGCCTTTACTTATTTATTTATTTATTTCCTGGCTTTTAAACTGAGATTCTTACTGTTCCTTCCCAGTGAGAGAAGGAAAGAAATACTTTTAACTGAATTTTTTTTTTTAAGGAATATTTGTAAGAATAGAGTAAGTGTTCTGTGTTCAGAGTTGTCTGCAAACCAGGAAGTGGAGGGCAGCCACCATCAGGTGATTTGGTCCCTATAACAACCAAGACTGGTAGCAGACACAGAAAGGGGCTTCTTAAGGGAGAAGCTGCTTTCCCAGAGAACCAAAATGAATGAAGATACCTGTTTAACAGAAACATGGAGGAAGTGGAGATTTCTATTTCCACTGGCTAATACAGTGCTTAAACTTTTGCAGGAAAGTCCGTATATAACGACAGAATTAGCAATGCCTGGATACCACGCTGGGCACTCCTTTTCACTTAACAGTCTCTTCTTCATGTAAAAAATGACTCCAGCGTCCATGTAACTGCAGCGCCTAATGAATCTCTGGAAAGAAAGCAGTCTTCATTAAAGCATTTCCGTGAAAATTGAATTCAGCACAACGCAGTGTCCACCTCCAGACTGACCCTTAAGGATTTGACAGATGCAACAATTCCTTATCTGGGATGTACTCTTTTGCTCTCGGATTTTTGCACAGGATACTAACAGCATCTTTTATCACGGGGTTTTAAAGTGTTCTACAGCTACAACTTGCAATCTTCATTTGCAGGAGAATCGGCAAGGAGAAGGGATTCCAGATCCTATTCTTTGCTGCCCTCATTAAACTCACAGGACTCTGCCCAAGCCATATCTGAGAAGAAAACAGTGACACAGATAACACCGTCCATCTGGGTCACCGCCGCAGCTCCTAGTCATCCATCTGTAGTGACACAAGAGATGCGGGCTGCGAACAGCGATGACTGTTCCGTCACCTCGACTCACCTTGATCTCCTCTCTTCTGAACTCCTGCTGTACTCATCCTTAATTCCTCCGCAGGGCTCTTCATCATTCACAACTCTGCCCGGTTGCTTACCCATCCCATGTTCATTTATCTCAACCAGCACAGGATTATGAAACATTTGCTGGAAAGAAAGCACTATTCTAAATAAGCAGGCATGTGTGTTTTCTTTTTCATCTTTCTCATGTAAATATTCCCATGTTATTCAAAAAGAAGAAAAGAATTGAAGGAGACTTGATTTCCTATCGCAGTGAGGAAATGCGGAGCCACTGTTCTTAGGAATTCAAACCTAGTAAAGAGGACTTACATGGGGTTCACCCTCCATAGACATCCCAGCTCTTCTCTTTTCCCAGATATATGATTGAGCTGAAATTACTTACCCTCTCTTCAGCTCAATGTGACCATGAGACTTCTTTGGCCAATGAAACATGAATGGAGCTGATACGTATAACTTCCAGGTGAAAATGTTAAGGGTCAATAGGCAGTTCCGTATATTCCTTTGTCCTATCTTAGTGATCATAGAAGAGTATGGCATTGTAGAGCTGCCATGAGCTAGGGTCTTAGACTATCTGCTCTGAGCAGAGCCCCTCTCCCAATCCTCAGTAAGTGAGTAGCATGAATGAGGGAATAAGTTTTCACTGTACTCAATTACTATGATTTTTTTAACAGCTTTATGAAGAGATCATTTACATACCACAAAATTCTCCCATTTAAAATGTACAGTTCCGTGTTTTTTAGGACATTTATAAAACCGTGTAACCATCACCAGAATCTGATTTTAGAACACTTGCATCTGAACAACATCATTTATAAGTTTTCATCAACGAGAAATCTTGAAAATATCAGGAGTCACTTGTCATTTGTCCTTCATCTTCCCAGCCCTTGGCAGTCACTAATCTGCTTCTATCTCTATCAGTTCACCTGTTCTGGCTGTTTAATGGAAGTCGATGTATACAATATGTAATCATTTGTGACTGCTTACTTTCTCTACATGTAAAGTTTTGGAGGTCCATCTAGGTTGCAGTATCTCAATAATGTGTTCCCAGTTATTGCTGAATACATTCTATGTACATACTCCATTTTGTTTGTCCACACATCACGTGGTGGACATTTGGGTTTTCTCCACTTTTTGGGATTTATGAATAATGCTGTTACAGATAGTTATGTGTGGATATCTATTTTTTTTTTCCTTCTGGAATTTCTCTAGGAGTGGAATTCCTGGATCATACCATAATGGTGTTGACCAGTTTGAGGAACTAGCAGAACTATTTTACAAAGGAAATCCACCATCTTACATTCACATCAGCCATGCATGGAAGTTTTTATGTCTTCACATCCTTACCAACAACTGTTACTGTCTGGCATTTTTATTAGAGTCAATTCAAGTGGGTGTGCAGTGGTATCTTATGTGGTTTTGATTTGCATTTTCCTAATGAGTAGTGATGCTGTGCATCTTTTCATGAACTTACTCATCATTTCTACATTTTTTAAGAAAAAGTCTACTAAATTCTTTATCATTTTATAATTGGTATATATGTCTTCTTATTGGGTTTGAAGAGTTCATAATATAACTTATATACAAATTCCTTACTAGATACATAAATTGGAGAGTTTTCATTTTGTTGGTTGTCTTTTTACTTTCCTAATAATGTGTTTGCAAGACAAAGATTTTTAATTTTCATAAAGTCCAATTTTTTTCTTTGTTTGTGCTTTTTGCATTGTATCCATGGAACCACTGCCTAAGCCAAGGTCCCAGAGATTTACTCCTATGACTTCTTGTAAGAGTTTGGTGGTATTATCTCTTATATTTCTATCTATGATCTATCTTAAGTACATTTTTATGCATGGTGTGAGTTAGTGGTCCAAATTCACTATTTTTTTTTAAATTTTATTGTGTTATGTTAGTCACCATTATACAGTAGTTTTTGATGTAGTGTTCCAATGATTCACTGTTTACATATAAAACTCAGTGCTCCATGTAATCCATGCCCTCCTTAATACCCACCATTAGGTTCACCCATCTCCCACCCTCTCCCTTCTAAAACTCCCCATTTGTTTCCTGGAGTCTATAGTCTTTCATGGTTCATATCCCACTCTGATTTCTCCCCCTTCATTTTTCCCTTCTCTTAATGTCCAAATTCATTATTTTATATGTTTATGTCCAGTTGTCTTATAGCATTTCTTGAAAAGAATCTTATTTCTCGTGAATTATCTTGGCACCTTTGTTAAAAAGCAACTGGCCATAAACATAAGGGTTTTATTTCTGATATTTTAATTTTACTCATCCAAATTTGGTCTACATGTGTCTATCTTATGCCAGTACCACACTGTATTTGTTACTATAGCTTTGTACTAGGTTTTGAAATCTGGTAGTATAAGTCCTTCAACCTTATCATCTTGTTTCAAAATTGATTTGGGTAGTTTAGACTTTGCATTTCCATGAATTTTAGGAACAACTTTTCAATCTCTGAAAAAACAGGGCAGGGGGAACCCAGCTGGAATTTACATGGGAATTACATTACGTCTGCTGATCAATTTGGAAAATATTGCCATCTTAACAATATTGAGTCTTCTAATCTGTGAATATAGGGTGTCTTTTCATTTATTTAGATCTTTGAATTTTTCAATAATGCTTTTTAGTTTTCAGTGTATGGGTCGTGCACTTTGTTGTTACGTTTGTTTGTTTGTTTATTTATTTAGTTATTTATTTTGAGAGAGCAAAGGCACAAGTGAGAGGAGGGGCAAAGGGAGAGAGAGAGAATCTCAAGGAGCCTCCACACTCAATGCAGAGCCCAAAGGCAGGGATCTATCTCAGCACCCTGCGATCATGACCTGAGCTGAAATCAAGAGTTGGATACTCAACTAACTGAGTCACCCAGGGCCCCTGCTAAGTTTATTTTTAATAAGTTTTAATCTTTGGATACCATTGTGAATGAAATTATTTCTTTAATATCTTTTTTATAGTGTTCATTGCTAGTGTATAGAAATGCAAATGATTTTTGTATATTGAGCTCGTATTCTGCAAACCTGATTCATTTGTTTATTAGTTCTAATATTTTTGCAGTGGATTCCTTGGGATTGACTACATAGAAGATCATTTTGTCTTCAAATAAAGATAGTTTTGTCTCTTCTTTTCCAATTTCATGACTTTTGCTTCTTTTTCTTGCTTAATTGCCCTGTCTAGAATCTCTAATATGATACTGAAGAAAAGAATCCCTGCAATTCTGACATTGGGTGTTATAGCAATATAATCTTGCCTTCAATGCACATATTAGAAGAAAAAAAAATAGAGACAGGTTTCATTTATTTTTTTAAAGATTTTATTTATTTATTTATTTATTTATTTATTTATTTATTTGAGAGGGAAAGAGAGCAGAGGAGTGGACAGAGGGCCAGAGACAGAGAATCCCAAGCAGACTCCCCTCTGAGCAAAGAGCCTGCCATGTGGTTTTATCTCATGATCCATGAGATCATGAACTGAGCCAAAACCAAGAGTCAGACACTTAACTGACTGAGCCATCCAGGAGCCCTGAGATAGATTCCATATAGTTAGCAAAATCAGGAAAGACTTTTGAAAGAATAACCCAGGGAGGCTAAGTCTTAGAAGGATGGATGTGAAGCCATTCAGTATGAAAAAAATACAATATTGAGTTTTCTCCCTTGACTTAGAGTCAATCTGTACAAGACAAGCAGAGAGAAGACAAGAAATAGAAGTTAGGAACAGAATCTTTGGGAAAAGCCATACAGGAGAATTGAGAATGAAGATAGAAAGATCAGTTAGGGGACTCTTAGCAAAAGCCTTGAGAGGAACTAGCAAGTGCCACAACCATAAGTCATTAGTGCTTCCTGTCCCAGATCTCTCCTGTGCCCACAGAGCTTCAATAGTACCTAGACTCCATCTCCTCAGGCTTCTAGAACCTCTCAGCTCCAAACTTGACAATATTTACTAGGTACTGAGTATGAATCTGATGGTGAGTCTCATTCCTGTCTCTATTTTTTATCTTGGACCCCAATATCAGGAACAATATGGGTTTTTTTTCCATTTTCAATTTGCAAGATTGCCTTTGACATTCTGTGATCTTTTCTGCTTTGCCAGAGGTCCAGGAATCAATGTGGCTCACTTATGTTTTTCAAATGGCTCCAGTTCATTCCTCACCTAGATTTTCTCATCTCAGCGAGACGACTTATGGAGTAAAACCCAATGTCCTCAGCTCCTGTCTATGGCCCTGCAACCCTTGTCCCCATCCACACAAAAACAAGATGGAAAGGGCCAAAATTCCTCAAATGAAGTTCTGTTAATTGATTGGTTTCTTTGATTTTGTTGTTTACTATACCCTGTGGATATATACTAAGAAATAACAAAGTGCCACATTTTAGAAATCTGGCAGTTTTGGTGTCATGATCTTTTGAATCAAGAATTGTGAGTCAAGTTGCTTTTCTTCTAACAATAATTTTCTTCCCTGAGTCCTAGGCAATGTGCTAGGACTTTAACCTGCTTACCATTCACCACCGCAAAGTAGGGATCTTATGTCCAGTATACAGAAGACGCGGAGACTGAGAGATTTACTAGCTTACAGCCACAACTCATAAGTGTTGGAGCCAGTGCTGGAACCCAGATTTATCAACTTGTCTCCATATCTTATAGCCGACTACCTTTTTTCAGTAGAATTCATCAAACCCTTTTTAGATTCCCGTTCTTATATTGTTATGACACTCCTTTTCCCTGCAATCCTTTTTCCTAGAGTGCCAACCAGTGTCTTTTCAAGTGTGTACTTGTCTTAAAAGGTTTGTTTGTATTTAAGAGCCCTCTAAACTGATTGATGGTCCATCTATTAGGGTCTTACCCACACAGGCACCATCTTTTTGGAGTCCCATGTTAGATTGGATTTCCTGAGAACAGGGGTGTCCACAGAGCAAAGAAAGAATTAACAAATGATGCATATATAAACAAAGAAGCAAAATGGGTGAATTTATGAATGCACAAGTTTAATAGCTCCTTCTTGCAACTGGCATTTGCACTCTTTAGAGTCAATGTCACCCTCTTCAGGAAGAGCACAGAGCCCAGCATGGGAACTAAATCCCAGCTTCATCACTTAGAAGTTCTGTGAAGATGGATGCATTACTTAACCTTTCTAAGCAACAGATTTCTCATTTGTAAGATGAATAATAATCATAGGGCATATGGAAGGCCATATGAGATAATGAAGGTAATGAATGCAATATAGAGTAAACATTCATTTAACATTGTTTCCCTTCCCCTCTCTTCCCTTTCCTGTAAGAGGAATTTTACAACCTTAGTTTCCTTGTCTTGAACTAGTTCTCTTTTGCCTGTATGAGTTTCTTGGTATGCTACCTAGCATCTAGGAATAAAATGTATCAGTGTTTGAAATTCAGATTCTGAAGCCAGACTGCCTGCATTAAAATTCAGGTCTCTTCATATCCCACCTGTGTGATTTAGGCAAGAACTTGATGTTACCTTGCCTCAGTTTCAGTCTGGAAAATGGGAATCATAATAATTTTTCCTAGGGATGCTGGTTTAGAATTAAGCACTATCTATAATTCCCATAAAATCATATTATTGTTGTTGTTAGTTGGAATAATAATAATAATACCATACATCAGGCACTTAAGTAAAAGATGTCTGCAATGCTCTTCTTGGAGGAAGGATTCTAACTGAATCTCTACCTACTTCCTTTGCTGCTTCTCTCCACCTCCTGGATGTTTAATACTGGACATCACAAGTGCTAATTGTCTATCTAAACTCTCTGGGTTGCCTGCTCCTGGAAATTGCCCCCAAGTACTTGCAATATCCTGAAGTAATTCTGCCTCAACTTTAAGATTTATTCATTTCTAACCCATTTTGAGATTATATAGAGTTCTACTCTTCTGAAATGAAGTGGTCCCTGGGTCCCTGAGTGGTATGTGTGTGTGTGTGTGTGTGTTCATGTGTGTATGAAACCTCTCATCTCTGCTATCATAGGTTTTCTGATTTCTTTGTTGGGAGCAGTCATTTCTTATTTCCAGACAGCAGCCCTTTCTCTTGTAAGACACTGTCTCTAATCTGCTGCGGTTTTGCCAACAACTCGTTTGAATGTTGTATATAGTAAATGTGAAGAGACCCTGACAGAGAGCCTCTGGGGATCTCCCATGAGTCAAGTGAGTGTCAGTGTGTTAACATTGTAACATATTGTCTGGATGCTTGGAGAATTCTCTTTAGCTCCCTTTCTGATTTTCCGTTATGGCCCAGGAGGGGTGAGGTTTGCCAGAGGTGAGCCTATGAGAGGTGGAGCATGATGATTCTAATTTTCTTATTAGGAATGCAAAAAGCATTATCCATAGCATCTTATCCATAGCAACCAAATTTTCCAGGCTATGGAAGAGCGGAGGAAGTGTGCTATCCATTTGCTGTTTTGAGGCGGGTGAATGTTTGATACTGTAACCCCTAAACCTCTTTCTAGTGTTTAGAGAATTCTACAACCTAAGTCTAGATGCAGGATAGAAAGTATCTCTTCCTGTGTTCCTGGCCCCAGAAGTTGGTGTAAAGAATTGTCCAGGGCAATAGTGATGGCAATGTCTACTATCCAATGGCAATGGAGCCATTGTTGTATCTGGCAAATGGTACTGGCAGGGGTGGAAATGTTCTTCAAGGTGTTTGTTCCTGGGGCACCATAGGTATGGATCTGCTTCCATATTCCAAACCTGGTTGTCTAGTCCTCCCACAATACGGTTACTATGCAATAACTTTCCAGTAAATTGCTTGCATGCATAAGCCGATCAGTACCAGTTGCTTGGGTTTTTCTCATCCAAGAACCCTGTGTCCAACATATGGGTGATTTCTTATTTTTCTATCTAAATCATATATAAAGCAAACCCTCGATTTCAAACCATTGTTTAGCTATATATTGGATTATGGTCAGTAAATATAACTGTTACATTTTTATTAACCCAATTATGATGAGAAAACATCAAAACTCTATTTTGACTTCCACTTCCTATTTAGTTTTACTTGTCTGAGTACCTGAGAACCTAGCAAGTAGTGTTTAAAAGTCACTTTTCCCTCTACATTTTCCTCTACAAGTTTTATGGTATTAAGTCTTATATTTAAATCATTAATCCGTTTTGATTGGTTTCAGTTGGCATAAGATAAAGAACAAATTTCATTTTTGCACATGGATATCTAGTTGTTGTTGTTGTTGTTTAATATTTATTGAAGAGCATCTTTCCCCCTTTTGTCTCCTTGGCACCCTTGTTGAAAATTGGTTGACCGTATATGCATGTATTTCTTTCTGGGTTCTCTATTCTGTTCTATTGATTGGTTTTTATGCCAGTACCATATTGTTTAGATTACCATAGCTTTGCAACATTATTTGAAATCAGGAAGTATGATACTTCCAACTTTGTTCTTCTTGCTCAAGAACACGTTGGCCACTTGGGGTCTTTTGTGGTTCTATATCAATTTAGGATTCTTTTTTCTGTTAGTCTTGGCAATGAGTTTTTTTTGGATATGATTCCAAAAACATAGACAACAAAAGCAAAAATAAATGAGTGAGGTTACAAACTAAAGAGCTTCTGTAAAACAAAGGAAACCACCAATAAACTTATAGACTAGGAGCAAACATTTGTAAGGTGTATATCTAATAAGGGCTTAATAATCAAAATATAAAAAGAACTCATACAACTTAAAAGCAGATAAATAAATAAATAAATAAATAGTCCAATTAAAATATGGGCAAAGGAACTGAATAGATATTTCTCCAAAGAAGACATACAAATGGCCAACAGGTATATGAAAAGAGGCCCAATACCACTAATCATCAGGGAAACACAAATCAAAACTATAAGGAGATATCCCCTGACACCTATTAGAAAAGTTGTTATTTAAAAACAAAAGATAACAAGTGCTGGCAAGGATGTAGGGGAAAAAAATACTTGTACACTGTTGGTGGGAATGGAAATTGGTACAGCTTTTATGGAAAACAATACGGAAGTTTCTCAAAAAGTTAATAATAGTGTGATTAAATGATCCAGCAATCCTCTTTTTGGGTATATATCCAAGGAATTAAAATCAGGATCCCATGTTTATTATAGCACTATTCACAATAAGCAAGATATGGAAACAACCTAAATGTTCATTAATGGGTGAATGAAGAAAATGCTATATTTACACATACCGGAATATTGTTATGCCTGAGTTTTTGCGTCCAAGAGACCACCAAGGAGCCAAGCACCAATGTAATCACACGAGGTTTTATTTGACAAGCTTAAGCTGGGGCCCAAGTATACCGGATGCAGCGGAGTAGGGACTTGGATCCTGAGCCAGATTACAGTCAGAGTTTTCAAAGGCAGAGTAGGGGTGGACTCAGCGGTGGGTGAGGACAAAGAGGCTTAAGGATGATGTAAGTCTCTAAGGAATTTTGGAAGGGAGGTCTCCAGGACCTTGAGGGGCTAGCTATTGTCTGGGGAATAGGTTATTCATTACCAATAATAAAAATCTTCTGGTGAGACCCATTAGATGTATATCCATGGGTCATATGCTTGGGAATGATTGCTGACAATATCTTGGAGGTTTAGAGATAAAGCTTCACATTTCTCCTATCAAGTGTCCTTGTTAGTGAGATTTAGGTTAGGAGAAATTTAACTTTATTTAGGGCTTGAGGAACTGAGTTATTTGCCTCTGGAAACTGTGCTATTGTTAAGATAGTTTCTTTGTTGTAAATCTCTAGGACATTGGTAAACCAAGGGAGACTCCAGTCTTGCAGAATTGTGATCTCTGCAAGTTAACTATTTGCTTTTCCCCCAGGGCAGCCAGGGGTGGCTGAGGAATGTCACACATACAACTGAGGGGAGGGGAGTGGGTGGAGAGGGGGTGCAAGGTGCCAGCCTCCTCTTTGCCAAGATGGCTGTAGTTACGTCAGGGCTAGACTCGAGGTGGGTACAGCCTTGTTTTTCTTGGCCTCCACAATATTATATTCAGTCCAAGAAAGAAAGAAAGAAAGAAAGAAAGAAAGAAAGAAAGAAAGAAAGAAAGAAAGAAAGAAAGAAAGGAAGGAAGGAAGAAAGAGAAAAAAGAAAAAAAAAGAAAGAAATCCTACCATTTGCAACAACAAGGATGGACCTGGAAGACATTGTATTGCATTAAATAAGCCAGACACAGAAAGACAAATGAAGCATCATCTCACTTCTATATGGAATCTAAAATAGTGAAACTCAGAGAAAGAACATAGGAGAGAGTACATACATACATTCACACATAGAGTAGATACAAAGAGAGAGTACAATGGTGTGTTTACCTGGGGCTAGGAGAAGGGGGAAAGGGAGGGTACAAAATTTCAATTATGCAAGATAAGTAAGTTTTGGAGATCTACTATATGACATAGTGCCCACAACTAGCAATACTGTATTATATGCTTAACATTTGCTGTGAGTGTAGATCTTAAGTTGTTTTTACCACAAAATCATCATCATCATCATAGAGGGGGCAGGCTGAAAACTTGGGAGGTGACGGATAGATCTATGCTCTTGATGGTGGTGATAGTTTAATGGTATATACTTATATACTTACCCCCAAATACACTGAGTTGTACACATCAAATATATAGAGCATTTTACATGTCAATCATACTTTAGTAAAATGTTTTAAAAAATCACTTTTTAATGAAAAGAGAATTATAGAAAGACTGTTTCTAAGGAACAGTCAGTTTAGGGAAATACCTACGCTGTCCTCACTCACACAAAGTACATCAGAATTATTTTTTGATAGTGGAACCAAAAGGAATTGAGATAATTTTCTGATACTTCTTAGACAATCTTCCACAATTTGGCATTAGTATTTGTGCTGAGGTATGGTAACTTCTTAAAACAGGGGGGAGATCTATAGTCAAATACAAACTCAAAATGAACACAATTACTTTGCTGTCCAATAACACCTAAAAAGATTTTTCAAAAAAGAGTTGGACAGTCCTCCCATGACCTAAAGCCTGAGATGTGGGTTGATCATATCCCAACATGAGTATTAGATACCAAAGATATGTGTGCAGGGGAGGGGAGGGGAGGAAGGGGATATTCATGATGTTGAGAGAGAACCAGAGATGAAGTGTGGAAAAATAATAATGTCCTTTTCCTAAGGGCATTTCCAATTCTAAGTTCTAGTTTTCCCTGAGATTCGATTCCATTTCTACCCTTGCATTCTGTGTAAGATCCTATATTATAAATAAATAAAAATAAAATTCTAGGGGTGGCTGGGTGGCTCAGTGGGTTAAAGCCTCTGCCTTTAGCTCAGGTCCTGGGATCAAGCCCCACACTGGGCTCTCTGCTCAGCAGGGAGCCTGCTTCCCCCTCTCTCTGCCTGCCTCTCCACCTACTTGTGATCTCTGTCAAATAAATAGATAAAATCTTTTAAAAAAATTCTATATTCTTTAAAGAAATTACTTATTGGTTTCAATTATTTACCACCAAGAAATTTTGTCTAATATAGGGATGTCTGTGCTGTTCAGTCAATTAAGCATCCAACTCTTGGTTTCAGCTCAGTTCATGATCTCAGGGTGGTGAGATTGAGACCCACCTTGGGCTCTGGCACTCAGCAGGGTGTCTGCTTGAAATTCTCTCCCTCTCCCTCTGCCCCTCCCCCATGCACATGTGTGTGTGCACTTGGGTGAGCTCTCTCTAAATAAATAAATAAAATCTTACGAAATTTTGTCTAATGTAGAATTAGATCTGTATTTAGTGTCTTTTAGAAATGTTATATACAGTTATATTTTTACAATAAAAATATATCTTATAAATATAAACAAAAAGGTAAATATAAGAGACATATTTCTACACTATATTTGAGAGGAAGAAAAAAATAAGTCCCCTAAATTTTAAATTTGCTCCAAATGCTCCAAATCATTGCTGAATGATCTTCCCATACTTTCCAAGAAGTGACAGGAGTTCAGAATTTAAAACCTGTGTTTGCATCACTTGATTTGTAAATGTTTCTCAAAACCTCAAAGCAATCATAAATAGCTGCCTATTCTTTACCCTGAAATAAACATAAATAACCTATCCACTTTTGTCTATTGTTTTCTAAATTTAGACAATAGGATCATTTATATTATGTATTGATCAGTGACCTAAGAAGATGCCTGGGGCAACTCTGTAACTAACTCAGGCTAAAGGACTGTGATGGGGCCATTATTTTGTGAAGTAAATTTTATTAAATAACAAATATACAGGAGAACTGCAAGAATAGAGAGGAAAGGGGCAAAGGCAAACCATAGTATTTTTTTTAGAAAATAGAATCTGTAAGATCATATTTAAAGAGACTATGTTAGAATTATTATTTACAATTTTTACAAGGAAAATATGCGTGGGGGGGGATACCTTACTCATTAAAGTTTTTTGTGAATAAAAGACAAATCAGCACACATTCAAGCTTAATACTACTCAAGTACGAGCATTTAAATAATGAGAGGATTGACCTAGACAATAATTTAAGATATTTGGGTCACGTCAGTATGAAATGCTATGAAGAGCATATTCTTCTTGGCTTATTCATGTGGCTTTAGTGTTGCATGCTAGAAAGACCCCATCTAATGTAACAGGAAGAGAGTTCTGGTTCACATACTAGCTTTGCCATTTACTAGGTATCTGAATTTGGACAAATTATTTAAACTCTGAGTCTCTTGTTACCCATCTACAAAACTGGGATGTTAATGAAATTAAAGGATATGGAACTTAGCTTTTGCTCAACAAAAAATATAGAAACCAATGTAAATAGGCAATGTAACTAACATTGTAATCCAAAGAGTGTTTATCCCCTATAATATCTGGCTTGCCTAACAACCAATGTAAATTTTGTAGAGAGGTACAAGTGATGTCCATCAGTTTGGCCAAATTGATCCTGGGTTGGGATCTTGTTATACTTTGGTAGCCATGAGATACATGAGATAATTAAATCCATGGTCTGGTGTTCAGAGATTTAGTTTTTTTGTTTTGTTTTGTTTTGTTTTTTAAAGATTTTATTTATTTAACAGAGAGAGATCACAAGCAGGCAGAGAGAGAGGAGGAAGCAGGCTCCCTGCTGAGCAGAGAGCCCGATGCGGGCCTCGATCCCAGGACCCTGAGATCATGACCTGAGCCGAAAGGCAGCGGCTTAACCCACTGAGCCACCCAGGCACCCCAGAGATTTAGTTTTAATACTGGTTCTGCCATCCACCAACTGAATGAACTTGGACATGCCACTAAAATCCACTAAAATCTCTTGCTCTGCTTTTTCATATTAAAAAAAAAAAAAAAAGTGTGGGCAGAGGAACTGTAGTTAATGCAGAACCTGCCTCTCAGGGTTAGAATCAAAATGAGTTAAAATGTATGAAAGAGCTTTCTAAAATTCTCCAAACAAGTATCAGATGAAGGAACAAGAGAGAAGATCTGTAAAGGTACTATGTTTAAGATCAATGTCATGAGGAGGAAAATATTTGACAATCATAAAATGAAAATAAAACATCTGACTTAGAAGTATGAATTAATCGACAATATTTTATTAAGCAAGTTACCTTACTTTCTTCTACTTTGTGTGGTATGAATAGTGCTTGCAAAACAATATGAGTGTTTAGAAAGTTGTAAGAAGCAGACTGATCAAAAAATACCTTAAACAGATTTGGAAGGGGGTGGATATAAAGTTAGAATTTCTGAGTCATGAAAACATCAGATAGCAATTGCAGAAAGGTGTAACTTTATTTAAAAGCAAGCTGCTGTGAATAATTCCATCATGCCACAGACACCTCCGAGTCAACAGTCTCTGTTGGCAAATTGTTATGCTGACAAATTCTCACATACACCCAAAATTTCCATTTTGTAAACAAGTAAGTGGGTTCCTCATGGTTCAGCTTCTATCCTGAGCTGGAACCTTGGAAAGCAGAGTCCTCGTTTGAATGGACCTGTATCTTCCATTCCTCACATTAGCAAAACAGATTCAAACATTGATCATCCAAATCCAAGAGCCACCTTGAACCCTGATGTAACATTAAATTTGGTATTCTTTTTCAATCTGGGAAACATAAAAACACATCGTTGACTTCCTTGGCTAGATTTCCTGAGATAGTTAGAATAGTGTGGTGTGATAAGTTGGTCATTTTTATAACCCTGGGACTCTGTTTCCACTTCTATCCACATGGACAAATACAGAACACTGATCCAGAAGAATCTGGAATATTTGATATATAGAAAACCGAGTACACATATAGGTAAATACAGGGTGAGTGATGGCTCTTCCTTCTGCTGGGTCATAAGGGTTCTGGTTGTGTGCTCTATGATCACCACACTGTCATCTAAGCAGGATGAAATAGCTAAGTGACACAGCCATTTGCATGAGTGAAAAACCACCACCATCGCAGAGGAGGGGAGTAGGTGAGGTATATTTGCATAACGTGCACTTTAGACAGGACAATCTGCACGTACATCACAAAAGGTGATATACGCACATCATAAAAGATATGCAAGTGACAACAGTGGAGATATCAGACATCAAGTGGAGATATTAGAGGTGTTGGGCCCTGGCCCCAGTTTTTGTGGCATTGAAAGAAGCTAACACAGTGCCTAGCTTATGGGCATTCAGTATATCAATATATTAGACTAAGTTTCCTTCCTCCTGTTTCATAAAACTACTTTTCTCCAGGGGAGCTGGATTCCAAGAACCACACCGTTTGTCCTGGCTCTGTGAGTATGAAGAACCTAACCATGATTGCACCTCTGAATAGCCCTGTTTTTTTATCAGCATCGGGACCATCATTTCATAAAGATCAGATGCCCTTCTGTAGTTCTCCATCCTGCTCACTGGAATGAGTAGGAGGATGGGAGAGGGAAATATCTGCACTTGATCACAAGCTCAGTCCCAAGCCATGTACTTTTATCTTCCAATTTCCAGACACTTGAAACTGTCCAGACAACTGTGAGGATGACATGGGTTTACCTGTGGCCTTATTAGGAAACAGCAGAACCCAGAGAAAACAGGAATTTGGAAGGCTTTGTCATCCTGTCAACATCCTGTAAGTGGGAAGACTCTAGTCCTGTGTGATGTTGTAGACACAGACCTTCTCCCCGATATAGAAAGCAGCCTTCCACACCTGTGAACAGGGACCTGAAGATCTATTTTCTGGGTCACTAAAGACGGCAGCCAGGGACAGACCCAGGCAAAATTAAGAAAACAGAAGAGGTTTGTTGCCAAGAGTGTGGACATAACAGCCACAGTACCTGGATCCCCAATCCGGCATTAATTAGTTATATAACCTTGAACAAACACCTTCTCTTTTTTGAGTCTTGGTTTTCTTCTGTGTAAAATGGGAGTAGTAATAACATGTTCAATATTTGATAAAAAGGAGAAAATGTAAAGTATTTTAAACAAATATATAAAAACAGAATAGTCTCTAGGCTTTAAGTCAGGGCCCAGGCTCCACATTCAAGCCAGCTCCTCCCTTTCTACTTCCAGTTTCTTTCCTTTTCTCCCCCCGCCCCCCACACTGGTTGAGCCAATAGTGCCTCAGGGTGGGAAATAAATCTAGTTAATTCCTAATAAAGTGTTAGTGCCATGGTTGACATTTCCCTTATGCCACTTTCATGCTAATGAATGAATCTCTGGTTTTAGAATATCAGATGTTAGCAAGAGACGGAACGCCTCGAAGAAGGTAAGAGAAGGATGTCTGTGTGTGTGTGTGTGTGTGTGTGTGTGTGTGTGTGTGCGCGCGTGCACGTGTGTGTGTGTGCATATGTGTGCGTGTGCACGTACGCCCCCACGGATGTGTGGAGAAGGCAGGGGCTGATCAGGTGCCTTTAGGTAGAAACCTCCCTGACAACCAAAGACAGCATTTGGCTCTACCTGTGCAAAGCTCGCTGTGCAGGGAGCCCTTTAAAACACCGCCCAACAGAAAATGTGAAATTCTCTCTCCTCTGCATCCTTGGTCTGCAGTGACACTGGCAGATGCTAAACTTCGGCCTGTCTAGAACAGTTAATTAGGTTATAGAGTCTGCCAAAAATCCCAAAGTCATCCTAAGAAAGTGCAACACTTGGAGATGTAAAGCAAAGGTCAGGAGACACAAACACCGAATCTGATTTTTAAGAAAGAAACCACCAAACAAGTGGGGGCGGGGGGGGGGGGGGGGCGGAGAGAACACTGAAGGAAGCAAGTCCCTTACAATCTGGCAACTTCTTATCAGTTTCCTATAAACATTGAGGTTAGACATAAAGTGGTCCTGGCTTTCTATCCAGTAATAAATACTGTGTATTTATAAAGGCAGATACTGTATATTCATAACTGTTCCAGGACACACTCAGTCCCTACTTCATGGGACATCAGGAAATCTTTCAGAGATCTCCTTCCGGCTGGAGAATGGTCCCACCTGGGAGTAATAGGCAGGAGAGGGGAAGGAGAGTATTTGCTAAATGGAATCAGTTGAACAAGTGCCTGGGTATGTTCAAGGCTGCTTTATTGGTTGCATCAAATTATTACAGAGTAAGAACTGTTGACTGCCCCCTGGTTCTCAGTAGCAGAGAGGCAGCTTTTAAAACCCAGAGACCCAATTCTTCCAAAAGGTTATCCCAGAAAGCATGTGCTGGGCATGGGGTGGGGTCAGAAAATAAACAGCAGTGCGTGCGACTTCACTGCCACCAGCAGGACCTAGGAGAAATGCAGGCCAGGTGGAGGTCAGGAGCTGCCTCCAACAGAAGCCCCAGGTGGGAAGAGAAAACTTGGAACTGAGCTGCCTTCATCCTGTGCCCAGCCACTCCCTTTCCAATGTCAAAGATTAGGAGAAGCTGTTCTTCCTTTCTGGAAGACAGGAGGAGTTCCTGCCCCAAAGCTCAGAACCAGAAGTTTGGGGACCAAACCCCAATTAAGGATCCAAACACACCTTTCCCCCTTCCCCCAGTCCACAGTACATCACACTTTTATCCTAGGAGGTCTTCCTTCCTGTCTTGGACTTTGCAGTATTTCAGCAGGTGCAGCGAGTGTGGAACAGAGATGGCAATTTTATGGCTGGGTCCCTCCGCGTCTCGCGTCACCCTGGCGGTAGACCAGACCCCTAGCTCTCCCACCCCAACTCCAGGTAACACAGTCCTGGCGTCCGCTCTGGCCCCTTCGGGTCAGCGCCAGGTGGAGCCGACTCACTCTATAAACGGACTTGGAAAAGCAAGGCCAACTCTGATCTCTCGCACCCCGTCGCACCCCGCCGCAACCCGTGGCCACCTGCGCTTTGCGGGACCTTGCGTGGAGCGGCGCTCCCCGGAGCCCCAAAGGCCTGCCGGGGCGGCGCGCACCGGGAGGCCCGGGGCTGCTGGAGCTGCGGGACTGGCGGAGTGGCCCGGGAATGCTCCAGGGCGGGGGCAGGAAGGACCCCTCTGGAGCCTAGAGACCTCAGGCAGGCTTCCCGCGGAGCTCCGCTCTTGGAAAGGTTCCGCGACCGCGCGGCGAGGAACACGTGAGCAGCGCGGATTCGCTATAAAAACCCCCGCTCGGCTGAGCGTGATCTAGCGGGGCGGCAGCACTCAGCCACCTGCGCTGCCACAGGCCGGGCGACGGCGACGCTCCCTCCAGGACGCTCAGAACGGTCCCGAGTTTGATGCCTCGGACCCTCGGGGGCCGGGCTCAGTGCCTGCGTCTAACTTTGAGGCCGGGATTGCCCTCACGTAGGCAGAGAGGCGCCGACGCCGGTAGGCGTGCATTCCCGAAAATGCTCAGGGCTTGTCTGACCTTTAGGAGAGTTGGAGGCGTCGGAGGGATCGCGGGCTAGTTGAGCGCCCGGGATCGTCCTCGGAGAAGCCCGGAAGCCCATGGGCAGCCAGAGGCCCCCGCACCCCCGCCCCCGCCGCCCTTTAAGCCGCGGGTGAGCCCTGCGCGCTGCGGGGTAGGTTCCCATAAAGTCGGGACGCCTTTCACAGATAAAGTTTGGTCGGCTCTCTTGCACCCGGCCCCCGCCGCCTCGGCGACCCCTCTCCCCGCGGCAGGCGCGGGCGGGGAGATGGCCGCGGGCTGGGCGGCCGGCGCGGGCCCTTCCCGGCGCAAAGGGGCGCCGCGCGCGTAGCTACCGCCACGCTGACCTCCCACGGGCTGCTGTGCTGAGCCCCCGCGGCGGGCGAAGGCGGACGCCCGGAGGGCCGGGAGGCGGCGGCGTCAGCGGCCCGAGGGTCCGTATGGCCGCTCCCCGCCGGCCGGTAGTGTTCGCCACGGAGCTCGCCGGAGGCGCCTCGGGCTCGGGGCTGCTGTGAGCCGCGCCGCCTGCGGGGACCGACCTAGCTGTTCCGCGGAGCCGCGGGCAGGAAACAAGAACCAGGAGGCGGCGGCGGCTCTTCCTCCCAGAGGGCGATGTGGCCGGCAGGTGCGGGCACCAGACTGCCCTGTCCCCGGGACTCTGCGCTCCGGCGGGCGGCTTTCTCTGGGAACCTCACCGCCCTGCCTTCTCACCTCGTGCCCGCCGGCCGAAGCGTCCGGGTCTTCATCAGCGCCAACCCCGAAGGTAAGTCCGTCGCTCGGATTTGTCCGTCAGTCCTGCCCGTCCGCGCGCCGGGAGCCCGAGTGTGCCCGCAGCACAGCCGGGTGCGCCGTGCGTGCCCCGCTCTCCCTTCCCCCGGCTGAAGCCGTGGCTGCCCTGAGCGCGTGGGAATTTCATTTGAATCGCTTGTATTCTCCCCTTGCTCAGTTCCTCTGCCCGCTGACGTCCCCTAGGACACCCGGTCTCGCCCGGAACCCAATCTCGTGCCCTCCCGCCCGGGTACTCCTTCGGGTCGAGTAAGGAATGTCCGAGGCGGTAGCAGATGCTTCTCGAAGCTCCCATCCTGCCACTACTGCCACCCTTCCTTTTAGAGGGTTTCTCTGGGGTTCCCGCAAACGCAGATCGTAGTTACCCCTCGCTCCCGGCTCGGCTGCAGGCTCCTGAATGAGGGTTCGATCCTTTGCTACTTGTGCCCGCCCAGGCGAAGGGAGCCTGGGGTTCCCTGAGACTCGCCGGTGGCGAGTGCGGTCGTGCCTTTTGCTTTGGAGGGCAGAGGATTCCTTTGCAAACCGAAGGCCCGAGGGGGTTGAGAGGAAACACGCGGTGCCGCCCGGGATGGATGGGCGCCCGCACTGTCGGGCGCTGGCATTTGGGTTGAGCTCATCTCCACATTTGGACACCGGGCTTGATCTCCAGGTCCAGAGCCTGGCCTACTCAGTCGTGTTCCTGCTCAAGGCTGGGCACCTGGGAGGCGTAAAACGCAAACTTGTTGATCTATTGCATTCACAAATCACAGCGGCTGGGCGCCCGATGAGTCGATTCGTTTCTTTTCTTTCTCCTTTCTTTCCTTTTCTTTTCTTTAGTTTTCTTTTCTCCTCAATACTGCCTTTGAGTTCTAGGTCCTGAATGTTAACCTTCGTTACTAGTAAGGGAAAGCAGGATGCATTTGACTTTAGCTGGATAAAACTGCAGGGATTGCCCTTTTCTAGAAAAAGTAAATGTTCGGCCAAAAGATAAGTTTGTAGACTTTTTTTATGGGCTCTTACAAGCCTTGAGTCTGACAAAAAAGTAAAAGGAAAAGTTAACAATCATTGGATAATGTAGTTTGAAACCCCAAGACCAGTTGCTTATGTAGAGAGGACTGACAGAAATAACTTTCTAAAATAATTGTAAAAAAAGAAAAAGCAGAAATCTCAGGTAAAGTTTGCGTTATGTCAAGAGGATTGAGGAAAGAAAGAGGTAACTCACAGTGATTAGTAATAGAAGGAATGTATACTTTCGAGATAGGGGCATGACCTATAACGTTTACAACTCACTTTCATAGAATTTAATACTTTAAGGAGACATTTAAGAAACTATTGTGCAATCTTTTAAAATCCTTTTAAAATCTCAGATATGTCTTCTAGGATTTTAACTTAAACCTGAATAAAGAAAACCGTGGAGATATGCAACCTATTTAAAAGTTGGGGGATATATGCAACTTAAGTGTTCAGTGTTTTGTTATTTTTAATGCTGCTTAAACGTTTTTTAAGTGATTGAGAGAATTGTGTTAGAAAATGTTTAGGCTTAAAATTTTCAATTCTTCTAAGCTTAAATGAAATCTCGTGAGTAGTGTTTAAGTCGGCTGATGTAGAACCAGCTAAAATGACTGTTTTTCTTTAAACATGTTGCTTCTAAAGTACTGTGAAATTTTTGTTAATATGATCAGTAGTTTTTCCTTTCAATTTGTATTTCCTTTGAATAGAAACCAGTGATCATGAGTTATGTTAAGTCAGCTTACTGTCAAATTCATATTTAAGATTTGTGTCATTTTTCCTAAGTTTGTACATATGATTCTTCAAATTTTCGAGTTTCTTAAAAGTTTTACCATCTATTAATCTTTGGAAAGCAAACAGGAGGAGGGAGCCATGAGCCATTCATATCTCCTAGTCACTGTTTGAGCTGCAGAGCTCGCACATGGATCTGAAAGGACCGGAAGTGTGACTTCTGTCCAAGGGGTTGTTATAGGGGGCATCATCTCAAATTTTATCCAGTTTGGAAAGATGAGGAGGGTGTATTGAATAGAAAAGACAGAGTCGGGTTTGGGTTTTTTGTTTTGTTTTGTGGGGGTTTTGTTGTTGTTGTTTTTGTTTTTTGGTGGACTTGTGCATGAAACCTTGCAATCTTGGTAAATGCTCTATCAGAGCACTCCACCACGAAATTTTTATGGATGCAGTTCAGGAAGCAAATGGTTGTGTTTTGGTCTAATCCATTATTAGATTCTTGGCCAATACTCAAGGGCCTCTCCACTGTCCAATTAAGACAAAAAAACATTATCTCATGGTTTTCTTTTTTCTTTCTTTCTTTCTTTTTTTTTTTTTTTAACAAGTGGAAATCAATTGAGGCTCTAAAGAAAAGCTGCTTTGTGTTGAACTCAGAGCAATATGTTTAAGATTACAGCAAGGGTCTCCCTTAGATTATTAATAGGTCTTACTTTGAAAGGCTTGTATGGACGTTACGCATCAGTAGTAAAGGTAACCTATGTCTTTCACATGGAAAAGTTACTTTCCCATATGTTTGCTCGTTCAGTATTTTAATTTTGATTTCCACTGTCCAGTCCTGTGAGGATGCTGGGCCAGGTGTTGTTCTGTGTTACAGATAAGGAAACTGAGGCTGGGCCAGGTTAAGCCACTTGCCTGCACCCCTATGGCAGAATGAAACGAGGTGGAGCCTTCAGAGGACCCAAAACCTCTCTTGATACTCTGGCCCAGACTAGGTTCACACCAGATTTCTGTGAAGTATCACATCCCCGTCAGCTGGATCTAGTGGCTAGTGCTCTCCTTATTCCTAAATACTGACAGCCAGAGCTGAGTAGCAGGAAGGAACATGGCTGGCCACCCTGACCCACTTCACCTGCAACAAAAGGTTGTATTAAGGGCATTCAAGGAAAGTTCAGAATGTTCTGGACTCTAATGGACTTGTTCCTATCCATAAGTATGTCTGCATCTGACCAGTCCCCACCATATTAAAGACCCTGGAGAAGATTCCTTATGAGGAGGGAATAGCATTCTCTGACTAGATAGACCTTAGATTTCATCTAGTCCCACCTTCCACCCAACATAGAAATTCCATCTGTGGCATCTGTATTAATCCTTGGAATTCTTGTAGTCACTTAGCCATTGTGTCTCTGCCAGAATGGTACTCAGATGTCCTTGGAACAATGATTCTAAAATACATATAAAATCTTCCACTGTGACTAGCCTGAATTGTGCATGAATATACATAGAGGAAAGGCGCGAGCAGAATCTCTCCCTATGTTGAAATTCACAGGGACCTAATAAGTAATCGCTTTGTCTCATTTCTTAACCAGTTTAGAACAAAGTAAGTCTTAGCTGGGGCTGCTGCAACAAAACACCATAGACCAAGTGGCTTCAGCAACAGACATATACTTCTCACAGTTCTGGAGGCTGGAAAGTCCAAGGTCAGGGTGCTGGCAGGTTTGGTTCTTGTAAGAGACCTCTGTCTGGTTTTCAGAGGGCCACCCTCTCACGGTGTCCTCACATGGCAGAGAACACAAACTCTTGTCTTTCTGCTTTTTCTTTAAAAAGGATGCTAATCCCATAATGGAGGCCCCAGCCTAAAGACCTCCTCTAAACCTAATTACCTTCCAGGGGTCCCACCTCTAACTACCATCACATTAGGATTTCAACCTATGAGTGGGGGAGGGGCAGAAACCGTTAAGTCCATAACATTCTGTCCCTGCCCACCCCCAACAAATTCATGTCCTGATTACATGCGGATTATGTTCATTCCATCCCAACAATTCCAAAATTCTTGACCTGCTCCAGCATCAACTCGAAAGTCTACAGCCCAAACTCTTAACTAAAAACAATCTAAATTAAATAGGGGTGAAACTCCAGGTAGGATTTATCCTAAGGCAGAATTCCTTTCCTGCTATGAACCTGCAAAACCAGAAAAGTTCTGTGCATCCAAAACAGAATGGTGGGGCAGGCAGAAGGTTGGCATTCTCATTCCAAAGAAATGGAATGGCTCAGTCGGTTAAGGGTCTTCCTTCAGCTCAGGTCATGATTCCAGGGTCTTGGAATTGAGTCCCATCTTGGGCTCCCTGCTTCTCCCTCTTCCACTACTTATGCTCTCTCACTCTCTCTGTCAAATAAAACACAAACAAACAAACAAATGCAAAAAAAAAAAAAAAAAAAAGATGAAGGGTCCCAAGTAAGTTCAAAAGTCAGCAAGGCAAATACCATTAGGTCTTAAGGCTCTCTTGGCATAATCCTCTTGGGTTTGAAGCTCTGCTTTCCACTCTACCTGGGGTGGCAGTTCCACTTCTGTAAATGTGGGGGAGCAGTTGTCCACCAAGAGTCTAGGAGACCCTGTCCCCAAGGCTTTGGATCAACGCCTTCTGCCCTGTTGAAACCTAGATGATGCCTTCCCCCACCTTTAAACCAAGGTGGTGGCCCTGGTTTTCTCGGTACCTCCTCTGGGGGTGTTCTTCCTTTGTCTTGAAGAATCACACACAGGCACAGCTGAAGGGCTCTAGGATCTAAGAAGTCTGGCAGCCTGCCTTCCTTTGAGCCTGTCTCGGTCTTCCTCCATTCCAGCTGACTTTCCAGCTGACGTTTACACAGGGGTGGTCCATGGTTTACACCCATATTAATATCCTTATGAAATGGTTGTTCGACCACACCCTTGCTGTTCCTTTCAGGACAAGCTTTGCTATTTTTTGTAATGGGAATAAGTTGAGAATTTTCCAGATCTTTATGTTCTGGTTCCTTTTTGCTTAACTCCTCTCTCAATTCCTTCCCTCCATCCCCCTCCGAAATATACCATAAGTGCTCAGAAGGAAGTGAGCCACCCTTTCAACCAGTGTCATGGCTTACAAGTGCTACCTTCCACAAACCCTAGAGCACAGTTCAGCTACATCACTTACTACTTTGCAGCCCTCCCTTTGGTCTATTGCACGGTAACACGTTCCTTGTCATCTTAGGTGTCACCACAATGGCCATACTGTGCTCACGATTTCTATATTCTCTGAGAAGATGGAAGCTTTCTCCACAACTCTCCGCTTTCCATTCTGAGCGCTTTGTTATGGCAGCACCCTTCTTGGTGCCAAAATCTGACTTCATTTCCTAAAGTTGCCCCAACATTTACCACAGACTGGATTTTAAAGAATGGAAATTTGTAGTCTTGTGATTCTGGAGGCAAAAGTCCGAAAGCAAGGGTCAGCAGGGTCCTGCTTCCGCTGAAGGCTCTCAGAAGGGGTCCTTCCTTGTCTTTTCCTGGCTTCGGGTGGCTCCTGGGGGTCCCTGGTATACTTTGGTGTACAGCTTTGTGGCTCCAGCCTCTTCCTCCAGGGTCCCAGGGAGGAAGGTCATATCCTCCCATGGTGTGGAGAAAGTTTTGTTATCTCTTCCTCCTTTTACAAGGATAGTAATCCCATCATGGGGACCCCACCCTCTTGACCTCAGCCGTACCTAATCACCTCCCGAAGGTCTCACTCCACTATACCAATACTTTTGGTGGTGGGGCTTCAGCATATGAATCTGGGGGGCCACAACCATCGAGTCCATAACAGGTCAAGTCTATAGTAGAAAGAAGGCCAAAATACTGCCTTTATTCCTGCTAAAAACTGATGCAGACCCAGAATCCTTTATCTTTTAGAGCAGAGAGGATTGTGGAATTCCAGGTTGGTTTTAGATTTTAGAAGAAAATGGCGCATCTGCTGTTGATTTCCTGGGGTCTGGGGTGATACCCCATCATCAAATACGAGTGTGTCTATGAGGACACGTCTCCACTCTGCATCCATGTTCTGCTTTGTGCAGTACTGGAAGGGTCTTATCTGCACTGTCCTATAGGGTAGCACGAGCTAAATACGGCTCTTGAGCTTTTGAAATGTGGCTGGTGTGACTAAGAATCTGAATTTTTAGTAGAGTAACAAACTTAAAATAGACACGTGTAGCCAGCTACTGGCTACTACACTCAACACCAGGCTCTGAGTGAAGACATCAGGACTCCAAGTGTTGTTGTGTCTGTTAAGGTCGGGTTTTGCCACGGGTGATTCAGGTCACTTAAGGTTTGGCTGCCGGGTGAATTGGGGAAAAATTTTGGTTTTCCACACTGTGGGGATTTTGGAAGTACAGGTAAGAACTGTGGACCTCTTGGGGGAAGTAACAGCTTTTAACTTAAGGCAAGTACCATTTTTCCAGTGCTGAACCTCAGGATGGCATCAACTTATCCCCTCCCTCCCCAGTCACTGTCAGCAATGGACAGGGCATAAACCTGCCCCTTCCCCTCACCCAGTAGACAGTTGACCCTTTTATAATTTAAGACATGGGGGAGCAGAGAAGAATGACAGATTCACTTATAAGAGAGAACGAAGTCACTGGGCTATTGGTGTTCAGATTTTCCTTCCAAATGCCTCCAACCGATTGAGATACTTCTCGCCTGAGGAGTAAGAAACAGTTCCATCCAGGGCGACTGGGCTCGTGGATCCCCCTCTGTGTGTTGGGAAACCTTGGAGGAAAAGATACTCCCCAACACCTACTTTTGTTCATTTCCCGCCCACTCAGATTTATGCAGTGCATTTGACAGGGTCACTGTGCATGTTGAGAGCCTTGCACGTCTGTCCCCAAATGTTAATGATCAGATGCTTTGTCCAATTCCACTTAGACCTTGTACGCTGCATATTTTTTTATCTCCCTGGATGCTCTTCTCTCTTCTCCATATCTTTGGCATCTTAGTAGGAAAGCTTATTCTCTATTTTGGCACAAGGCACAGTCAAGAGAGAAGGATTTCCCCTACATTGCTGCAACCGGTGGTTAATTTACTTTTACTTTAGCTTGTGCTCCCCAGGCAAGAGGCAGAAGGATGTGTACCAAGAAGTTCACATGAAAGCTGTGAATATTCCTTACCCTGGTTCTTCTTACCTTCCCTGCAGTACTAATTATTTCAAAGGCTCCCTGTCTTTTTTTTTTTTTCACTGTTTTTGTGAGTAATCAGAAAAAAAATACAGTTAACACAGCAAAATCCTCTTCGTGTGTGTGTGTATCTACACACAGCTGTTTGATGCCCCCAGAAACATCTTTGAGAGTTAAGAGCCTTACAGGAGAACATACTGAACTGCTATTTTACGATAAATGCACACAAAACATTTACAGTGTGTTCTACGATTGTAGGGGTGGCGTCTTCAAGTCCCTGAGCAAATGTTAATCAGGCAGGGGAGAATGTTAGTTACAAGTACGGACCGGAGAGCAATGTCAGGCCGCCTCCATCCACCGCTTAATGCTGTGATTCCTTCACAGGTTGCTTAATTCCTTTGTTCTCAGTTTTCCAGTCTATAGAAGAGGACAGCAGCAGGGCCTGCCTCGCCCGGTTAGTGAATACATAAGTTCACGCAAAGCACTTGAAACAGTGCTGGACACGGAGCAAACTTGAAATTGAAATCCGTGTTGCAGTGATTACCATTATTATCATTATTATTCATTTCTGCTGTGATCCACACACTGGGCAGGGATGGGTGTGGAAAGCTAAAAAGGCATTTCCTGCCCTCGAGGAGTGCAGTCAATGGAGTTAGAACTCCCCAGTAAAACAGAAACCACTCCAGGTACTTAAGGGAACACAGCAGTCCCCCAAATCATTGTAAGCATCCAGTGAGTGAAAGGGTCACCCCTGGGCATTTAGGTCACCTTGCTAAAGCTGTCACCTAGAGGGCAGGAAACTGCAGAAGCCACTGCCAGTTATCCCGGCTGTGAGTTTCTACAGACACTCCCGTCTGCGGAAACCACATGGCAGCCAGCATAGTTCAGGGTGGCAGAATGTACCCCTGTCCCCTCGTGGTCCACACCTCATGCAGGTGCACGCCCTGGGCAGACCCAGAAGGGCACGTGGACTCTTGTAACAAGTAAGTCAGGGAACTTCCAGGCTTCCCGCCCTCACACCACCACGGAGAGAATGAAAGCAAATGCTAATGGACACTCAGCACGGAGAGAAACAGTATCTAGTCCCGGGAAGCAGGCACCTTGACTGGGTCAACCAGGAAATATTCCTGAAGCCCCTCCTCCCTCCGGAGGGCTGCCTGGGTGCTTCGCATACAGCAGCAGTGGTCTGTCTCTGCTCTCGTGCAGTTTACATCAGTGATCTCTGTGATGAGCGCCAGGCTAAAGATATGAGCAGGGCATTAGAGAGACACTGAGGAGGACTAAGCCAGTGTGGAGCTCAGAGTGCGGGTCGGGAGGGCTCCCCAGAGGAGCACATAGAGCCGGGGTGTAAACACTGTCCTCCGTGCCTGGTAATCAAATAGGAGGCAAAGCGATGATGAGACCTCTGCAGGGTATAGAAAGAGATGGTCATTATTATTCAGTAAAGAGCTTTTATCCCTTTGAACAGAGAGTGGAGCCCATGTCTTGAGGTGACACTGTTGCTTGTCCCCTAAAGATGGATCATTTAGGATGACATTTAAAGGAAAGCTGGGTTTGGAGTATGTCATACACTCTACAAATAGATTGTGACTTTAAAGTTTAGTCAATTTTCCAGGACTCTTTTTCAAGATTCTTGTCACACTGTTGGAAGGATACCGTTTGCTGTTTTAAAGGGTGCGTGGCAAGTTTGTGTTTTATTTGATTCTGTTGTCTGTTGCTATATATCAGCCCACCCCAAAACTTGGTGCCTCAAAACAACAATGATTCATCATTTCTCACAGTTCTGTGCCTGTCTGGGAATCCAGGCAGGGCTTGGCCTGCAGAAGACAGGTAGCTCTGTTCGGCTGAGCTTTTGGCGGGAGTCACTCACTCACCACATTCAGCTAGGCCTGGGCGGAACTGGGCTGGAAGATCAGAGAAGGCTTCATGCATATGTTTGGCTGCTCAGGGCTTCTCCATGGGGGCCTGCTCTCCAGCTTTTCTCCTCATTCAGGAGTCTAGCCTAGATTCCTTTTTAGGGGATTAGCAACCCTAGAGAAAGGACATGGCGGCTACCAGTCCTCTTAAGGCCCTGGAAGTCTCCAGATGTCATTTTCACTGTGTCCTGTCTATGCAAGTCACAGCCTAGCCTAGATTTGGGGCGGTGGGGGGCGGGGGAATAGACCCTATCTCCTCATATGAGGAGAGGCAGGTACATATGGGGGTGGGGCGGGGTAGGCATTAAGGGTAGCCAACTTTGAAAGCTACCGGAACTCCCAATTGTATTGTGTAGTTTCTGTGGCCTGTCTTTGTCATAATTAGGTTAAATGAGAAAATGCATGAAAAGTGACTGAACTAGTGGTCTGGCGCATAACAAGTGCCCAATAGTGTTAACAGCTGTGACCATCACAGTGAATTTTGAGGATTGGCAGTGACACCGTATGTGGTACTCTTCTAGAACCTTCCAGATTCCAACCTGAGAAAAACCAGAGTCTGCAAATAGGTAAAAATACCACAATTTTTTCTGAAAAAGGTAGTAAAGGAGAATGCTTTTGTGTTTCCTAGTACTGAACACCAGGATTAGACATTCTTCTACCCACACTCTAGCAATGATGGGCCTGCAGGGGGTCTGCCCCATAAAACATTGAGCCTGGAGAGGAGAGTGACCCACACTCTGTGTGGACAGGTCATTTCCCTGCAAAAGGAGTCAGCAGGTGGGTTGAGCTTGCCTGGTTTATTTTTCCCACATTTTCAGTCAAATAAGCCATCCCTTATTTGACTGAAGGATAGGAAAGAGATAAAAGGAGTCCGGAAGGCTTATGCTCCAGAAGAAACCTCCAGTTAGGGGAAGAAGGGCTTCTCCCTGAACCTGAACATTTAGCTATTTCAGTTTTAACATTTGTACACAGTGGGATTCTTTAATTACTCAGGATCATTTAAAATTAGATCTCTGGCTTGATATAACCCAAACTCTGTCACAGCCAATATCTAACACCAGAGAAGACCGTAGGCTAGAAGGTGTGACATACTTTGTATGTAATAGCAGGAACCGTATCAACTATCAGTATCCAACACTTTTATAGAGAAAGTGCTTCACGTGCCTTGGGAAAAGTCACTCCATCTCTCTAGAAATATTAAGTTGTTTTAATCCAGTATAGTTTGATAGTGGGTAGTTTGATATGCAGCAAGAGACAGCAGAAAAAAATACACACTTATAAACACCTTTTAAAATGGCAAGTGATTTGGGACGAGGTGGCTGAGTGGTTAAGGCGATGGACTGCTAAAATGGCAAATGATTTGATTCCTACTGTGTGACAGGAACTTATCTACAGGGTAATTGGGCTTGATAAAGCAGGCTCACATGATTTAAATCAAAGTAAAATTGTAAGTGGTTTGACAGTGTACATATGGGCTGAATTATGGACAGTCGATGCAGAAGAAAATCTGGTGCTCCTGACTTAAAGACAGACACCTTCATATTGCTTCTTCAAAGCTTCATCTTTGATCCTATATTTTATTGAAATCAAACAGGATTCATTCTGCAAGTTAAAGTAGGTAGGCTAACATAGAATTAGAAAAAGGATCTGTGGTAGAAAGTTAATAAAAGGATAGAAACTATAGCTTTGGATGCAATTCAAAGGGAATAAAAGCCACTTCTAATGAAATGCTTCCTGAAAATCTCATTTTCAATCCAAAATATTTCCAAGGCTTAGGGCACAGGTACACTCCAAACAGAGGGCCAAGCCCAGATATCAGGTGTCCTATTCCAAGAGTGCTTACAGAATCTAGCAGAAATAGAACCACAAAATTAAAAGGGTGTCTTTCATAATGCTGAGCCTGATCCAGTATGGGTAGTGTCAGAGAGATTCTTGCTGCTGGAAGGGTTTCCTTCAGAGTTCATTCTAAGCATCACGGGCCGTGTTTATGAGATACTCATTGTGTACTGCTGAACTTCTCTCTCTCACTGGTTGCTGTGCAGAGTGACAAAGGACATGAGAGATCCACACTACCTTCATTCTTTAAACTCCTGTGGTAAGAGGCAAGACAAACACAACTACCGGAAACACACTGTGGCTGTGAGAGAGGTGCTTCACCATGGGCCACTTGGAGTAATTGGAGTCGCACTGTGCTGTCTGATATCCCAGTCAGGCACCAGCTGGTCAAACTTAGACAAAAGGGAAAGACCAGGATGTGTCAAAGCCAAGAAACAGACCTCTCTGCTGTAGTGCAGTGGCTGATGGGAGCACTAGGCCAGCTGTCAGTGACGAGAACAAGTCTCGGTCCAAGAGAAGGGCACCGTTTTGGAAGAGAAAGCTTTTGTTACCATAGAATCTGAGCAAAGAAGCATCGTGAACACATGGATGCTGACATTTAATTTCCTCGAGTGTCAGAGTAACTCGGGAGTATACTCAGATAATAACTGGAGGGGTTTAGGCATGTGGAAAGTATGAAGGTGAAAGAGGAGTTTGGGCCCAAGACTGCCCTCCTGAGATAAAGGTGGGTGTGGGGAGGAGAAGGGAATAGCAGGAAGCATCTGGCAAAATCAAGGCAGGAGCCCAGCCCTAATTGTGAGGTGGGACAGAGGTCCTGGGACAAGGTGCAGGCTGCTGTTGGGACCGGGACCCAAGGCCAGGGCCACAACTACTGCCTGAGTGAGTCTGAGAAGGTTGGACAAATAGGAAATAGGAAAGTAATAGGAAACATTTCCTGGCTGAGAATACCCAGCACGGCAGGTGGCCAGAAGTGTCTTTCTGGATATCTCGGAGAAAAGATGCAAGGAGTCGGTAGCAGGAAGCCTTATTCAATAAAAACAAGGAATTCAGAACAATGCTTGAGAGATTAGAAAGACTTGATTGTCCTACGGAAGACGATGAGGTGTTCTAGAGAAAGGGAATAGGATCTGTCCTGGAAGTCAAGTTATTCTCATTGCTTAATTATTAGTGAACAACTAAAATATTTTGCAGCCACAAGTATAAAGTCAGGGCTCCATCGATGCTCTGTGGGAAAGGGAGCAGAGATTGATTAGTAATGTCTGCTGTGGGTGAGGCATGGGGTGTGTTCTTGATTGTGCAGTGAATTTGCCACTGTGAACACTGTGGATTGGTGGGGGTAGGGAGTAAGCAGCAAATCTTAGGCTTTTGTTTTGGTTCTTTTGGCTAAAGCAAAGAGGACAAGCCAGAGTGAAATAGGAAACATTGCCCAAGAAATAGCAGGTGAGAAATTTTCTTGACCAAGTGACAGAACTGGTAGAATCACCACATTCTAAAGGAGGAAAAATGTGTTGCAACTGTAAAATAGACTGAAAATCTACTTGCATCTTGGTAGAACCTACATACTGCTTAGTTGCTAAGCAGAGCATATAGCTTGAAGCAGAGGCTTTCACTCAGCTGACAGTGTTCTAGAAAATTCTCTAATTAAAACAGAATTGAGTGCCACCTGGGTGGCTCATTCAGTTAATCATCAGACTCTGTTTTGACTCAGGTTGTGATTTCAGGGTCCTGGGATAGAGCCCGTGTCAGGCTCAGCATAGAGTCTGCTTGTCCTCATCCTGCTCCTTTCTCCACCCCAGCGTGCTCTCTCTCTCTCTGTAATAGAATCTTTTAAAAAAAAGAAAAAAGAAAAAGAAAAGAAAATGGAATTCAGAAGCTACTGAAGTCACTGTGAGAAAAAGCAATGAGGTTAATCAGAGATACCAAATGTTAAAGGAGAAGAGAATATCTGCTGAGAACACTAGAAAGACATGAAGATAAAGTTCCCTTTTAAGCCAGGGTCTCTATTCAGAAGGCTCAGTAATCTATATGGAGAAGCAATTGCAGTAACAATAAGGAGAATATGTAGGAAAAAATGGGAAAAGACCCAGAACTTCCCACCTCGGAGGGTTTGCTGTTCGGGAGCATTCATCTGCAAAGACCTGGGGAATGAAAGCACTCATGAAATAGGAATTTCACAATTTAATGAAATCACTGTTGAACCTAAAATCTTTTTTTTTTATTATTTTATTTAATTATTTTGAGAGAGAGAGCATGAGAGTAGAGAGGTCAGCAGGGGAAGCAGATTCCCTGCTGAGCAGGGAGCCCTATTTGGGCCTCGATCCTGGGACCCCAGAATCATGACCTGAGCCGAAGGCGGTTGCTCAACCAACTGAGCCACCCAGGCGCCCGAACCTAAAATCTTACAAGGTGTGGGAGTTTTGTTCATGACCACTGCATGCTTTGGCACACATCTCACCCAGAGGTGGACTCTGTGACTTTTCTCCTTATCTCTGGGCTCCCCAACTGTTGTTTGGCCAATTGCATAGGGAAGAAATGGCACAGCACCAGGCTCTGGACCCCAGGCGTTTAGAAACTGACCACTTCCACTTTCTAATTTGGGAAACACTTGTTCTTTAGAATCCAGGCACTCCCATGGAGAGACCCCTGTGAGAGAAGCAAACAGACAACACTACCTTGCCAGCAAGGAGGTTGTGCTATCTAGGAAGTGGATCTCTGCCCACGCATGGCGCTCTCCCAGCTGAGGCATAGACTAGCTAGCCTTCCCCACTGAACCCTGCCAAAAGTGCAGACTCAAGGGTAAGGTGAATGCTGTGGTTTTTCAGCCAATGATTTTGATTTGTTATGCAGGTAAAAGAGAAATCAAATTAGTAAAATAAAACAAATTCATGCTAGTGTGTACTGGCTAAGGGGCTGGGGGCTAGAATTGGCTTGGAACCCCAGGATTTGTCATAAATTTGTGTAAAGTACTTAATCTCTTCAAGCTTCATTGTTCCTTCTGACAGTGGGACATAGTAATAAGTACCTTACAAGGTTATTGTGGGAAATAAATGAAATACACAAGAACCTAAAACAATACCTGAAATGTAACAAAGACTCTAAAATTCTAGATCAAAATTTGTTAAAGGCCCTAGAAGATTACAGAAGAGAAGAGGTATTAGGGTTTCAAGGAAATGAGAATTACTTGTATAACTTTTTTTGTAAATTGTGACAAGAAATGGTCATTATTCCCAGATGATACCATCTACATAATCACAGATGCGTTTAGCTAGAGTGGACTATATAAAAACACAATTTTTAAATGATGGTTTAACATATAACTGTGAATTCAGCCCACATTATCAGAAATTAAGCTAATAAGTTCCATCTCTAAATAATAAAGCAGAACCCCATGCTTTTAAAAATTAGCCCTTAACAACCTTTTAATAACAAGTGGACCTCAATAAAATGACATTCAGACAGATTTAAAAGATACCACTACCATCTTTTAATGTAAGGTGTGCTCTGATCTTATATTAGAAACCATAATTTCTTTCACACATAAGGAGTCCTTTAATGTTGCTTTAAATCTGCATAAAGTCTTGTCTTTTTTCCAACCCCTGTTTATCTTTTAGACCCCTTGCACGGTTGGCTACAATGTTTCAAAGCGCATGCATTGTCCACTTTCACCGGAGAGGGACCACTCTTCATAAAAATGAACAGTCCCCTTTAGGAGAATTTCAGTACGCCCTAAGGGGAGTATTAAATCCCATATATGATGGAAAACTATTTCATTCCACATGGCCATAATGGTAGAATGGCCAACTCCTTATTATGTAAGTTGGTAATTCTTACTGAGTCTTTGGAGCCCACATCATACTGAGCAAACAATACAGGTATTCCTGAAAGAAAGAAACAGAGAATAATAACTGGGTGTTGGTGTTTGGGCTGGAGGAGGGTAGAGAGCATGTGGGACGAGACGCATTTCTTGCCTGAGTCTGTGCAAGGTCCGGGATCGGCGGATGACCTCTTGAATCCAGAAGGAGCTAATCCTTCATTCGTTCGTTGATCCTGCTCTGCAAATCTCCGCCTAGAATGGAATGAGGGAGAAGGCTCCAGAATCGAGGAGTTTTGAAACAGAACAGTTTTGATTCTCAAGTTTGGAGTTTGGTTCTGGTAGAAAATAGATATTTAGGGAGTCTGGTCCCTCTGGGGAGAGGGAAGCCAGCATACTGAGCCTCAGCTGGGTGGAGGGAGGCGGGAGCCCGCCGTCCTTTATGTGCCTCCAATGATAATCTGAAGAAAATGAAAGTCAGGGCATAACCAGGTGCTTTGGTTCTTTTTAACCTGAGATTTTTTTTTTTTTTTTTTTTTTTTTTTTTTTTAATATTTGAAACTCCTTCTTTGGATTCAGTACTTGCTGTGTACTCTTGTGTTTCCTTCCCTTTTTCCGGTCAGAAATGGGTTTATCTCAACTGCGTCAGAGAGGAAAACCAGGTTTCACTTGTGGCTGATACCATGAACATGATCAAAGCAGAGCTGTGTTCAGGGGGCAGCTCTAGTGGGTATGGAAGCTAGAGAGAGGGCTCCCTTCTCGGCACTGCTGACCTCACACATGTATGCAGATTTCCTCTCCACCAGCACCTGTGTCTGCCGTGGGGTAAGCAGTGCGGACTTCCAGGCCGTGCATTTCATTTGACACCAGGGCATCCAGGAATCACAACACCAGGATTGTAGTTTCATCACTGCCCACTGTTTTACCAGCTGTGTGACCTGAGGCAGTTTCTAGAGCCACGAGTCTCAGTCTTTCTACCGAAACAAAACCCCTATATCGTATATTTTATGGAGTTCTGTCATAGCGTAGAAACAGTGAGCTCTAGGTAGAGACAAAGCATTGTTCTTTTAGATCTCTTTCAAATGCAGGAGTTGTGAACTGACACAAGCCAGTGTTGAGTGATTTTGATACAGTATAATAAAGTAACTAACATGTAATACACAGTATTTGTGCTCAAGAAAAGTTCATTGAGTTTCAGGTCATCTTAAGAAAAACGGAACTCTGGTTCCCAAATCCTATACCTCTCATGGTTCTGTCCCTGTTGTCTCCAGTCCCTCCACAGGAAAGCTAACCCTCTGTCCCTGCACCCAAACTCCTCCTGCCTGGATGGCTCCTCCACTCCTTTATTACCAGACTGATAGGGCCTCATCCTGAGGCCAGCTAGATCCCCACAGGGCTGGCTGTGGAGCCCTGGCCTGAGAGTCCCTGAGGTCCAAGTTCTCGAGAAGCCACTCTCCATGCATGTAGCTTCCCATCTCCTGCTGCAGTCACTGAGGAGGGACATCAGGGGAGAAGGACGCCTGCTCCACTCCCTGCCTGGGGAGGGAGTGACCAGAGCCTGGCAGTGCAGCTCTGTGTTCTGTGCATTTCTTACCAGAACAATGGGAAATCACGCACCATTAGTGTTATGGTCTAGCTACACTGTGTCTTTGGGAACCCGTTAGGTAACTGGTCACTTTCTGAAACATTATTTTTACGGCAAATTTCATTCTGAGTTCCGTTTCAGTCATGTGCAATCAGGCTTCCGTAACAGCCATCTAGAAGCTGGACAGATGTGTTTTCACCAGAGACCTTCTCCTTGCTTTCCATTGGCATCGTGGGTGCATATGGGAGAATGTTCTTGTCCTTGAGGCGTCGTGAGGTGGTAAGGGAGACTGGTGCAGACTGGCGCGTCTGCTTTGGACAGCAGCTCTGTGACCTTGTCCATCCTGTTCAGGACTCTTCCTCCCCTATAGAGTGAAGTGAATGAAATGCAGGACTTCTGGGATCTCTTCCAGCTCCAGCAGGACACTGTTCCACTCCTTGAAGCCCCCCCCCCCACCCCCAGCAGTTCTGTTTTGTTTTATTTCTCTTCGGGGAGAGGCAGTGTGTGGTGTAGCTCTTTCTCCCGACTTTGTGAATGTGTCCTATTCCATCTTCCAAGGAAAAGCAGGAGTATTACCTGTCCTCTTGGCCTCAGAAGATGGTCATGATAATGGATGGAAAAGCACTTCTGAAACTCCTACATGAATGTGCACTAGTGATTGGTGTTTGGAACGTATAACAAGTGGCACAAGTTAGTGCACAAACATCAAAGAAATTTAGGAACTCAGACCACGTGCTTGGTATTCTGCTGGAGAGCCTGTGCAGGAAGAAATGTGCATGAGAGGCTCCTCTTTAGGCTAGCAAATGAGACTTTTAGGTCGGTGAAATCATGGGGCTTTGGGGAGGGATGTTTGCATATAAATTCGTGCGTGGAAGGGATTGGCATTCTACCCTGAATTTTGTGGTAGAATCCAGGGTGTGTGCACGTACAACACACAATACATATGGGGACTAATGAGTAATAGAAGTCAGAGGTTCAGAATCTGGCTTGCATTTGAGACCTCATCCTCTGCCGTTTTCTGACTCTGTGACCTTAAATTATTCAGTCTCTCTAATCCAAGATTTGCTTATCTCTAAAATTGAAAATATCACAGGCTTGTTATGAAGCTTCAATGAGATAAAGCTTGTGAGATGCTTATCACATGCCTGGCATTTAATAAGCTCTCGTTAAATGTTAACTGGGATCATTACCATTATTAGCTCCATCATTTCTTTACCTGGGAGATGCGGACAGCTCAGCCAGGAAACAAGTGACATCACACCCGGCTCAGCTAGCTGGCAGTCACTAAAAGGAAAAAAATTCTCCTCTACCAGCGGTATCTTTGTTGCCCACTCAGTACAAGAAGGAAGGATGTGTGACATGATGACACACTTAGGAAACGTTCATCCTCTGTTTATTTATATAAAGCCAGAATGTTTATTTTCAACTGTCTGTCAAGGTTGACATCTTAAGAGGCCATAGCTATGATAAACAGTTTAAAAAGGGCTTTTGTAGAATTATCATCAGAAATAAGTTTAAAGCCAAAAGAAGAGGCATGCCTTCTTCCTTTACAGTTCAGACCCCATTTTTATTTTATTTTTATTTTTTTAAAGGATTTTATTTATTTATTTGACAGACGGAGATCACAAGTAAGCATAGAGGCAGGCAGAGAGAGAATGGGGAAGCAGGCTCCCAGCTGAGCAGAGAGCCTGATATGGGGCTCAATCCCAGGACCCTGAGATCATGACCTGAGCTGAAGGCAGAGGCTTAACCCACTGAGCCACCCAGGTGCCCCTCAGATCCCATTTTTAATCAGAAATTCATTACAATGAATTGAACAAATACTGATTGAGGGCTTTCTGCATACAACCTCAGTTCTAAGCCCTGAGGGTTGAATTCACCAATACTGAATAACTTTATTTAACATAGATGGGAGTTGTACCCCTTGTGGTTGTCACATTCTCCTGGAGGGACCATAACGGGGAAAGTCAAATGCTTATGTCTGTAAGGTTTCTGGGCGCGATGGTATGCACTGTGAGGAAAACTAGAACAGGGTAAGGGGAACAATGTCGGACGCATGTACTGTCTCCCAGTAATGAGTGCTCAGAGACGGTCTGTCTGAGGACATAATATTTGAACAGAGACATGAATGAAGTGAGGAAGGAAACCAAGCATTTCTGCCAGGAAGTAAGTGTAAGGAAGAAGCAGTAAGTGCAGACGCCCTGCGGCATGGTGAGCCTTTTGTATCCAAGGAGCAGCGAGATCAGTGTGGTGTGAAGAGATGGAGACAGGGCAGCCTTCACAAAATTTATGCCCCCATATGGCAGGTGCCAATCAACCAGAACAGATGTCGTCTGTAAGCAATGGGCACGCATGCACACATGCTTTCTCTCTCTCTCTCTCTCAAATAGATCTTTTAAAAAATTTTTAAGTGATTCTAAGAAAATTCCAAGGTAGATTTTTTTTTTGGTTTTTATTTTATTTTTTAAGTTTTTATTTATTTGACTGAAAAAGAGCACAAGTAGAGCAGCAGGCAGAGGGAGAAAGAGAAGCAGGCTCCTCGCTGAGCAAGGAGCCCGATGCGGGACTCAGTCCCAGGACCCTGGGATCACAACCGAAGCCAAAGATAGACGCTTAACCATCTGAGCCTCCCCAGCACCCCTTAAGGTAGATTTGTTAAAACCACTCTAATCTGTATTTGTCTATTTTAATTAAGCAGTCCCTTCATCATTAAGGTAAAAAACTGTGGACCCTAACCTGTATCCCCTGACTACCCCGGTTTCGAGAAACTGAAAGGGAAGGGGTGAGAGAAGCAGTTACTGCATCTGTGGAGGCAGCAGGTGGCAAACTGCCCCAAACCTTGGGAGTAAGACAACGACAAGAGAAGAAAACACCTCCTGTTCTGTGCCCCGGGCGGATAGGAAATGCTGTCTGAGGTGGTAGAGGTTGGCTCAGCCTCAGTCTCTCGGTGCTGGAAAGTGGCACAGGCTGCTTCTTGGTCTGTCTCCAGGTGGATTCTAAGCCTTGCATTTTCATTAAAGCCCCAAGGAAGCCTGTTAAAAATTCTTTGGGAAGAGTAAATAACCAAGGCAGCAAGTGAGGAGCCCATTATAAAGTTGATGGGATGAGGACCACAAGCGCTACCATGTCTGTCTCAGTGAGCGCAGCAGTTTCTGCTGTGAGCCTGATGGTGATCACCTCAGAGGCCCGCCTGAGTGTCACCTAGGGCGTCGTGCAGCCCAGCAGCAGTGGCGGTGACGTAATCCTCCCATATAGGTACAACCAGGGGGTGCTGGCCCAGCTTTCACAGCTGCTATCCCAGGGGAACTTGTACTTATTGGACCTTAATGGTAGCAGGTGCACGAAACAGCCCACGAGGAGAACACCTAAGTTAACGTGTTTCAGAGCCGCTCCCGAAGGTGACCCATAGTCTCACACCAGTGATTACTTTTTCATGAAAATTCATGCACTCATTCATTAAAGACACAGCCCATGGCTGCAGCTGCCCGCCACTTCCCCTTGGCCAGTCTGCTGGGGAGGCTGAGGGAGCTTGGGTTGCAGAAGCTTTCGTGTTGTTAACGATGACAGAGACTCGTGTGGCTTCGGGCTCTGGAATCAGAAAGCACTGGGTCTGGTATCTGCATTTCACTACTTTGGAGCAGTGTGTCATCTTCCTCAACTTCTCTAAGCCTTGGTGTCCTCATTACCGACACAGGGCTAAAAATAGTATTTGGCTTAGAAAGTTTGTATGAGGATTAGTCGTGTATGGAAAGCACTTAAGCACTGGGCCTGGCGTAATAGACACACTAATGCTAGTTGTTGTTATGATAATTCAGAATGGAAGTATAGTTAGTGTGTGTGTGTGTGTGTGTGAAAGAGAGAGAGAGAGAGAGAGAGAGAGAGTGTTGAGGGTGGGAAAGAGGAGGAAAAGAGGAAGAAAGAAAGTCAGGGAGAGGAAAGAAGGGGAGACTATCCAGGAAAAATACAGCAGCGGGTTGTGGGGGGTGGAATTAGAGGTGTGCCAAGTTTGTGAAGACTAAACAAACATTCAAGGTCCTTATAAATTTTGTCAGAGAAATTACATAAAGCCAAGAGAAGGATAGGCTGGAATGGGCCCTAAATTATTTAAAATAAAAAAAGAAATTATTTTAGCAGTAGGATTTTGGATGGTCTTTGGGCGTGATGAAAGATTGCCTTTATTCCTGACCACTTACTGAAGTCCTATATACACAGTGAGGTGAAACACACTTTCTGAGCATCCCTGAAACAAGATAGCAGTTCAAGAGAGTGCTGGGGTTGTGTCTGGTTGTGGCTATAATGGAGATGCCAGAGTAGGACTGCAAGGCAGTTAATTGCCGTTCCGTTCATTTGTGCTTGAACTAACCAGACCAGACCAAGGGAGATTGTGGACCCAGACTCCTTTCAATCTACCCGTCCACTCCCAGTGCTCACAGATAACTGTCAGCTTCATTTAGTGCCTGGCTGAATTCAGATGTGGTAGGTGATTATTTTCTATCAGTCACTAGCTCTGTAATGGGAAGATATGAATTGGAGCGGCTTGCTGAAAGTGACATAGCTTCGTAACCCTGTGTACCCAGCATTTCAGAAGAGCTTGCTTTGCTTTTGGTGGATGTGTGATTGGTAGAGTTTCTCCCTCCCTTAGATAAAATGATGTTTCTCTATCCTCTCTCATCCCAGAGTCGTGTTGTTTATCGTTTTGATTTTTTACAACCAGCTGACCTTTTTTCCCAAAATAGGTCATTTTGTGGTACAGTCAGTAAACTCGGTGTTCTGGAGATTTTTGCCCAAGGAGGTTGACTATATTTATATCTGGATGTGTCCATATGTCAAACAGATATTTCAGTCTATATCAGAGAGCTGTTGAGGTTGTAGCATTATAAAATTCCGTGGAAAACAAATACCCTTCACATATAAGCAGACATTTTCAGGAGTTCAAAAAAGATCTAAAAATGAGGCTTTATTCAATAAGAAAATCAGAAGCAAAAATACAGGATCTGGCCCTTTATTATTAATGCAATCATATTCTATGTACATTTGTAAATGCTGAATTTCCCATTTAATTTCTAAAGACTAATCTTGTTTAGATGTGTATAGTATATGTTTTTAAAATACTGGGGTGCTTGGGTGGCTCAGTGGGTTAAACTCTCTGCCTTCGGCTCAGGTCATGATCCCAGGGTCCTGGGATTGAGCCCCACATGGGGAAAATCTCTGCTCAGCGGGGAGCCTGCTTCCTCCTCTCTCTCCCTTCCTGCCTCTCTGACTACTTGTAATCTCTATCAAATAAATAAATAAAATCTTAAAATACGATAGTCATCTAATACCATTTTCAGTGAAAACAACATGAGAGACTATGGACTCTGAAAAACAACCTGAGGGTTTTGAAGAGGCGAGGGGTGGGAGGTTGGGGGAGCCTGATGGTGGGTATTAGAGAGGGCACGGATTGCATGGAGCACTGGGTGTGGTGCAAAAGCAATGAATACTATTACTCTGAAAAGAAATAAAAAATTAAAAACAAAAACAAAAACAAAAAACATCTGCAGGGCGCCTGAGTGGCTCAGTGGGTTAAAGCCTCTGCCTTCAGCTTGGGTTATCATCTCAGGGTCCTGGGATCAATCCCTCATTGGGCTCTCTGCTCACTGGGGAGCCTGCTTCCCCCCTCCCCTGCCTGTCTCTCTGCCTACTTGTGATTTCTCTCTGTCAAATAAATAAATAAAATCTTAAAAATAAATAAATAAATAAATAGAAACAAAAAAACGACATCTGCAAGATGAAGAAAAATACAGAGCATTTGTTTTTGGCATAACTTTTCTGCCATTAGAGGTATACTGTCAAAATATGCAGGAGTGTTTACTGCCCAATCTGTAGGGTAAAATGAATCTCAAAATAGGACTCCTTGCCTTTTAGTACTTAAAATGACACAAATTTCAAAAATATTGAAATCACATCCAAACAATTATGTCGTAGCCCAGTCCAGCCTATTCTGTTGACTTGATTGCTACCTTTCCAGAAAAGTAGAGGTGTGGAAGGAAAAGAAGATATACTTTGTGATAGTAATGGCAATATTAAATAATTCCATTTTAAAAAGGCAGGTAAGCCCTCAAGATCCAGATATCAAATGCCATAGTTCTAATGGGGGAGCTGCCATGAATTATACCGACTAGTAAGATTTAATTGACCCTACTCTGAACAGTCTCTCTGTAAAGACACACAGGAGTATGTGATGTGGGATTTCTATCCAGGAGCTTACAATTCAGTTACTGACAATGACATTGGAAGTTACAAAGCATCCAACAAACATAAAACATTTGAGCCTGGCGATGGGTATTAAGGAGGGCACGGATCGCATGGAGCACTGGGTGTTAGACACAAACAATGAATCATGGAACACCACATCAAAAACTAATGATGTGTGGTGACTAACATAACATAATTTTTTAAAAAAGTGAATTCACTTCTGTTGCTTCTGTAATAAGTTATTACAAATTTAGTGGCTCACAACAGTACAACAGTACAAATTTATTTTCATAAAGTTCTGAGGATCAGAAGTCTGGGCTAACGTCAGGGTGTTGGCAAGGTTTTCATTAGTTCTGGAAGTTCGAGGGGGAGGGTCTGTTTCCTTGCCTTTTCCGGTTTCTAGAGTCACCTGAATTTCTTGGTTCATGGTCTGCATCCAACTTCACGCCAATAGGGCAACCTCTTCACCTCTGTCTCTCTCTCTCTTTCTCTGACCTCTGCTCCCATTGTCCCATCTCTACCTGTGACTCTCACTGGACCCTTCTGCCTCCCTCTTATAAGGACCCTTGTGATCCTTGGGCCCTCCCAGATAATCCAGAAAAATATCCCCATCTCAAGTTCTTTTCTTAATTCACAACCTCAAAGTCCCTTTGTCATGTAAGGTAATGTTCACAGATCCTAGGGATGAAGATATGGATGTTTGTGGGTGGGGGGGAGGGCATTATTAACCTACCAAAATTTTAAGCAACCAAAAAATTATGCTTGCTCCCTCCGTTTGAAGGTACAATTATAAGTCTTTGTCTTCAGCTTCATTCCCCACCAAACCCCTAAATACATTGTTTCTGGCTACAGTCCGTCCTTACCCTCTCTCTCTTCTCTGCCTTTGTGAATCCCTCCGTCTCTTGTTCACCTTTCAGAATCCTACCCTTCCTTTAAGAGCAATTTCTCATGGGGTGTTCTCCCTTCAGTACTTGTGGTTTTCCCAAATTAGCCAAGACCCTTTGTTTCAGGAGACAGAAGCCTGCCTCAAACTGATTTAATCGAGAACTGGAGACATCATTAACTTGAGTAATCGAATTGTGTAGAGGCAAGTCAGGGAGAATCTGACTCCAAATATAGGTAGGATCAGTGTCCTGGTTTGGGCTGCTGTAACAAAACATTATAGGTTTGGGTAGCTTAAACCAACAAACATTCATTTCTCAAAGTTTAGGAGGCTGGAAGTCTAAGAGCAAGGTGTCAGTACATTCATTTCCTAGTGAGAGCCTTCGTCTTGGCTTGAAGATGGATGGATGCCTTCTTCTTATGTCCTTGCATGGCAGAGAGAGATGGCTATGGTCTCTCTTTCTCTTTGAAGAGCACTGCTCCCAATATGGCTTCCATCTTCTTGACCTTATCTGGTCAAGATAATTGCCTCCCAAAGATCCTACCTCCACATACCATTGCATTTGGGGATTAAGATTTTAACATGGACTTTGGGGGGCGGGGCACAAGCGTTCAGTAGGTAACAGTAAAGAGCTTGAACACTGTCAGGACTGCTGCTGCTTTTTGCTTCTCCCCCTATGCCTACCAAATTCTCTCAGACCAGCTCTTCTAACTTTGGAGAAGTGAATGTGGCCACGGGTTATTTTGGTCTCACAATTTTACAACTTTTAACTCCAGAAAGAGGAAAGAGGCACTCTCTCTTAGCTAGACTTTGAAAATACTTCTGTGGGGAGGACTCTGATTGGCTTGGTTTTGGTCACGTGTCCAACCGTTAGCCCGATCACTGTGTCCAGATGGTCACAGTGAAGCTAGAGATTGGAAATGGGGGGCAGAACTCTTAAGAGATGAAAGGGATGAAAAAGGTGTTAGAAGAAGAAAATACTTGCTGTAGGTCCACCCCAGTGTTACTCCTTCTCAAACCCCATTTATGTATATACATCTTAATTTATATTGATGGTTAATTACCTGACCTTTATTTTATCTTCTGTTTTTCTTTCACGACATTGATCATACATTACTTTGGATTATTATACTGACACACTGAATCCTTAGAGGAAATTCATACGTCTTTCTCATTTTCACCCAGCTCTCCCACCTAGCACCTAGTTTTGTGCAGTACCGATAGTAAATGTACAGTAAATGTGTTAAATTTGGTTGAAAATAACATGTTAGAAGAAGAGATATCTTGGGGCTGCTCCAGGTTAATTTTAAAAAGTGCTAAAAATTCAGAGAAATTAAGTATACCAAGGAATTTAATGACTTGAGAAAATGTCAGAGCTTGAGCTGGGACTTGGAAGAGAAGTAGAATTTAAGGTAGAAAAAGAAAGACAAGGGGCACCGGAGTGGCTCAGATGGTTAAGCCAGATGGCTCAGATCTCTGCCTTCGGCTCAGATCATGATTTCTAGATCCTGGGATCCAGCCCCATGTCAGGCTCCCAGCTTAGCAGGGAGTCTACTTCTTCCTTGCCCCATTCCCCCTGCTTGTACTCTCTCTGTTTTTGTCTCTCAAATGAATAAATAAAATCTTTAAAAAAAGAAAAGAAAAAGTAAGGTGGATAGCAAAGAGTATGAATTGTTATAGAATGCATGTTAGCATAGAAGAAATATGGAGAAAGGGAAAACTAAATTCTAGGTGGAAATTGTCCCCTGGTTCTGAGACCGCTTCTATGACTCTATTGCTATAAATCATAAATATTTCATGTTCACATTAATTAGAAATTGTCATTGCAGAATAGCAGTTTTTCCATAACTTGCGTGATTCATCCAAGCAGTCAACCATTTAATTACATGTTGGGGGTTTGTGATGATTATTTATGCATAGGAGAAGTTGTCACACGTGGTAAGGAACCTACTACCATTTCTCTGTGGGAGGTAAGAAGCTGTGGGAAGAATGCTGAGGAAAAGGAGAAAAACATTGCCACCCATGACAGTATCAACTCTATCAGAGCCTGCAACTTTTGAGATTTCTCATGAACCCATTAATCAAAATAAAAGGAGTGTCTTAACTTCTGATGTGGACATCAAGGGCCCTATATGTGTTTTTGATATGCCTCTTCTCTAGGAAATGTAGATGACAAGTCCATGTCTTTGAATTGAGCACCCCACCCAGGGATGCCTTTAGCCATAATCTGTAGACCTGCGGAAGTTAGACTTTGGATTTGGAGTAATAAAGATCCTCGAACCAGAGTCCTTACCATATTCCACGAATTGATATTATTATTATAACATAATTTAAAATAATTGAAACAGTTATAACAATTGCTAGAAAATTGGCTTTGCCTCCACAGACTTTGTGTCTACTGAGGAAGAGAAAGAAAGAAATAGAAAATAATAATTGGATATAATAAGAACTGTGAAAACCACTTGACCCCAGTGTCGTGGGACCACTGTGTGCCTGCCACCAGTCTTCATTACTGAGAGATCTGTTCTTTATCTGCTTGTACCCTTACCTGCTCCCATCACCTGTCTGTCTTCCTGTAGGAGTCCTCTGTACAAAGAAGATAGCTTCATATTTGAGAAGCTATTTCTATATGCTCCTTCTCAACTCAGAAACCTCTAAACTACTCCTCACCACCTGTGGAGTAAAGTCTGAGCTTGAGCCTTGTTTGCCAGGCTTTGATAATTTGGCATCATCCTACTAGCTAGCTGATTTCTTCCTGTACCCTACCCTCGTATATTCCCCCATATGAAGCCTTTGTGTTTCAGTTTTAAAGTCTAGGTCTTGCAGGAAGCCATTCTCCATGAACTCCTAGGAAAGTTATTGCTTAAATACTGATTTTTAATCATAGACCTTTGACATTATTGCTTCACTTTATCTAATGTCTATGCCTTGTTTGCCAAATTCATTGTTAACTAATGAAGAACAGGGACTCTTAAATTCATGGATTGATTCCTAGCACCTTGGACAGTGCCTTGCCAGACAGGCACCCAGTGAATATGCAGTATTACAATACACAGCTTGAATGTTGATAAGACCATTAAAAATGTAGCTTGAAAATACCGTGCTTTTATGCAGTAAGCTCACTCTTGAGCATTAATGACGTGACCTGAAATTGGTAAGAGCTTATAAAAAGCTATTTGGTCATATTTAAGGAAAAAGTAGACTGTTGGGAGGAAGTCCATTTTTAAGAAAATTATTCTGGTAGCCAAATGCATGGTAAGTTGATAAGATGAGGGAGACTGGATGCAAGTACAGGAGCCACAAGATAGGGGCACCGTGCAGTAGAGTAAGCAGAAGAGGCATGTGAGTATCTGGGCCAGGATTCTCCCAAAAACGTGCTGTAACCCACCGCATCCAATAATTATTTAAATGTTGCTAAAGCATTCATCATCAGGATTTATTTCTGTTAATTGTTCCAATACAGTCTGTTTTTACCCCAAGTAAAATCAGAGTGAATTCCAGATTTCCCCTAGGAGTGATTTTTAACTGTAGTGTTTGAAGAATCCCCTTGCCATTATGAGATTTTTAAAAAATATTTTATTTATTTATCTGTTAGAGAGAGAGAGAATGAACATGCACAAATGGTGGAGAGGAGCGGGGAGGGGGGAGAAGCAGGATCCCCGCTGAGCAGAGAGCCCGATGCAGGACTCGATCCCGGGATCCCGAGACCATGACTTGAGCGGAAGGCAGATTCTTAACTGAGTCACCCAGGCACCCCAAGACTTATTTTTATTCATATTGTGTTGATATGTACATGGATGGCTTTATAGTAGTTAAATATAATAGCCTGTGTCTTTGGCTGAATAAATAACATGCAGGTATACTACAATCACAAATAAGATTTTTTAGAGTAATAATGGAGCATATTGAAAATGATGATGCCAGTCACGATTTGCTTTGATCCCGGACATCCAGATTCTTGTCTCCTCTTGTGCTGCTCTTAATGGTCTGTTGTACTTTTTAATTAGAGAGAATCTGAGCCACGCAAGACTGAGGTCTAGAATATTAGGGTCCAGGGTTTTTAATCTACAATCTTATTTATGAACAATCCAATAATCCTAGGTGAGATTTATTTACACTAAAATATGTAGATCTTAAGGATACAGTTTAACGAGTTTTAACAGTGTATTCACTGGTGTATCCACGCCCTAATGGAGCTGTAGAACATTTCCTACACCCCAGAAACTATCCATGTGCCCCTCACCTGTCAATTTCCATCCCCCACTAGCACCCCCTTCTTAATTCCATTGCCAGTGATTAGTTTTGTTTATTTTTGAGCTTCATTCAGATGGAATCCTATAGTTAGGTACTCTTTCATCTGTATTCATCACTCAGCATAAGGAATTCATCATTCTGGGGTATGTAACAGTAGTTCATTTTCTGTTATTGCTGAGTAGTATTCTGTTTTATTAACATACATTGTTATTCTTTCGGTGAACATTTAGGTTTCCAGGGTTTTTTTGCTCTTATGAATTGAGTTTTTAGGAATTTTTTTTAAGAGTCTCTCTTTGTATGTATATTCATTTCCTGATTAAGTACCCAGGCGTGGAATTGCTGGCTTTTAAAGGCTGTCAATTTCTAAAAATGGTTATTCCGTCTTACAATTCCATCAGCAATATATGAGCAACTTAGACACTTCACGTCATTCTATGTTGTCAGTCTTCTAGTAAGTATCTCATTGAGGCTTTAATTTGTATCCCTTTGAGGAATACTAATATTAAGCACATTTCCTTGTACTTATGGTCATTCATATAACTTTTTTGTGATGTTTATTCCAAGTCTTGAACTGATTGGGTTTTTGTGTTTTTATTGATTGGTAAAATTATTTGTATATTATGGATGCAAATCCTTCATCAGATGTATATACTACAAACATTTACAGCCTGTAGCATGCAACTTTCATTTCCTAAATGATGTCTTTTGATGAGCAGAAGTTTTAAATTTTGGTGAAAAATTATCAAGTGGTTTTTTTTTTTATATATATTTAATGCATTTTGTGTCCACATAAACCTTTTCCTGTAGATAGCAATTATTCTGACTTTTTTTTCTGGAAACTGCATAATTTTTGCTTTTAGGTTTAGGACTCTGATGCAGTTTAAGTTGATTTTTTTGTTATGTTCAGTTAGCCACTGTATAGTACATTAGTTTTTTGTTTTTGTTTTTGTTTTTTTAATTTACTTATTTGACACAGAGAGAGAGATCCCAAGTAGGCAGAGAGGCAGGCAGAGAGAGAGGGGGAAGCAGGCTCCCCGTGGAGCAGAGAGCCCGACGCGGGGCTCGATCCCAGGACCCTGGGATCATGACCTGAGCCAAAGGCAGAGGCTTTAACCCACTGAGCCACCCAGGTGTCCCTAGTACATTAGTTTTTGATGTGATGTTCAATGATTCATTAGCTGTTCTTTACCCCTCAATTGAATTGCTTTAACAGCTTTGTTGAAAATCAAAGCTGTATGTTGACCCTGTATGTGTGAATCTCTCTCTGGACTGTGTTCTGGTCTATTGGTCACTTTCTCCTTATTCCAGTACCACACTGACCTGATTCCTGTGACTTTATATTGTCTTGAAATCAGGTAGTGTGAGTCCTCCAACTGTGGTTTTCTCTTTTGGGATTCTTTTGGCTATTTTAGATCTTTCTAATTTCCATGTAAATATTTAAGTCAGTCCATTTGTATGAGAGAGCCTGCTGGAATTTTGATTGGGATTTCAGTGAATCCACAGGTGAATTTGAATATAATTGACATCTTAACAATATTGAGTTTACCAATCTATGAACATGAATATTTCAACAGTGTATTATAGATTTCAGTGACAAGGTCTTGCACATTTTTAAGAATTATTTCCTAAGTACTTAAAATTTAGTATGCCATTTTAAGTGAAACTATTTTATATGATTTTCCAATTGTCTACTGCTCATCTATAAAAGTACAGCTGATTTTTATGTTGACCTTATATGCCTTGTGATTTTGCTGAATTCATTTATGAGTGCAAATAATTCTTTTGTAAACTCCTTAACATTCTCTAGATACATAATCATGCCATTTGGAAAAAAAAAGTTACACTTCTGCTTCTCAGGTCTTTCCACGTTGTATTTCTATTTCTTGCCTTACTGCACTAGCATGTTTTACTTCAGAATAACTTGTTAAACAGAAGTGATATTTTTCCCTTGTTCCCAATTTTAAGGAAAAAGTGTCCCAATATTTCACTAGAAAGTATGATGTTAGATGTAGCTTTTTTGCAATTGACCTTTGTCAGATTGCAAATTTTCCAATTGATTCTTAATTTTCTTTTTTTTTTTTTTTGATTCTTAATTTTCTGAGAGCTCTTATTATGAATGAGCTTGGATTTTATCAAAGACTTCTCTGCATCATGTTAAATGATCTTTATAGTTTCTTTATCCTAAATTCTGTTGTTGTGCTTAATTACATTGTTAAATGTTAAATCTGTCCTTTTTGGGATATACCTAATTTCTTATGTTATGTTACCTTTTAATGTATGGCTGAATTTGATTTGCTCATATTGGAAGGACCTTTCTTTATTCTGTGCTTATGAAGGACATGATCCATCATTTTCTCTTCCTGTAATGTGTTTGTGTATCAGTACTGCAGGCCTCAGAAACTATTGAGAATTATTCCCACTACCTCTATTTATTTAAAATAGTTGTGTAAGATTGATACTATTTCTTCATTAAATGGGTGACAGGCTGTACCACTGAAGTCATAGGAGCCAGTGTTTTCTTTGAGAGAATATTTTATAATTCAGGTCTTTAACAGATACAGAACAATTTAAAAGACACAGAACAATTTCTACTTTATCTTTCATCAAATCTGGTAGACTGAGGTTTTTAAGAAATTTGTTTCATTGAATTCGAACTTATTAGCATAAAATTTTGATATCTGTAGGATGCCTAGGGGTATCCCCTTTATTTTTTATACTGATAATTTGAGTTTTCTCTCCTTTTTCCCTTAACCAATTTTGTTAATATCAATCATCTTAGTATTACTTATTAATCTTTTTAGACAGCCATCTTTGGGCTATATTTATTTTCTGTTTGCTTTTTATTTCATTGTCTTCTGCTCTTATTTCCTGTAGTTTATTTACTTGTGGTTTAATTTACACTTTATGTATCTTCTTATAGTGAAACTTACATTATTGACTTTGAACCACTCTTCTAATACAAGCATTCATGGCATAGCTTATGGTCTATCCTGGAGAATGTTCGATGTAAGCTCAAAATGGATGTCAGTTGACTTGTTTGATAGTGTTTTCTATTCTTAGTGCTGTTCTTCTTAGTTTTCTCAATTGTTGAAACCTGTTTTTTCCTTTTAATTCTGTTAATTTTTACTCTTTTGCTAGGTACATATATTGCTTATCATTGTTAAATCCTCCAAATATATTGACCCTTTAATTCAAAACTATTTTTTTTTTATCTAGTAAAAGTTCTTCTACTGCAGTTGGTTTTGCCTAGTGTTACTATAGCCACTCCAACTCTCTCAGGGTCACTGTTTGCATTCATATGTTTTCATGCTTTCATACATTCAACGTAATGGTATCCTTGCATCCTATGTCTGTCTTGTAGAAGGCATGTAGTTGGTTGAATCTTGCTTTTTAAAACCAGGTCTGATGATTTCCTTTTAATTAGTTTTTAGACTGTTTATGTATAATTAATGTAGTTGACTTGACGTAGTTCAAATTCCCATTTTGCTACTTGTTTTCTATGTGCCTCCTGTCTTTTTGTTCCTCTGCTCCTCCTAGACTACCTCCTTTTGTCTTAAGTAAATATTGTAGTATGTCATTTTAATTCCTCTGTTGATTTTTCTTTAAAGATTTTATTTATTTATTTGACAGAGAGAGAGGAAGAAAGAATGCATAAACAGGAGGAGCAACAGAGGGAAAGAAAGAAGCAGGCTCTCTGAGCAGGGAGTCCAGTGCGGGGCTCGATCCCAGGACCCTGGAATCATGACCGGAGCCAAAGGCAGACACTTAACTCACCCAGCCACCCAGGCACCCCTCCTCTGTTGATTTTTAACTGTATTTTGAAAATTGTTTACTTAGTGTTGTAAGGATTATGACAGAAATCTGTTTTTTCACGGTCTCTTCAGATTAATACTAAAAAATATACAGCATTTTACATTAACGCACATTTACCATTTCCAGAGATTTCCATTTTACCTAGTTGATTCGAGTCACTTTCCAGACTCACTTCCTTTCTTTTTTTTATTTTTTAAAATTTTTATTTATTTTAAATTCCAGTATAATTAATACTCAGTGTTAGATTAGTTTCAGGTGTTTAATATGGTGATTCATCAATTCTATACATTACTCAGTGCTCATCATGTATTTCAAACCTGGCCCTCCTCCCCTGTGGCAACCACTTGTTCTCTATATTAAAGAGTTTGGGTTTTTTTTGGTCTCTTTTTTTCTTTGTTTTGTTTCTTACATTCCACATATGAGGGGCACCTGGGTGGTTCAGCCCACTAAGTGTCTGCCTTCGGCTAAGTTCATGATTCGAGGACCCTGTGATTGAGCCCCACATCAGGCTGTTTGCTCAGTGGGGAGCCTGCTTCTCCCTCTACCCCCTGCCCATACTTGCTTACTCTCTCTCTCTCTCTCTCTCTCTCTCTCTCAAATAAGTAAATAAAATCTTAAAAACAAACAAACAAACAAAAAACCCTCCACATCTCAGTGAAATCATATGGCATTTATCATTCACTGACTTATTCACTTATAATATTAAACCATCTAGATCCATCCAGATTTTTTCAGAGAGCAAGATTTCATTTTTTATGGTTGAATAATATCCCATTGAATATATATGCCACATTTTCTTTATCCATTTATCTATAGATGGACACTTGGTTGCTTCCGCATCTTGGATGTCATAAACACTCCTGCAGTAAACAGAGGAGGGCATATATCTTTTGGAATTGTGTTTTCATTTTCTTCTGTTAAATACCCCCGGAATTACTGGATCCTGTGGTAATTCTATTTTTAACTTTTGGGGAGTCTTTATATTGTTTTCTGCATTGGCTGCACTAGTTTTCTTTCCCACTGGTGGTACACAGGCTTCTTTTTTCTCCACATCCCCACCAACACTTGTTTCTTATGGTTTTGATTTTAACCACTCTGACAGTTCTGAGATGATATCTGTTGTGGTTTTTATTTGAATCTCCTTGGTGAAAAGTCATGTTGAGCCTCTATTCATGTGTGTGTTGGCCATCTGTATTCTTTGGACAAAAGTCTGTTCATGTCTTCTGTCCATTTTTCATTGCATTATGCTTCTTTGGGTTTTTGTTTTGTTTTGCTTTGGAGTTGAATTGTCCAATTTCTTTATATATATTGGATATTAACCTCTTATCAAATATATCATTTGCAAATATCTTTTCCATTTGGTGGGTTGTCATTTTGTTGATGGTTTCCTTTGTTGTGCAAAAGCTATTTATTTTCATAATATTTAAATAGTTTAATTTTGCTTTTGTTCCCCTTGCCAAAAGAAACATATCTAGGAAAATGTTTCTATGCTAATGCCAAAAAGATTACTGCCTCTGTTGTTTTCTTCTAGGAGTTGTATGGTTTCAGGCCTCACATTTCCCATCACATATTCTTGCCTCCTTTGTTAGAGATTAATTGACACATAAGCATGGGTTTTTTTCTAGGCCTTCTATTCTGCTCTGTTCATCTGTGTGTCTGTTCTGGTACCAGTACCATACTGTTTTAATTACTATAGCTTTGTAGTATATCTTGAAATCTGGGATGCCTTCAATTCTTTTTCAAGAATACTTTGGCTATTTGGGGGTCATCTTTGGTTCCATATAAATGTTGGGATTATTCTAGTTCTGTGAAAAATACTATTGGTGTTTTGGTAGAAATTGCATTAAATATGTAGATTGTTTTGGAGGGTAGGATGGATATTTCAGCAGTATTCTTACAAACCATGAGCATAGCATATCTTCTCATTTGTTTGTGCTGTCTTCAGTTTCTTTCATCACCATCTTATACTTTTCACAGTACAGGCTTTTACCTCCTTGGTTAAATTTATTTGGATCTTTTTGATGTATATGGGATTGCTTCACCATGGTCTGGAAACTCTTTATATCTCCTTCAATTATTAAATGATAACCTTGCCAAGGCAGAGTGTTCTTGGTTGTAGTGTTTTTGTTTTTGTTTTTGTTTTTGTTTTCTTTCAGAAGTTTGAAGATATTGTCCCACTACCTTCTGACCTGCAAAAGTTTCTGCTGAAATATTAGCTGATGACCTTATGGGATTTCCCGTGTATGTAATTAGATGCTTCTTTCCTGCCTTTAAGATTCTTTCTTCATCTTTAATCTTGGACATTTTAATTATTATGTGTCTTGATGTGAACTTCCTTGTATTCATCTCATTTGGGGCTACCTTTGCATCCTGAACCACTTGTATATTTGTTTTATTCCTTAGTTATAGATGTTTTCAGTTATTCTTCAAATAAGTTCTCTGCTCCTATGTTCCCTCTTTTCTTTTTCTCTGACCCCTATAATGCAAATGTTAGGATGCTCAATGTTGTCCCAGAGGTCCCTTAACCTGTCTCCATTTTTAAAAATTCTTTGTTGTTTTTTGCTGCTCAGCTTGAGTGCTTTCCATTACCCTGTCTTCCAAAGCACTGATTCCATTCTTCTGCTATTGATTCACTCCAGTGTATTTTTTTTTTTCAGTTACTATATTCTTCCAATTCTGATTGGTTCTCTTTTATATTTTATATCTGTTAAAGTTGTCTTTCTCTCTGAGTTCATCCACTATTAAGTCTGGTGAGCACCTCTATAGCCATTCCTTCAACTCCTTATCAGGAGAATTGCTTTTCTCTGTTTCCTTTAGTTATTTTGTCCATTTCTTTCAGTTGGGACGTAATCCTCTGTCTCCTCATTTTGTTTGTCTTCTTATGTTTGCTTACATGGATTGGACATAACAGTTATCTCTTCTAGTCTTGAAAGAGTGGCTTTGTGTAGTAATGCCCCTGTATAGACTGCATGTGTCTGACAGCTGTAGTGGGCTGGCTTGTGTTGTAATGGGCACAGGCTGGGGCTTCCAGGGCCATTGTGGTGAGGTGGCTGAGGCTAAAACAGGCATAGGCTTAGAGGGTTTCAGGGTGCTCTATGCAGGGCATGCCCTGGCAGGATGGTAGAAACTGAGGCAGGGCAGCCTTGGGGGTCGCAGGGTACTCCACACAGGGAGCATTCTGGCAGGATGGATGAAGCTGAGGCAGGCACAGATAAAGGATCTCAAGAAGCTCTACACAGAGGTAAAGGTTGCCTAGTGGGACAACTGGAGCTGAAGCAGGTGCAGGCTGGAAGGTCCTAGGGTACTTAGTACCTGTGCTGCCTCGATGAGATGGCTTAAGCTATAGTGGGCACTGTCCTGGAATTGCCCAGTCCCAGTGCCCTTGGTGATAAAAAGCTGGAGCTTGGGTGGCACATGCGGGGTGGGGGGAAGTCTGCCTTTGGGAATAGCTGTGCTGGTGTGGGCCATGGGCCTGGGCCTCCCTAGGTCAGCAGACAGGTCAGGGCACCCTGCCTCTGCTTCTATCTACTGTAAACAGTGGTGTTCACCAGCATCTCTGATCCTTGAAAAGTGCTCCAGCAGCTTCTCTGCTGTTTAGCAAGCTCTTTAAGGTTAGTTCATTTTTCTGTGCCCCAGGACTGGGTGAATCAGCTGGTGGTTCCCTTTGTCCTGTCTCTCCCAACTATAGCTCACAGTGCTGGGTGTGGGTTTCCCATCATTACCTTGTCTCATGTCTTCTGTTATTCTCTGTGGCGTTGCTCTACCCTTTGTTGTACAGAAGCTGTTCAGTTAGGCCTCAGCTCTTCTTCAGGATCTACTGCTTTATGTGTACGTGTGGTTCAGTGTGTCTGTGGAGGAGGTAAGGCCACGTGTTCCTTTGTCACCGGCTTGGACTCCTGCCCTCCTCAAGCTTTTCTGAAACTCATTAACTATGGTTTCCTTTACTCCCTGAGACTTATGTATAATAGCTTCTCTGAAACTTTTGTCCACTATAGTACTGTGATGTTTGAGATTTTCTAATGACTTTTTTCCCTCTGAGTATGAGACACACTTGCCAGTTTCTTTGCATGTCTCACAATTTTTTGTTAAAAACTGGACATTTTAGATAATACAGCAACTCGGTACTTTGATATTTTCCCTGATAATAACAGTCATAATCTGAAGGGTATTATTATTGCTGTGTTTTATTTCATTGTTAACTAATTTACTGGAACTAATTTTGTGAAACCTGGCTCCCCTGTCATTTGTTTCCACTGATACTTCTGCTCAGTTTGTATATAGACATGGGCCATAGGTGTTTTCTTGTTTTAATTTTCAGATCTGCTTTTCTGGGGGTTGTCCCTTATAATCTTTGTAGCCTGGTGGTGAGAGGTTCTACTCAACCTCATCTGTGTAGGGGCTGAGTAGTACATTCATAGTTCAGGCTACTTTAAATTCTGCTTTGACCTTTACTTTATCTGGGCCCTTTGAGGTTTTTTATGCACATTGGCCTAAGTGTAGGTTTGGTTAGGAATATGTGAATAGCTCTCTGGTATTCCCCGCATGTGCCATAATTATGCCATCCCCACCCATGACTTTCCCTAACTGTTGGCCCTTCCCACATACCTATTGTTGAGTTTGTCATTTCCATCAAACATGCCACTGGGAACAGGTAGCACTCAGCAGTTCAAATTCATTGAGTCCCTTTACACGCAGCAGATAAAATGCAGTCACCTGGGCCTGCCCTTGCCCACTATGACAGAGCCTCCATGTCAGCCATGCCCGTGAGCAGCAGTTGTGAAATGCGCATAACTGTAAGTGACCTTTTTCTTCAAATGTGCAACTTAAAATTGATGAAGCATGATTATATGACTTGGGAAAAGCACACTTAGGTGAATCCTCGTGTGCTTTGCTGCCTTTGTGAGGGCTTCAGTCATTCTGCCATTCCTTGAACACTTGTGGAAACTAGCACTCACTTCTTGACCATTTCTCAGTGTAGTGGAACTGACCCAGACATGACCAAAGAGAAGTTGGCTATTTTCCAAAACACACACACACACACACACCTCTAAGATGAACAGCCCATTTTCTGAGTTTACTACTAACAACCTCACCCATCCCATTATGTACAACTAGCATTACAGCCCTCTATTCCAAAAACGAATGGCACATGGTTGGTCAGTTTTGTTAAGTGTAGCATATTCATCTCCTGAATCTTCTGACTGTTATTGTCAACTCAGCCAAAACATTAGGACTAACCAGACTGATTTAGTAAAGGCATTTACCCTCAGTGCATTTGGCTCTTCTGTCTAGAACAACAGTCACAAAAAAAAGGAAGACAGAATGCAAAGAAAGATGAAAATAATGTGGAGAAATACACATTGTTAATATCAACCTGTATATATATTTTTTAAACCTGAATGTTTAAATACAGGAGATATAGAATTCACTGCTAGTCCTTTCTGGGTTTTAGATCTGTTTGTGCAAGAAGCTTCATTATGATTTGTTTTACGGATTTCTAGCTCCATATTTTTCTGCTTTCCTTTTGAATTCCCATGTCTTTAGAAGCCAGAATAAACAGAAATAGGACAAAAATCCTTGCTGGAAAATGTTCCTCACCAAATGGAAGGGTTGATTTACCAACAACAAAAAAAAGAATTATGTAATACTAAGAGTACACCTGCAGAAGAAAAAAAAGTTAACATAGTAATTTGCTATTCATTTCACAATTCCATAGTGGCACTTCCCAAAATAATACATAGAGACAGAAGTTCATTATAAATCAGTATCAATTGCTTATTCCCAAATGTGTTTTAAAGTTGCTCTAATATCTGGATGAGACTGAAAAACAATAGAATGAAAAGTAGAAGCATTTTATTATATATGTATTACCTCAGAAGTAGTTTATTTTATATTGCATTTCTTGTCAATGTCATCTTTCTAAATTTTATAACTTATTCACTGAAAAAATTCAGTAATAGCAAAATTTATTTTAAAAAATTTACTGCTTTACACTCAGATTATATTATAACCTGTGGCTAAATTTAAATATGGGCAGTAGAGTGTAGTCAAGCACAATAATGCCTCTAAAAAGTACAAAACAAAATGAAAAATAATAAAAATAAGGCTTAGAAAATTATTCCTAAACTATAGCAAAGATTGTTTCTCTTAAAAGAATTTCCTGAACGAAAAAAAGAATGGAGAAGACTCTATCATTTTAGAATTCATGGAGATATTAATAGAATCAGTTAGAAGCAGCAAGGGGGAAGTGCTTGGGTTCTAAGTGGGAATTAAAAGAGGAAAAGTAGACACTTGCTGACTGCGTAGTTAGAGGAAACCTACTGGCTGTTTTATGGTTCTCTCTTTGTATTATCTAGAGTACTGGATCAATCAGGGTTCTAGTAGGAAACACATGACACAAACTAGATCCTTTCTAGAGGGCTTTCAAAAGGGGCTTTAAGCGAAGCTGTGGGAGGAGTGGAGAGAAAGTATAAGAGTAGTGCAGCATCCCAGGGCCAATAACAATCGAGCTGTTACCAAGCCTCGGCCAAAGGTTCCAGGAGAAAGCGTGTTTACTGAGTCGTGCCAAGAGAAGGCCCCCCTGAAGGGACTCTGCAGGACAGGACTCTGGGGAATAAAGACCCTAAATTCTCTTTCCCCTTTCTCCCTCTGGCCTCCTGCTATGGATCCCAGGGTCCACACATCACAGGAAACTGGAGCAGTAAGGGGCAGGCTGATCGATAGTCTCTAGAGATGGACCTCCTGGCTTGGAGAAGGATCAGGTATGACCCTGGAGGACAGTGGAAGGAAGCTGCCCCACACACTGTTTCAGAATGCTGCTCCTGTAGAACGTAGAGTCCCATGAAGGGCTGTGTTGGTAAAAACAACCAAAATCCAATTAAGTATGAATGGCAAAGAGAAAATCATGAATATCAGTTGCAGGATTCTGACTAAACTTTTTGATGAAGGGTTTCCTTCCTAGCTCAGGTCAGCTACCCAACACGTGTCCTCATGGGGCAGCCTTGGCCCCCTTTCTTTTGAACCACACCAAGTATTTCAGGAACCAGTGGAGAGGTTCAGTAGAATTTTGCTTTTTTTTTTTTTTAAAGCCACCGTGTGTCAGACATTTTTCTTAAAAACTGATGATCTAAAGTTGGTGGAAAAAAGACTCAGGTGCAGCCGTCCACGTCCTGATGGGAAGAGGAAGTAAGGCACCTGTAAACCTTGTCTGGATACAACTGGTAAAGGAACTGGGGGCATGCAGGGGGAGGAGGACAGGGACCCGTTTCTCCTCTTCAGCACTTCATTTATTAAAGTGCTGTGTGCATTACATCGTTATTTCTCTGATGACCCCATGGGATTCACGGTGTTACCATCCCCTTTTACATAGGAGAAAACTGAAGCATGGAACAGAACGCAAGTGAGGAAGGTGGGATTGGAGCTAGGTAGTGTGGCCCTAGCCACGCCCCGCATTTTTACCATTAACATCGCCTCCCACTCACTTCCCAAGCCTGAAGGTCAACATAGAAAGAGAGGAAGAGTGATAGGAGGGTTTTTAGTGAGGATGATAGCTGTCATTTAAGGCAAAATGACAGTTGACTTCTTGAACCATGTGAGTTGGAATGGCACACGTCCACTTATATGTGGATTTTTTTTTTTTTTTTTAGTAAATATGGTACCAGTCCTGTAAATAGATTCTGTTTTCCTTCTGTTTTCATTCTTACTTGAAGAATACAGTATATAATATGTATATAAATCTCTGGTAATCGACTTGGTTGTTTTTAGTAAGGCTTCCAGTCAACAGTAGGCTAATAGTAGTTAGGTTTTGGGGGAGTCAAAGTTATTATGCAGATTTTTTACGGTGCAGAGAAGGAAAAGGCAGCATCCCTGACCTCCATGTTGTACAAGGGTCTGCTGTCCTGTGTCACAGCATTGTGTTAACCACTTTTACACTTTGTAACCCAACAAGAACTTCCAGCACTAAATAATCAAGTAATGTGCTATGCTATAAAGAGGTTAAAAGCATAGAGTAATGATTCTCTCATCTCCCAGTAAATCTCTGTGAATACTTTGCCCTTGGGTACCTTTTATCCATCATCTGTGTTGATCTACTGCGACTGATCACGGCTTAAAAATAGAAATGTTAATAATAAAATACTAAGATTAATCTAAGACCCTCAACTCCTTATACATTTTTATTCTGTTATCTCATTTTCATCATGATGGTTCACACAAAGGTATTTTTGTTTTAAACTAATTTATGGATATAAAATTATAAGTGAAATTTACACAGACACAGTAGCGTTCCAGTCACTGAATCCAAGTAGTTGATTAAACGTAGCTTTGTAAAGTCTCCACGATGTTGATAATTCCCTAGAGAGAAATAGAAAGATCTGTCTTCAGGATTTCTTTTCCCTACAGTAAGTAGAGTATTGCTGATCTCGGGCGCTCTGTGAGGGCAGCTGCGTATAGGCCTTCGGCGGTCAGTAACATAAGTTAATAGTCTCTCAATTTAAAATCACCAGCATCTCTCTCATTGAAGTCACAATTCTTTCAGTGGAACACTTTTAAAAATGAAAAACAAAACAAAACACCCCAGCCATCTCAAGACCTTAAGTATAGGATATGCAATCTACTGACTCGACTGGGGAAAAAAAAAAAATGAAAAGAAAAATTACAGCTTATAAACTGTTTACAGTCTAGCCATATTGTATTTCTGGGGTGGGAGGAAAACTGTAGAATAACAATGTTTTTACTCCCATGAACTTGCTTTATTTCCTGGCCTTGAAGTAATTTAGCTGCTTAGGAAAGCATGTAAGACTTTAGTCTCCCTGGGTACTGTTTCCTGCACACTGAACGCAGTTTGGGTTTGTAAAAACAGCAAACCCTCTCCCTGGTACACATTAGTCATCGGTAAGGCAGACCCATTGGCCTGCCAGTCAAAGTGAAACCTTGTACAATTTGAGTTGTAGAAATATCCAGGAACAATTCCATCATTCATGTTCACTTATTGGACTTGACTTTGGCTCCAGCTGTTAAGCTATGTTCCCATGATGTAGCTCTATTTTTGGTTTTGAGGTATTAGCTTTTCTTTCCCTGGGTTCTGCTTATTTAGCATTTACTAAATATTGTGGGTGAAGTTACTCCACCATTATCCTTAGAGAAATTACTTAATCTCTTAACATTCCCTTTGTCATAATCATAAAAGTTGTACGATAGTTTCTCCTTTTAGGGTTGTTGAGAGAAATGCATTAACAGACCAGTGCCAATAATGTAATTCCAGTCGGTACTGTTTAATTACTACCCAGGACACTGCGTGATCACTCAGGTATTTACAAAGTATTAGAAAGGTGCTACTGTCCTCCTGGTTTTACTGAGGAGGAAACCAAAGCTCAGAGAGGTTTGGTAATTTGCCTGGAGTCACACAGCTATGGTGTGGTAAAAGCAGACCTCACATACCCACTGCCTGACTCTGAAGCTCCAGGCTTCTTACTGTACCGCAGACTAATTAGTGAATCGTCTGCTGATCTTGCCTCCAATCCAGACTTCTGCAATCCTTGAAAAGGCTTTTCCCACCTAAGATGTGTTAATTTTCAGAAATCTTGTTGGTAATATTTTAATATGCAGCAATGTTTTATACTACTGTGGAGGAATATTAGGCACTATATATATGGATTTAGGAGAAAATCCTCTGTGAAGACCAGTCAGCTTTTTTGACCATATAATTTCTAAAAGATAGCACTTAGGTTCTCTTTAATGTGTCTGCTTAATTTTTTCTTAATGCACTGTGCTTATATATGTCATCTAAGAGTTCTGAATGACACTGGAAGACTTTAGTTCTCTCTTACGGTAACTGGAGTGGGCAATGTTTTCATCAATCACAAATACAGAATTGTATGATTAACACAGCTTATGAGCTTAGGGGTATCACATATTTCTCATAAACCTTGTACATTAGCAGAGTGATTTGACACTTTACAGGATAAGACTCAGTAATGTATAGGTCTTACAATTTTTGTAGTACTGAGAAAGAATTGGAACTTAAATTTTATTAATGTGAATCATACAGAAATTTACTTGGGGGGGGGGGCAGATAATTTGACCAAAATTTCTCAATATCTCAATAGTGTCTAAAAAGTATACAGAGACAGAGAAAACTGTCCTCTTTGGGAAGTATACTGAGCAGCGTTCTGTGTACTTTATTGGTATGTGCTCAGGAGACAGAGATTCTGGGGAATGCCCCCAAAGCTCTTGGGTCTTCAGTTTTCTCACTTACACTAAGAGGTTGGCTCGTGATCAGTTTACTGTATACCCAGTAGGAAATTGAAGGAACACTGCAAATGTTTTATTTAAACTTCTTCAGGAAATACTTTGGCAGTATCCTCTGGAAGGTCATTAGCATTGAGTTATTAACATCAGAATAGCTCCTGTAATCCAAAGCCCAGAATGTTCCACTAGCTTCAAGGCCTCACAGCCCTTCTCTAGGGGCTCTCAAGGCCTTGGCTCCACCAGGTCCCATTGGACTTCCTCACAGGGTCCCAGAGCTCCAGGTTCTCCTTTAGCGGGAGTAACCCTATGCACCTGATGGCCCTATCTCTACAGTCCATTTCCAGATAACTTTCTCTTAGCATGAGTCATACAAAACTAAGGAATGAAGGAAGACGTAGTTCAACTGGAAGTGTAGGATGTCAGTGTGGTACACATACCTCTGTCTTCCCAGCCCCAACGACTGTCTAGTGCTCAGACTGCTGTAGTAGCCCTCCTGGTTGACTGCACTCCAGAACCAAGGCTGCGTGCTGTGTCCTTGCTGCTGTCCCTACTCTCTAGGTGTCCCTTCAGTGACTGGAAACCTATGCTTGGGGGTATCAGAGAGGGTGGTTGACAGAACCCTCTCTGTTGACAGTGACAGAAATGCTGGCATCTGGTTTGCCTTTAGGGATGACATTCTTTGTAGTTGCTTCTCTCATGAAGTCTCCCTCTCTCTCTCAGCCAGTCCCACAGGTAGACATTTACTTCAGTGTCTAAAGATGGATAGAACTGATTTTTTTAAAAATCTTAAAACTATATATGACCTTGGACATCATGTTAATTTAACATTCCTTACTTTACATACTACCACCAACTCCCAATAATGCACTCCTTTTACCAGTGAGGAACAGAAGCCTGGTCAAGCTATAGTAATTATGGGCAGAATTTGACTTTATCCACGTGTCTCCCTTTCTAGCCAATTTTATAGCACACTATGTATATTTTAAGGATGTGGACTTTTTACTTGAAGTTTTGTTTTGTTTTTTTAAGATCTCAGATATGTGTTCCCTGTAATTCAAAAACATTGGGTTATTTTTCTAAAGCTCTAGAATTGCTATAAGAAAATACTAGGCTTGTTAAAACAAATTTATAAATAATTATCCTAAATGTTTCTCCTTGGTTTTGAAATACAGTTTCATTGGCTGATCTCTAAGACTTTCTGGTAATGCACAATATAATAACATTTATAGTAACATTACAAGAGAACAATAGGATCATTCTGATTTATAATTTTTTTGAAGATTTTATTTATTTGAGGATATGAGTATGTAAGTGAAAGAAACCCTGAGTTAGGGTGAGGGGAGTGGTAGAGGGAATGGGAGAAGCAAACTCCTGGCTGAGCCGGCAGCCCTACTCAGGATCAATCCCGGACCCTGGAACCATGACCTGAGCCATGAATGAAAAAAAATAGGCATTGTTTTCACAGATTCATTTTTATTAACTAATTGCTTTACACACAAAGGATGCTATTTACTAATCCAGTTTTCTTTGAGAAAGCGTCTATATCTTGGTTTCATTTGGACTAGATAATGTTTCTAAATTATCAGTTGTTAACAATACATTGTCTCTGCATTCGGGATTCTAATTTCTAATATATGTGTATGCATTTAGCTCCACATTATTCTTTTGGAAGTTATATGCAGTAGTTTACAGTAAGCTGATTTTTTTTTCATCAAAAATTTTATATGCAGAAAATTCTCTTTAATCAGGATATAGGGTATTCTGTTTAGTGGTGTCGCTGGCTATGTCATTCCGGTGATGGGGATTGTTTAAATTGCTCATCAGGGGTGCCTGGGTGGCTCAGTGGGATAAGCCTCTGCCTTCGGCTCAGGTCATGATCTCAGGATCCTGGTTTCGAACCCCGCATTGGGCTCTCTGCTCAGTGGGAAGCCTGTTTCCCCCTCTCTCTCTGCCAGCTTCTCTGCCTACTTGTGATCTCTGCCTGTCAAATAAATAAAAATCTTTAAAAAAAAAAAACAAATTGCTCATCAGTATCAAACTGATACTGAAAAGAATTTCACTCCAGTTTTTCAAATACTCATCAGATACATGGGAGGATTTTGGAGCATTTGGGGGTAGATCCATGCTGCCAACTGGCCTTAGGCCTTATGTGTGGAAGCAAGTCTCAATTTAAAGACATTGCCAACAGAAATCTACAGAGAACAATTTTCTGTATTTAGTGACTGAACAAATAGGATATAGTATCACAGAATACCATTTAACGCATAATGGTTATTTTCAAATAAAACTTTTATTGCCATCGGTAAAAAAAAAAAATTAACTTTCTAATATGATTGGATAAGTTCTTCATTTTTATGTAGTGCTGTTTTATCTAGCATCAGCTCGAGAGACATCCTCTTTACTTAGCCCTTCTGTTACCAGTAACAGCTGTGATGATGAAATCCCCAAGATAGTCAGTGTTGAAATATCTTCCAAATTAGACTGTGCTCATTGGGTCAGGTTCCCCCCACTGTCTGAGATGGAGATGCGCCTTAACTCTTCCTTCCAGGCTGCCTTGTTGTGAGGGTAATATGCATCCTAGAATGTGCATCTACTTTCGTCAGATTCTAACCTAGAGATGAGTCAGATGGAAGCCCAGTCCCCATTGCCAGACATGCGCAAAGACAGTTAGTTACTTGGGGTAGAAAGGACGAAGAGTTCGAATCCACACCACGGGCAGTAGAAAGAACTCAGACTCTGGAGTACAGTACCCCAGGGTTAAACCATAAATTGGCCAACACAACTAAGTGTGCCCTTGGGCAACTTGTTGAGCAACTTGGAGTCTCCTCAGTGTGAGGTACAGATCATGATAGCCATTTCACACCATTACTGTGGGGTTTATGTCAAAGTACTTGGAGCGGTCACAGAGATCTTAATAAATGTTCATTGAGGGGCGCCTGGGTGGCTTAGTGGGAGTCCTGGGATCGAGCCCCGCTTCAGGCTCTCTGCTCAGCCAGAAGCCTGCTTCCTCCTCTCTCTCTCTCTCTGCCTGCTTCTCTGCCTACTTGTGATCTCTGTCTGCCAAATAAATAAATAAAATCTTTACAAATAAACTAATTAATTAAATAAATGTTTGTTGAGTATGAATCTTTACTGCTCGTGTTCTCACATGGCTTAACTTAAATGACACTGAAAGCAAAAAAAAAAAAAAAAAAAAATTCAGTTCAAAGAAGATGGGATATATACTAGCGTGCAGTGTTTTATGTGGATCCTTTATGTCAACAAGAATAAAGCCACCGCAAGGAGAATTAATTTCACACACTAGCCTTCTGCAAATGCCTCCTGTTCCAGGATGACTCTAGCCAGTATCACTTAACCCCAAGGTGAAAATGAATACACCAAGAGGGAGAAACAGTTGTTCAATTTATTACAGAAGCTGAGCTATCAAATTAAACTTGTTATTTATAGTTTTTCTAATTGTCAACCTGATTTATATAATGATTTTTCAAGATCGCTTGTGCAGAAATTGAATCAGCAACCTGTTATTTCCAAGGAGGCTTGGTGATTATATTCTGGAATGGCATTCAGGCAGTTGAATCTCTTCTACCTCCTCAGGCAGAGAGCCCTTGGGCACAGCCATGGAATTTGTAGAAAAGTAGAAATTACTGGGAGCGGCCCATTTGCATTTATTATACAGTGCTAAACAATAGAAGTAAATCAGTGGTTGGTTTTTGTGGGATTAATAGAAATACAGGAATTTAAAGGAATATAAAGTTGTTTTAGGAACATAAAGGAATGGGCATGATTGTACTGGATGAATCATTTGTTATTTAAATAAAACTGAGCCTTAGGGGAAAAGCTATAAATTTGTGCCAAATTATTAGTAATGATGTTTTATATTGTGTGTATGTTAATTCCGTTTATGGTTGACGTCAGTATTTTAGCGTTGACTTACTGTTTTTTAAAATCCCTGAAGTCTCCCAGGACTTTTCATAATAAATCTCTTAACCTAGAATTCAAGCTGGTTCTTAAGTGTTGATGGATGTTTGGACAAATACTGCCAACGTGGTTGCAGTGTTCCAGTTTTACTATCCCAGATAATAGTATATCTTTGGGGCGCCTGGGTGGCTCAGTTGTTAAGCGTCTGCCTTTGGCTCAGGGCATGATCCCAGGGTCCTGGGATCAAGCCCCATATTGGGCTCCCTGCTCAGTGGGGAGGCCTGCTTCTCCCTCTCTTGCTCCCCCTGCCTGTGTTCTTTCTCTTTCTGTGTCTCTCTCTGTCAAATAAATTAATAAAATCTTTTTAAAAAATAAACTATCTTTGGATAATATAAATTGGAATTTCCACATGATTTCTGTATTTTTTGGTAAGCCCTCAGCAGTTCTCATTTGTAATGTGCCTATATCCCATATCTGCAAAGAAGCCCTATTTTTTCAAAAATAAGCAATTTATGATTAAATTAATACATTTATTTAATTCATTAATGTCAGAAAGTACAGTACTAGTGAGTATAGTTTCTTAAATAAATTGAGTCACATCACCCATTTTTTTCCAGTTTTACAAATTCCTTTGTATGAAGGAATACTTGGGTAAATGAATTTTTTTTTTAATCAGTTTTGAGGGGCCTGGGTAGCTCAGTTAATTAAGGGTATGCCTTTGCCTTGGTCTCAGGGTCCTTGTATAGAGTCCCACATAGGGCTCCCTGCTCGGTGGGGAGCCTGGTTCTCACTCTCGCTCTGCCCCTGCTTGTGTGCTCTTTCTCTCTCTCTCTAAAATAAGTAAATAAAATCTTTTTTTTAAAAAAAGATTTTTTTTTAATTTTTTTTAATTTAAAAAAAATAAAATAAAATAAATAAAATAAAATAAAATAAATTTTAAAATTAAAAAAACCTCCATTTTACTTTGCAGTGTGTTATTTTTACAGTTGCATTTTCCTTTTAGTTTTCCCTTCCCTCTTCCTCTAAAGTGAATTCCAGAAAATCCCTTATAGTCTATGGTTAGTGGTGTTATTAGAACTCCCATGATAGTATATCTTTTTTTCTTTAATTATGACATTTTTAACTTTGAGAAATTTTAAACATGAAGAAAATGTGCCACGCAGATTTAATAGATGTCTTACCACAAAAGTCTCAGTTCAGGTTTTTTTTTTTTTTTTTTTTTAAAGAAATAAGTCATCAATTGCAGCTCAAATTCTGACCACTTCTCTCCCCCTCCTTTCCTTGAGGGAGCAGAGCATGAGTTTGTACATTATGTAGTCATGTCTAGTTGTAAAAGGATACAACATGTGTATGGTACAGGATACATTCTTCCCCGGGCAAACTGTCATGCAAGTTAAGAAAATCAAAGACGCCGATTCTTTCTCTTTGGAAGGCATGCTAATTCACCACTGTGCATGAAAGCTGGTCTCACCTGAAGGTGTTTTGCCATCTTTTAGATGCCACCAAGTGGATTGCCAGTAGATTCCAGGTCCCAATGCCTTTTTTTTTTTTATGTCCTTGTGTGGTATTCCCCTCAAAGGACAGTTGGAATTGAAACAGGAACAGAGCTGCCCCCTTGTCTACTGCCAACCCCCTGCCACCACCTTTCTTCCCATCTTTGTAGGGATCCCCTTGAAGTCATGATGAAAATTTAAATGATCCAGAATCTTTTCTGTTTTCTTCAGTGTGTCTAAAAGTTTCTGGTACATCCTAGGAACTTCATAAATATTGAATGAATGAGTCTGTCAGTCACAGATAATGAGAACTTTTCCCATTTTCCTGAGATTTTTAGAATTTGTTAATCAACCTTAACCTTTCATGCATGATCTTAATTTCTTTGTTTTAAAGACTTTATTCATTTATTTGAGAGAAAGAGAGAGCATGAGCACACATCATGGGGGCAGGGTGTGGGGGGGGGAGCCGGGCAGGGGGGAGCAGACTCACTGCTGAGCAGGGAGCCCAATGTGGGACTTGATTCCAGGACCCAGACATCATGACCTGAGCAGAAGGCAGATGCTTAACTGACTGAGCCACCCAGGAGCTCCCCGTGATCTTAATTTCTGACTACGTAGCTGAAGGATTCCCTGAAGACAACTTAATACTTTTGGGTGCTAATGTACCTGCATCTAAATGAAGCCAAGCAACAATGTTGCCCAGCATTTTGGAATGAAATGTTCAAACATATGGGAATGTTGGGAGAATTGTATAGTAAAAGTACAGTATATCTACTACCTCTTTCTACAAGTATGATTTTACATATTTGCTTTATCATTTGTTTCTGCCAGGGTTTCCTAGTCTATGGATTTCAAAGTAAATGGCAATCATACTTGCGCTCTACCCTTAACATATTATGTCTGCTGTGTCATTAAGTAGAGCTCGATATTTATTGACCTTCTTTTTGTTTTTTGAGGCAAAATTAACATACAGTGAAATGCACAAGTCCTCAGGGCAGCCTTTGATGAGTTTTGACAAATGCCTGTATCCATATGGAATAAATCTTCAGCTAAGTATAGAACATTTTCAACCCTTGCAAGTTCCCTCCTGTGCCTTCCTGGGTAACCCCCTTACCCAACTCCAGAGGCAACCACTGTTCTTTTTTTTTTTTTCCACTGCAGATTAGCCTGAAGCAACCAGTTATTAACAAACACTTTTTCCCCCTATTTGAAAAAAAAAAAAAAAAAAAAACTTTGGTTGGATTTGGCAGCACACACAGGTACTCTGCTGCAAGGTCAAATGAACAATCCATTTTCCATTTTCACATCAGTCAGATTGTCTGAAGCTGTTCTTTCTGCTCTCCCGATGGCTCACTTACCCTTCTCCCTAATACTCTAACCATCTTCCAGCTCCTTTCTCATAGTTCACGGGTAAGCTGAGGGAAGCGGAAAGTGTCCTCAGGAAGGTCAAGACATCATTTCAGACATAAATTCAGCCAGCATTTATTAACGGCTCGCTTTGTGCCAAGTCCTGGGCTGGACACACTGGATCCCAAGATGAATAAAACATGAAGAACTCGCAGTACGGTGGTGCTGACAATTAACCAGTAACTTATTCATTTACTACATTCAGAAGATACTTACTAAGTCTCCCCTGTGCGCCAGGCATGGGGGATACAGGCCTGAACAAGATAAACACAGTTCCTGCCCTCCAAAGCTTTAGCCTAGAGTCGAAGGCAATCCTTCATGATTGCAAGTGTGCCACGTTTCCACAGATCAGGAGCGTGGGGCATTGTTGGAGCCACTGGCGGGCACATAGAACCTTCTAGGCCCTCCCTGGGAATGCAGGCAGGCAGCACAGGCTTTCTGGAAGCCACTGCCTTTAAAGGGATACCTAAAGGATAAGCAGAAGGAAAGTAGGGGAAAGGGTGGCACAGGAGCACGTACAGGTGTGTGTTGTAAGAGTGGACGTCGAGTGCGGAGAGCGAGGAGGAAAGTGACGTGGTGAAGCTGGAGAAGGAGATGGGGTCAATCCAGTCGATTCTTACAGCATCCATCACAGGAAGGTGTCCCCAGCTGACATGCTGAGAAAGCATCATTCTCACACTTCACGCCCTGTTCACTTATTGATTTATTGGGTTAGCTTCTGTGTGAAATCCAGAGTGGGTCATATTGTTTGAGAAAGAAGCAATGCTAAGAGGAAAAGCTAAAGAGTCCCGGAACCAAGGAATGATACAACGTGATTTTAGTTTCATCGGGCTTCTTAAAAGAAGCTGCTCTGTCGGGTGGGGAACCCTGAGAGCAAAAGGAACAGGGATGGCAGGAAGCCTTAGACCAAAGGCCTGAATTTTGCTTTCTCCTTCGGAGGCCCAGAATCCGCCCACGGCACATGGCGGCCATCAGATCCTCCCCAGTAGGTAGTTCAGCAATTTAAAAATAACATAATAGGGCTAATTTCTTACCTTTGGATCACTTTGATTTTCTTGCATTATCTAATACCTTGTAATAAAATTAAGTTCCCATAACAAAAATAATACTCCAATGTCAAGGTTGTTGTGAGGCTTGAAAAAATCCTGTAAAATGCAATGCTTTGTGCATCCCAGATAAGATTCTATAGGAAAAAATCCACAGTGATTCAGCTGCTGCATTGAATCGTGTGCTATTGCTGATAAAATCTCCCATTACCTTTTTGTAAATTTAATTTTAATTACACCAGCCTAGTGGGCTCCATGCAGATATTTACTTTTAGTATAATGGATTTTTAAGGGAAAATGTTCCGTGAAAGCCTTGCACGTTGAATATTTTATTTGAAAGCAAATGGCAAAAATATTTTTGTAACATTCAATATTGATACTCTAGGGAAAAGCAGAGTGAAAAGATCCTTTAATGGATTATAAGGAAACCTTCACAACCCCTAGCTGTGACTAGTAGTTAGAAGTTCACACTGACTATAATATATTATTCATAAATACATTGAAGTAAGAGGATAACTTGACAAAAACATTGTTTTGCTGTTTTTTTCTGCATAAAACTGTATTAATACGCTTCATGTGGCGGGATAGGACTAAGATAGCGCACCCTTATAGGGAGGAGACCTGAAAAATACATCCATAAATTTGTAATGATCATGGTCTTTAAACTTAACTAAAATGCTTTTGATTAATTTAGAATAGAGAAGAATGTCCATTTGACAGGCATCCTCTGGGTTTTCTGAAGTGTGAATCTTTTTTTTTTTTTTTTTTTTTAGTTTTAATGACCCGGTAGGACTTATTTCATGGTGACTTTCCGCAAGGAAAAGCTACGAAGGAAGGATGCGGCTCAGCCCCAGACTTCCTCCTTGCTCATTGCCTAGTCATGAGAGCAAACTGCAGGATGGTAAAGATGTGGCTTCTTCTTTTTCCTCTGAGTTCCAGATACTCCAGTGAAATGGAACATCGCTTTTCTCTATAACAAATTTTTTATTTAATTTAATAGATTTGGTGACTTTTAAGGATGTCAGGCCTGCATCGTGGTTGATCAGGTATGGGAATCCTTTGTTAAAACCAGAGTCGCACAAACGTAGTCACCAGAAACTAGAATTGCACAGGTCTGAAAGACCATGCAAAGCCTGGCATCAGTCAGTGATCCTGTGTCTTGCGTTGGAATACCTCCACTAGCAGCCCATTTGACCTGGAGGGCTCTAACAAGTCAAATTTTTCTCTAGTTTTGGATTGAAACCATCTCACTAAAACCTGTCCACTGTCCCCTACGGGGTGTATTTTAATAACCTTTGTACAGCAACAGCAGGTGTCCCTGTGTGTCCTGTTCTGATTCCATTGCCTTAATTTGTTCTGTCTTCTTATAATTATTAAACCTTCAAATCTGGCTCTTCCTTTGCTCTGCTCATGGTGTCAGTTATCTCTGTGTTATCAGTAATTCCCATAAACTTCATCTTCTACCTTTCTTGGCCTTCATCAGATCCTAGATTTCCAAATGTCTCTAAGGCATTGCTGGAACAACCTTTCAGACCTATGATATTTGAATTTTTGATATTTGAATTAAACAAGATCTTCCCTTCCAGAATGACTCTGGGGCCCAGAGGCCATGAATTCATTTTATCATACTACCATTTTTCTAGTCTTCCAGGTGGAATGTATGTTTTTGTAATGTTTTATTTTGATACATAGGCAGTCCCCATTATTCAAGGAGTCCATATTTGCACACTTGCTCACTTATAAAATGTGTCACCTCAACATCGATCCTCAGGGATCATTGCGGACATGCGCAGAGCAGTGGAAACTGCGAGTCCCCCCACCCCCACCCCATGCCCCACTCCCTGCTATGCATGCTTGTTTCAGCTCTCCTGCTAGGTGCAAGTATTCTTCCCACACTTTATTTAATTCCACATTTTTCACATTTGTGTGTGTGTGTGTGTGTGTGTGTGTGTGTGTGTGTGTTTTTCTCAGTGACTTTACTATGTAAAAGGGTCCAAAAGACAGTGCTGATGGCAATATAGTGTCACCAAACGCAGGAAGACTGTGAGGTGCCTTGAGGAGAACATCTAGGTGCTAAGAGGGGCTTCACACAGGCCTGAATTACAGTGCCATTGGCCGGTGCTCGAGAATCAACAATCCATATTAAATAAGGTGTCTTTAAGGAGACCACACATAAAATAGGTTTTGGTGTTGATCAGTCGAAGAAAATACTGAGACCAGCAGCTGCCAGGAACCTAACCCTGTATTTCTCTTAGGAGCAGTGCTTCAGTATTCACCCATTCTGTGTTCCTAGCAACTTCGTAGAAATACCTGCTGCGAATAACGGGAATCAGCTGCAATCTCAGACTTTCAGAAAAGTTGCAAGAAGAGTAAAAAGAGTTTCTGGACACTCTTTGCCTACATTCCTCAGATGCTAATGTTTTATGACATTTGCATAAATGTCTCTCTCTGTATGTGTCTAAAATTCTAACATAGATAGATATCCTTTGCGCCAAAATGCTTCAGTGTCTATTTCCTAAAAGTAAGGACATGATCTGTTATAACCACAAAATATTTATCAGAATTTTCTGATAAATATAAATATATATAAATATAGAACATGAGTTCTCTATTACCTATCTGTAGGTCTTATTAGGATTTACCAGCTGTCTCAGTAATATCAGATCATGTGGGCATTCAGAGATGTCTCTCTAACCATCTTTAATTCGGTCCACTTCCTTAGTCCTTGACATGAATGTTTTTAGAAGTATATAATCATTTCTTTTTTTATTATTTTAAATATTTTTAGTGTTCCAAGATTCATTATTTATGCACCACACCCAGTGCTCCAGGCAATACATGCCCTCCTTAATATCCACCACCAGGCTCACCCGCCCCCCACCTCTCTCTGCTCCAAAACCCTCAGTTTGCTTCTCAGAGTCCACAGTCTCTCATGATTTGTTTCTCCCTTTGATTCCTCCAACTCACTTCTCCTATCCCACTCCCAATGTCCTCCATGTTATTCCTTAAGCTCCATAAGCAAGTGAAACCATATGATAATTGGCTCTCTCTGGTTGGCTTATTTCACTCAGCATAATCTCTTCCAGTCCCATCCATGTTGATACAAAAGTTGGGTATTCATCCTTTCTGATGGAAGCACAATACTCCATTGTATATATGGCCCATATATTCATTATCCATTCGTCTGTTGAAGGACATCTTGGCTCTTTCCCAGTTTGGCGACTGTGGCCATTGCTGCTGTCTGTATCTTTGGGGTAAATACCCAGTAGTGCAATTGCAGGGTCCTAGAGTAGCTCTATTTTTAATTACTTAAGGAATCTCCACACTGTATTCCAAAGTGGCTGCACCAACTTGCATTCCCACCAACAGGGTAAGAGGGATCCCCTTTCTCCACATCCTCTCCAACACTTGTTGTTGACGGTCTTGTTAATTTTGGCCATTCGAACTGATATAATCACTTACTTTGTAGAATGTCTTCAGCATAATTTGGTGTTTCTTTATGATTGTGCTTTTTTTGGCAGGGATATTACAAAAGTGAGTGTTCTCCTCAGTATACCATATCAGGAAGAATACAGTGTTGATCTCTTCCATTTCTGGCAGTGCTAACTGATTGCTTGGTTAAGGTGCTGTCTGCCAGGTCTTTCCACCCCAGAATTACTGTTCATGTCCTCGAGCCAAAAGCCCCCAAGAATATAACTGTGGTTGAACAAAGTTAGGTTGGCCGGCCCAAAACCAGCCTCCCAGTAGAGAGAGTGTAGACCATGAAGAACTTTAGGGCTACTCAGTATTACCCTGAGAGGGTATTAAGGGGTGCTTATCATCAGGTTTAGCCTTATGTTCAATTGCTTGGGGGATGTCTCAAGAAAGTGGGGCTTTACCTTAGGATGGGTGCTTTCAGAAACAAGTGGTTTCATTCTTGGTTAATAATTTGTATCTAGGAGGCAAGAGAAAGAGAGCAGAGCTAAGCCTATACTTGATAAAGAAGCAACAGTCATTCATGTCAGTGGGGACAGGGGGATAATTAATCATTTTTTGTAATTTGGACAGTATTCTTTTTTTTCTCCTGTGTCCATGTATGATTATGAAGTGGTTTTGTTTTTCTTTTACTCCATCCTGGTCATGGAGTGACCTGGTCTAATATTGGCGTCAGGTGAAATTATTTACATTCATAATCAAACACCATCATCTAGCTGTGAGAGCTAGGTTCAGCTCCCTTTTAATAACAGCCAGAGACTGCTTTTTTTCCTTATTAGCTATTTTCCCCCTTTGTGATTAACCTAAGCATCGCTACGGAAGTCAGTAGATAGGTAGGTAGATGAGTTGATGGGGGTGGTGAATGAAAATATAGTTGGATGGGAAGGGAGAGAGTTCTTCCTTACCGTAGAAGGGTAATTGATAAATGTTAAAGATGATGGAAATAGAATATCATTATTTGGCAGCCATAACAGTTTATTCAGGCAGGGATCTTCAGGTGCTCTAACTGGTGGCTGAAAAGTTGAGGAGCAATAGGACATTTATAGCATCTTAAAATATTTCCTCACAAGACGCTTACCCAGTTACAAGGGAAAGTTTGTAAAGTAGAGAATTTTTTTAGTCTTCTAGTATGATGATGACAGAGGTGGTGGTGAAGCCAGCTTTTCCTGAGAAACTGAACACTGGTCGAATCCTGATACGGAAGACAGTACGGACGTTGTCTGTGGTTTGTGAAGGTTGATGAAGGTTGATGGACTAGCTCGAGGACATGTGCTTTACACATAACCAAGCCTGTAGTCAAACCTGGGGTTTTCCTCAACAGCTATATTCTGCCATCTCCTGCTTGTGTATCTACTCTGTCTGACATTATTTTTTTTCCTTCTATAATCAAGCTAGAAAATCTCTTCACCTCATATATGGATTACTGTATCTGCTTCCAGGTAATCCTCCCAATTCCAGGTTTTTCCTCGTCTCATCTGCTGTACAGATTGTTTCCTTTTGCTCTCGTCCGCGAGATCACGTCTACCGCGGCCTCACCCTGCCCCTGCACCAAACCCAGACCCTTCAGGAACAAGGCCCCAGTGCCTTCACTTGTTTTCCCTATTTCATTCGGCAGTTTTGTTCCCTGACCCCCACCCCTTTCTGTAGTAAGCTCTGGATCTTTTTCTCTGTTAAAAAAGCTCTCATTTCTAGCGTTCTCTTTCAGAATTCTACTTATTATCAAGTCATAGCTTCCCTAAAGGCCTCACCAACTTGAGCCTCCGTGTCAGTCTTGTGTCTAGAATATGCTCTGTTCAGTGGAATCAGTGTTTGGTTTTCTACAGGTACCTCAGTGTTGACTCTGTCTAAAGTACAAGTTCCTTTGCCCTGGGGACGATGCAGTGTTTCTTTTGGTTCCTGACACCCGGCGGAGCATTGGGTCTGTGGTGAAGTCTGGGCAAAGGGAGGACGGGCTGATGGATACATTCCTCTAAGAGGACAGGTCAGCCAGGCGCAGGTAGACCGGTCTGTGAAGGAACAGCTATATTTTGGACACGGTATGAAAGATATTTTTTCCATAGTTGAATGAAATGTATAATAAACTGCTTTTGTTGTATATGTTCCTCCTTGGGTATTATTTTCTTTCCCATTTGGTTGTGGGAAAGAACTGTTATTACATTCCCCAATTCCCAGCATGCAGAAGCACCTCAAAAGATTTGTAACTAGGGGCACCGGGGTGCACAGCTAAGTGTCTGCCTTTGGCTCAGGTCATGATCCCGGGAACCTGGGATCGAGTCCTGCATTGGGCTCCCTGCTCAGCAGAGAGTCTGCTTCTCCCTCTGCTCCTTCTTCCACTTGTGCTCCCTGCCCTTTTCTCTCAGACAAAGAAATAAATAAAATCTTTTTTAAAAAGATCTGTAAGTAATAGACTATAATATAACCCCTATACATCGTACTGTCGCGAACGGTGCTGCCTGGTGTTCTTCAAACACAGCCTGTGCTTGGTAAGTTTTCCTCATTTGCTCATTGCTCCCTCTTCCAGAAGACATTTCTCCTTTCTACCTGGGAAAGTCTTAGCCATATTCCAAGTCCTAATGTTGTGATCATCTGCCCTGGTAAACTGTCTTTGATAATCAGAAAAAAAAATATCCCGCTGTCTGTGCTTCAGTAGCATTTTGCTTGTACCTCTAGTCTAGAACTTACTGTGATTTTTTGGGAATCCTATTCTTAACAGACTGTCTGGATCCGATATACTGAGTTCTGAGAGCAGGGCTGTGCCTTGTGTCTTTTATTTTGAAAGAAACAACATAGCAATAAATTTGAATGTGGCAAGCCTTCCTTGAGGACTGCATGTGAGTGAAATCATTCCAGTGGAGTGTGAAATTCAAATTGCATATTATTTGAGTGAGTAGATCTGAGATGCCACATACAGTTCTTACTGAGGTTTCTTTAAATAGACTTTGGCATGAAATGAAGAGAATAATTAGAGATGAATGATGCCAATTGGAAGAATTTTTTTTTTAATTACAAAGAAACTGACAACTCCAAAGTCATCAAATTCATAGTAACTTCATTTGTCTATGAATGCTTTTGTAACCAATATGAATTGTTTTTGAAAAGAAAAAAACCTTATTTTGTTATAATGAACCACAAAGAAGTATTTAAGTTTCTTCAACGACATGCACAGTTGTAACATTAATATTTAGTTTAATGGTTTTCCTAGAAATTTTAACAAGCAGACTAAAATAATAGAAACATTCAAAAAACATTGGGAATGAAGGAGGTTTGAATTTTCTCCATCCTCGCTTTACCTGCTAGTTTTGTCTAAGATTGTAATTCTCTTTAACCCCATAAATTAAACATTATTATTTTATGCAACTAATTTTTTTTAGGTTTAGTTATATATTTACCATCCTCCTTGTACACCAGCATTTTTTTGTATCTCAAAATTTTGACATTTAGGACTTTTTTTTTTCTATCTGGAATATATTCTTTCGTATTTCCTTCTAAAGGAAAATGGCAGGAAACGCTCTTTTTAGTTTTTCTAAAACTATTCCCTTTTGCCCTTTCTCTTGAAAGATAATTTTGTTGGTTAAAAGGATTTTTGCATTTATGTTCATGAAGGTTATATCGGTCTATAGCTTTTGTTTTATGTTTTTTTTTTTCTTTTGATGTCTTTGGCTTTAGTTTTAAGATAATAACAGACTTTAAAAAAGAAGTTGAAAAATGTTCCTTCTTTGGTTTCTGAAAGTGTGTGTAAAGGATTATTTCTTTAAAGATTTATTTTTGAGGGAGCAAGCGAGCGAGCGAGTGGGGTGAGGCAGACAGACAGACTCTTTCAAACAGTCTCTGCTCAGCGTGGAGCCTACTGGGGGCTATTCCTGGGGCTCCATCTATTACCCATGAGATCATGACCTCACCTGAAACCAAGAACAGGATACTTAACTACCTGAGCCACCCAGGTGCCCTAGATAGATTATTTCTTCCTTTATATTGATATAATTTACCGGTTATACACTCTGGAATGGTGATTTTCTTTGTGAGAAGATTTTTTTCTTTTTTTTTTAATTTAATTTTATTTTTTCAGTGTTCCAAGATTCATTGTTTATGCACCACTCCCATTGCTCTATGCAATCTGTGCCCTCAACTTTTAACTAATTTAATTTTTTTTTTTTTTTTTTTTTTTACTTGTTATAAGTCTCTTTAGATTTTCCTTTTCTTCTTGACTCATTTTCAGTCTCTGTGTTTCTGGAATTTGTTCATTTCATCCAAGTTTCTGAATTTATTAGAAAAAAGGTATTGTTCATAGTATACCCTTATAACTTTTTAAATTTTAGTAGTGTCAGTATACTATATGGCTTCTCCTTCATTTCTAATTTGATCATTTGTTTTCTTTTTTCTTGGTCAACCTATCTGAATGTTCATAAATACCTTTGCTCTTTCAAAGAAACAACTTTTGACTTTACTGATTCTCAGAGTTGTTTTTTCTGATTCCTATTTCATTGATTTTCATGCTTCTTTAAAAAATTTTTTTCTTCCTCTTTACTTTGGGTTGAGTTTACTCTTTTCTGGTTAAGGTCGAATCTTGAGTTATTGATTCATTTTTGTTATAGATATTTAAGGTTAGAGATTTCTTTCTAACCACTGCTTTAGTTATGTCTCATAGCTTTTAACATGTTTTCATTCAGTTTAGGACATCTCTTTCTTTTTGTGTATTGTTCTTTGATACATGAGTTATTTACAACTGTGTTGTGCAATTTCCAAATATCTGGGGATTTACCTAAAGTCTTTCTGTTATTGATTTCTAATTTAATTCCATTATGGCTGTATATCATACTTGTTATAATTTTAGTACTTTTAAATTTACAAGACTTGTCTGTGTTGTGGTATATGACCTATCATGGGAGCACTAGAAAAAAATGTGTGTTTTGCTGCCTTTGGATAGATAGTTCTACAAATGTCAAGTCATTGGACAGTGTTGTCGAAGTTTTCTGTATCCTTGTGGACTTTCTGTGTAGTAATTTTATCAGTTATTGAGAATGCACTATAGAAATCACCAGCTGATGTTGGAATGTCTGTTTCTCGTTTTACTACTGCCCATTTTTGCTTTATAGATTTTAAGGCTCTGTTTATGTATACATTTAAAATTGTTGTATCATGACTCTTTTTTAAAGTAATATTGTTTCTTGTCTTAAAATCAGTTTCACCTGATATTATATATTCAATTTGTTTTCGGTTATTATTTGTGTGGTTTTTATTTCTATCCTTTTACTTTCAATCTATTGATGTTTTTAAACCTAAGGTGTGTCCCTTGTAGATAGCACATAATTGGATATGGTTTCATTATCTAGTCTATCTTTTGAGTGTTTATTCTTCTTTAAACTTATTGATATGCTTGGATTTATTTCACACCCTTTGCTATTTGTTTTCTGCATATCTCATGTCATTTTTCTTCATCTAGTCCCATTTCACACTTCTTTGTTAAATATTTTAGTGTATCATTTTAATTCCTTTGTTGTGTTCAGTTTTTATTTAGTTTTTTTTTCTTTTAGTGCTGTGGTTATTTTAAAATCTATGCTAATTTATTATATACTTTAGATGAATACTAACTTAATAAATACATAAATACTTTGTACCACTATAGCTCCATTTTCTCCTTCCTCCTTTTTCTTATTGCCATGTGTTATGTATGTATGTATGTTTGTTAAAACCCAACAATGCAATGTTCTAATTATTGCTTTATTATATAGCCTTACAGTTTTTCAAGAAATATATAAAAGAGGCAACCTACTAAATGATGATATCTGCAAATGACATATCTGATAGCTTCCAGAATATATAAAGAACTGATACAGCTCAATACCCAAAAGACAATTAATTCAATTAAAAAATGGGCAGAAGCACAAATAGACATTTCTCCAAAGAAGATATACAGATGGCCAACAGACACATGAAAAGATGCTCAACATCAGTCATCATCAGGGAAATGCAAATCAAAACCACAGTGAGTTACTACCTCATACCAGTAAAAATGACTAAAATCAAAAATCTAAGAACCAAGTGTTGGCAAGGATGTGGAGAAAAAGGAATCCTCTTCCAGTGTTGTGGGAATAGCAGCACCCACTGTAGAAAACAATATGGAGGTTTCTTAAAGAATTAAAAGTAGAATTACCTTACAATCCAGTAATTGCACTACTGGGTATTTACAAAAAAAAAAAAAAAAAAAAAAACTACAACAACAAAAAAATCACTAATTCAAAGGGATAGATGCACTTCTATGTTTATTGCAGCTTTATCTACAATAGCCACAATATGGAAGCAACCCAAGTGTTCATCAGTTGATGAATGGATAAGGAAGATGTGTGTGTGTGTATGTCTGTATGATGGAGTATTATTCAGCCATAAAAAAGAATGGAATCTTGCCATTTGCAACAACACAAATGGGGCTAGAGAGTATAATGCTAAGCAAAATAAGCAAGTGAAAGACAAACACCATATTATCACACTCATATGTGGAATTTAAGAAACAAAACAAATAAAGGAAAAAAGAGAGAGACAAACCAAGATACAGATTATTACTATAGAGAACAAACTGATGGTTACCAGAGGGAAGGTGGATAGGGGGGATGGGAGAAATAGGATATGGGAATTTAAAAATGCAATCATCATGATTTTTAAAAATGATTAAGAAAATTTTAAGTGTAGCTGTATTTTTAATTTTTTGAGGAATTGCCACACTGTTTTCCAAAGTGGCTGCCCCAACTTGCTTTCCCACCGACCATGTAAGAGGATTCCCCTTTCTCCACATCCTCTCCAACACTTATTTATTGTCTTGTTAATTTTGGCCATGCTAACTTGTATAAGGTGGTATCTCAATGTGGTTTTGATTTAAATCTCCGTGATGGCTAATGATGATGAACATTTTTTCTTGTGTCTGTTAGCCACTTGTATGTCTTCTTTGGAGAAGTGTCTGTTCATGTCTTCTGCTCATTTTTTTACATGATTTAAAAAATTGGTATTAAATATTATTACCACAGAAAAATAAAAGGAAAAACATTTTGGGGGGATTTGAGGGGAGGTGTTGAGTTTGAAGAGTTCTTTATAGGTTTGTATATCAGCTTTTTGTCTGTAGTGTCATTTGCAAAGAATCTTGGAACATGAAAAAAATAAAATTAAGATGTTAAAAAATAATAATAAAGCACAAAAAAATTTTAAGTGTATAAAATAATACATAAAAAACTATAATCATGTAATCTTTCTTACATACTTACATATTTACCTTTTCCAGTGCTTTTCATTCTTTATATCGATTTGTTGCTGTCTGATACCATTTTTTTTTTCAGCTTGAAGGATTTTCTTTAGTAAGTTCTTAATGCAGATCTGCTAGCCACAGCTTTTCTTAATTTTTTTTAAATTTAGTGATGTTCTTATCTCATCTTTTCTCAATTTTATTGAGGTATAATTAATAAGAATAGTATATATTTCAGGTGCACAGCTTGACATTTTGATATACATTGTGAAATAATCACTACAATCAAGCCAATTAATGTATTTATCACCTCATATAGTTAAAAAATGTTTTTCCTTTTCTTTTTCTGTGGTAATAATACTTAAGCTCTACTTTCTTGACAAATTTAAAGCCTGCAATACAGTATTTTTAACTAGATCTACATCTCTATACACATTAAATCTCCAGAGCTTGTTCATCTTGCCTAAATGCAACTTTATACCCTTTGGCAAACATCTCCCCATTTCCCCCTTCAGCCCCTGGCTCCTATCATTCTATTCTCTGCTACTGAATTTAACTATATTAGATTTGACCTATAAGTGAAGTCATATAGTAATTGTCTTTCTGTGCCTGACTGACTTTGCTTAATTAACATCATGTTGTCTGAATCTTTTTTTTTTTTTTCCCCACATAGTTTTGTTGGTTATAGAATTCTTGACTGACATTTTTTCTCTAGTATTTGAGTATATTGTTCCATTGCCTTCTGGATTCTTTGCCCTCTCATGAGAAGTCAGCCCTTAATTGTATGTTTCTCTGTATCTGATAAGTCATTTTTTTCTTGCTACTTTCAAGATTTTTTTCTTTATCTTTGGTTTCAACCATTTGACTATGTGTCTAACTGTGGATTTCTTAGTCATTATCCTATTTGGGTTCTTTGAACTTCTTGGATGTTTAGATTAATGATTTCCATTAAAAATTGGGACTTCTGAATAATTTTTTCTTTAAAATTGTTTTCCTCCTTTCTCTTAACTCCTGACCGTCTGGGACTCCCTTACCTGCATACAACTACAGTTAATGTTGTCCCACAGGTTTCTGCTCATTTTTCTTTATTCTTTAAACGTGGTTCCCTGAAGTTCCTTGAATATATTTATATATTTATAATAGCTGTTTTGAAGTTGTTTTTGTCAACTAAATCTCACACAGGAGCCCACTCAGAGAAAACTTCTATTGACTACTTATTTCTCCTAAATAGATATCGCATTTTTCAGTTTCTTTTTATATCCCAACAATTTTTTGTTGAAAAGTTGACATTTTAAGTAATACATTGTAATAAATCTTCCTACTTTTACCTCAAAGTGCTTCTTTAAATTTGTTTAGTTTTTTGTTTGTTTATTTGTTTAGTAACTTGCCTGGACTAAATTTATGGAATTTGTTCACCACAATGCAGGCTGCTGATGTCTCTGCCCAGTTATTTGATAGTGAATATGATGATATTCCTGGATTCGAGGGGTCACCAACTTTTCTGCATAGCTTAGTGTCAGTCAGTGATTTGTCAACAGTATCTTCTCAAGTGCTTCAAGCCCTCAGTCCAAGCTTCTGTCCTCTGCCAGTCGCCTGTGTGGGTTGGGAAACACATGCACAGTTTAGCCAGTGCTTAAGTCCATCGCAGCTTTTACTTGCACTGGATCTTCTCATGTTTCCACTGCCTACAAACACAGGCTCAAAATCAGCCAGAAGTACGTGGATAGCTTTCAGTCTCTCTTGTGTTTGTGGGTAGCCTTCCCATCAGCCAGGAATTTGCAGAGAGCTTAGCAAGGCCCTCCATGACTATTTATTTCTTTTATCTCCTTTTTAAATTTGGGCGAAGCTATAGGCTGACTGAGCTGCTGGACTTCCGCACATTTGCGTACCTCTGAGACCACTACTGCTACTAACAACACTGATGAGCATGGAGTGTTCCCATCCTTAGCTCCAAATCAAGTCAGTCCTCTTTGGCAGTGAAGTTGATGTTCACAGCCTGACCTTCTCTGACATGGGAAGGAGTGTGGAGGTTAAAGGGGGTAGAATCCCATAGACTCTTATGGTCTTACCAAAAGTTCAGTTGTTCTTCATAACTAATCACTTCCCAATTTGCTTTATGCCTTTGGTGTTTGATTGATTTACAGAGAATTAAAATGCTTACTTTGACAATTTTGTTGAATTTTATTATTACTTATTGGGAAGAGGGTCTAATAAATTCCCCACTATACCAAACTCTGAAATATATTTACAACATTGCCCCAGATTCACATGTGACTATTAATGCTGTCAACATAGTCAATTATTACTTGAAAATGACATTGCATTTTGATTCGTGTTAGCTTTGTGGAGACAGATTCTTTAGCTGGGTTTAATTAATGCTTTCATTATAAGTAGCATCTATTTGCTCATTTATTTATTGACTATGTACTGGGGTCTGCTTTAATTTCCATGGTATAAAGATGAATGAGAAAGTCCCTGCATTTCATGAATTCACAAGTCCAATGGGGGAGAAAAACTAAAAATTATGAATAATAATAAACTATAATATATGTTACTATATAGAGGTGAGCACAGTGCTGTGGGATGAACTGAAGAGAGTGTGCCTGTCTCTGCATTACTTTTGATTGGGACTTAGAAGTCTGCCAAGCAAAGGGATGCAGTCAGTAGGGCATTCTGAGCATGGAAAGCAATATGTGTAAGGACAAGGTTTGGTTTCAAATCTGGTATTTGGGACAAATCCAAAAAGGTACCCAGGAGGGTGCATGCCAGAGAGAAGTAGAAGATGGAACTTTGCTAGAAACACATTTACATCTGCTGAACATTCTGGTCTTTATCTTCTGGGCCATCAGATGCCAGCCAAGTCCTTTTATTGATGAAATTAGTTACTGCTTTTGGTTTGTCTTGGATTTCTCTCCAGCAGCTCTGTGGAGGATAAGACTGCAGTGAGGAAGGATAGGTAACAAGTCAGTCAAATAGGAGACTTTTGAAACCTCAGGGTTAAGAGATGATGAGTGCAAAACTAGAGACTGGCCAAATTCAAAAGATGTTTGTGATAAAATCAACAGGATTTGTTAATACTGATGTAAGGAAGGGTCAGCATGGCTGGTTGGGCACAGGGGGCCTAGAAGGTGTAAAGAGGAGACAGCCTCTGGGAAGTTGCCAAACAAGAAATCAACCCAAACAGAAACAACAAAAACCAGATAGGATATTCAGATGAATCATGAGCTAACAGGCCACATGAGTGAAGAGGGAAAACCCGGCAGAAGTAAGTGTAGAAACCTGGGAGAACTAACTGGAATAGCATTCATTAACTGGAACAGCCGTCATAGCAAAGAATGTGTGCTGGATCCTAAATGAATTTTTTTTAATAGCAATTTGGAATTAATCTAAAGCCTTCATAAAGTGGAATAATGGGCTTAAGAATACTCCTTCAGGGATGCCTGGGTGGCTCAGTTGGTTAAGCCACTGCCTTCAGCTTAGGTCATGATCCTGGAGTTCTGGGATCGAGTCCCACATCAGGCTCCCAGCTTCTTGGGGAGTCTGCTTCTCCCTTCTCATGCTCTCTCCCCCTCTTTCAAATGAATAAGTAAAATCTTTCAAGAATACTCCTTCAGAACTGTCTTGCCCTGTTGGTGGGTATGCAAGCTGGTACAACCACTCTGCAAAACAATATGGAGGTTCCTCAAGACATTAAAAATAGAGCTACCCTATGACCCAGCAACTGCACTATTGAGTATTTACCCAAAAGATGCAGATGTAGTGAAAAGAAAGGGCACCTGCACCCCAATGTTCTTATCAGTAATATTCATAATAACCGAACGGTGGAAGGAACCAAGATGCCCTTGAACAGACGAATGGATAAAGATATGATTCATTTATACAATGGAATATGACTCAGCCATCAGAAAGGATGAATACCTATCATTTGCATCGACATGGATGGAACTGGAGGGCATTATGCTGAGTGAAATAAGTCAGTCAGAGAAAGACAGTCATCATGGTTTAACTCATGTGGAATGTAAGGAATGGCACAGAGGACCATAGGGGAAGAGAAGGAAACCTGAATGGGAAAAAATCGGGGAGATAAACCATGACATACTCTTGACTCTGGGAAACAAACTGAGGGTTACTGAAGGGGAGATGGGCAGGGGGATGGGGCAACTGAGTGATGGGCATTAAGGAGGGCACATGATGTGATGACCACTGGGTGTTATACGCAGCTGATGAATCACTGAACACTGCATCAAAAACTAACAACTAATGTTGGCTAATTGAATTAGAAAAAAAACACTCACTCAACTAAGGCTCTTCCTGTGAGTAACTCAGACACTGCACAGAGACTAGTCATTAACTCTGAAATCAGTGAGGAATTATTTAGAACACAACTCCTTTAAAACCTAGTAGTGGTGCTACCCACATGTTAATGCGTCTTCTCAAAGGGATAAGGAACTGGGCAGATAAAAATGGATTTGATGACTGTGTAGAGTCAGTGATGACATACCTTGTCTCTGATCTGTACTTTTTTAAGAGGTTCCTTTTTTATGTGTGACATTCTGCAACTTAATTTTTCCTGTTTATGACATTCTGATGTTACTTAATTGCCAACCATCCGGATTTGCTGTTAGTATGAATCAGGTTTTTTAATATAATTAAGCCAGCTTATCTGTCACCCATTATAATTAATCCATTCTATCTTAATTACTTTTCCATTTCCAGAGCCAATCATCACATATTAGTACAAATACAGGAAAATCTGAGTCATTTTTGTAACACAAGTAATAACACAGAATATCAGATATGTGCATACACTCCCTTCACACTTTTGGGAAGGTACAACATAATTTGGTAAAATGTGTTAGTGTTCTCCCAGAAACACAGAAACCAAAAAAGAAATCAGTATTTCAGTTCTCATTCACTTATCTCATGAAACCAACCACCTTTCTAAACCCTATCGTTTATTTCACAGAATTTCCTATACTCTTGATTCTGTGTCCATCCAAGGACAAATTATAATGTAGCAAGCCCTCTGTTTCTGGAGGTAATTACAGAGAAGCCTTGCCTGTCAGCTCATTCTGGTCACTGGTGCATGTGTGGCATTTTTTTCATTCACTCATTTTCAGATGAGCACAACTCATCACTGGGGATATAGCAACGAATGAGACAGAAGAAGGTTGTAACTCTTTCTGAGCTCATGTTGTCTTGGGGGAGACTGATAGTAAATGAATAGCAACAGTAGTGATGAGTAACGTGCAAAGAATTTGAAAGGCAACAGGACAGAGAGTTGGTTGAGTGCGTGGAGGGCTCAGAGAGGTCTCTCTGAGGAGGTGGCTCTAAAGCTGACACCTGAATGGCAGGAGATGCCATGAGATGATCACAAGCATTACAGGAGGAAGTCCTCGCTTCCTCCAGAGGCTCCCTCCAGGGGAGGCCACGAGTAGGCATATCATCTGCATAGTGGTGAGAGATCCGTTTGGGAGAGGGAGAACATCCAAGGTACGGAGTGTGGATTTCATGCCAGGTGCCCTGTGGAACTGCTGGGGAGTGCTTTATGGGATCTGATTTGCATTTATAAAAGATCAGTGGGGCTTCTCTGTGCAGAACGGATAAAAGGGTGTTAGAGTGGGAACAGGGAGGTAGAGTCCAGATTGAGAGGGGAGTTCAGGATCCTTTAAGTATTCCATGAAGGTATCCTATGTGTCATTTTCGAAGATTGAGTCTTTGCACCAATGCAGATATTTTTGTTGTTGTTGTTAGAGCAAACTATGGAATATTCTAGATTTGAATGGCTCTCTAGATTCAAGTCCAGTTTCTCCAAGTTAAAGGTCATATAACGTTGGGCAAGTCTCTTAACCCCTCTGCATTTCAGTTTCCTCTTATAACAACAGTGGACTAGTGGGGCACCTGGGTGGCTCAGTCAGTTCAGCATCTGACTCTTGATTTCAGTGTGGGTCGTGATCTCAGGGTCGTGGGATGGGGTCCCTTGTTGGGCTCATCTGCACTCAGCGCAGAATCTGCCGCTGGTTCTTTCTCTCCCTTCCCCTCTGCCCCTCACTCAGCTTGTGCTCTCTCTAAATAAATAAATAAAAAAAATATTTTTTTTAAAAAGGAATAGTAATTTTACCTATTCATAGAGTTGTCAGAAGTGACTAAGAACATACACATAGAAATACTTAATATATAACTATAGTAAGTGCTCAGTAAATATTACAGACTGTTTCTATCTGATCATCAAACTATGCCACATTCAGATAGCAGTATCTAGTCGTGAGTTATAATTAACATTTTTACAAAATAAAAAAAATGTGTCCATGTGTTATTTTGATGCTTTTTTACCATCTCTTAATCCTGTTTAATTATGTAATAATACAATTTTACTATTTATATTACACATATTATTCCCAGCTTCCGCATCTGGTAGTATTTGCTTATTTTTTAAGCGACTTCTGTTATTTGTGTTTTAAATACCCATAGCCTTCTAGAGAGATTGATTGAATATTAATTAGTTTTGTTGTGAAGTTAATGTTTTCAGCCCTTAAAATGGGATGGAGAGTGGGCCTCAGGTCCTAAGATGATATCGCTCATGTAAACACTGCATATACAAACCTCCAGTGGGGCTGGGACCACACGAGGGTGCTGCTAAGATGCACCCCTCCTCCACGTGGTCCTCCTGCTTTGGACTTCAGGACCATGTTGGATCCCTGGCTAGAAAAGACCCTATCCATTTGGACCACAAGGTAACCTAGAAGCCTTGTGAGTCTTTGGTTTCCTGGTAAACATGGCTTCTGTCACTCTGAGAGGTTGCAACTGCATTTCAGACCCTTGAGATTGGTTACTTCCATCTTGAAGTAGTCTTGAGAATAGTCGGAAAGTAGAGTAGGTCAGCACAGCATATGGTCGAATTTGCATGGACAGATGAACTTGAGAATAATAAGGAAAGTCTCTGAAACTGGCTTTTAGTTATAAATGTGGTATGCAAATATTTCATAGTTACGCTGGGTTTGAGGTACATTTAGCAAACGGCATTTTTCATGAGAGAAGACATTGACCTGATTTTAAAATCGCGGTCTTCCTCTTTCACTGAAGGTGCTGGGGCAAGGAACAGCCTCGCTTTGCTTGTAAACATTTTATAGCATCATCCTTGATACAGAGCATTACCAAGCACTGAGGACTTCATAAATAAACCCCTTTCTGTGCAAAACAGTCAACATTAAGTACATATTCTGTGGTTCTTCTAGCTTCAGGTTTTCTTCTTGTATGTTTTTATTAAGGACATGATAGTAAATAAAGATTTTGAAGCGTTTACACAGGAAGCAATTAGCCCTACAACAGGCAGCCCCAGTGCCCAAGGTGGCAGCATTTACTCTGCTCAACCGCTGGCCAGTCACATCCACCAGATGGGGATCTGCTGTGTGGAAATGGCCTCCCATGACTTGTCTTTCCTAACTGCTGTCCTGATTGCATGGATACTGTACTGAATTTTGTAGAAGTCAAATTATTTGTAAATACGATACAAATGATAGAGATTTTGGATACTATTTGGAATCAGTAAATTAACATGTGTGTGCTCTTACATGTCATGGGGCTAAAACAATGATAGCCGATAATCCTATGGTTTTTCCTTCTGCCTCTTCCAAAGACAGCGTGGTCCAGCTACTCAAGAGATCATGTTAGGGTCTGGGTGGGCATCAAGACTCAAATGTGAATTCTCCACTCTGCCAGCACTCATGGACCTGACCACGGGGGCTCCTATCTATCCCATGGGCTCTTACATCTGGAAGCGGTCTCCCTGCTCCCCCAGGAGTCACATATCCCACCATTTCACAGTCAGCACCCAACTGGATTGTTATGTTAGTGCTAATATTAGCTTGTAAGCTTACATTTTTTTTTTCCAGAAATACCTATGTGTGGACATAACTTTCTTTCTATGTGTTTGTTTTTCTACCACAGACACGGGAGCAGAAAGACAGGCACTAAGAGAAAATGTGTATCCTAAATTGAGAGAATTCTGCAGAGAAAACTATGGATTAGAATTTCAGGTAACTCGGATATTAATTTCATTTTTAATCGTGGGAGCTGAATAACATTTGTGCTTGCTTATTTCACAACATTGGTGTTATTAAAAAAAACACGCTTTAAGCTCTGAAAAATTTTATTTCTTTAAGCATGGGTAAAAAGGAACACTGGAAAATGGAAATAAAATATTTGGTCATTTTTGAGGGGGTGCACCTGGGTGGCTTAGTCAGTTAAGCAGCTGCCTTCAGCTCAGGTCATAATCCCAGAGTCCTGGGATCGAGTCCCATATCGGGCTCCCTGCCAAGTGGGATTCTGCTTCTCTCTGCCTTCCTGCACCTCTCCTTCTGAGCTCTCATGCTCTATCGCTCTATCGCTCTCTCTCTCAAATAAATAATGTCTTCAAAAAGATATTTACTCATTTTTGGTGCTTTGCGCTTGTATGCTGTTTCTTGGCCCCTGCCTGGTATTGGCTCATCTTCTCCTTCTAACCATGTTTATTTGCTTCTCCGCAATCTCTACTGTTCTCAGGAAGGTGAAGATTACTGAGTGCAGGCCCCTGGGCTGTGGTCTCTAGAAATGATTTGCACATAAAAATTGAGATCAGCTTTCTCCCAGGTGTTTTCTTTTAGCAGCCTGGCCAGCCCTTGCCTTCTAGCTTGCCTTTAGTTTTTGTCCACATTGTAAAATGTCCTTTTTCCTATGTTAGGGATTTGCCATTTGCCCAAAACAAAAACAAAAACAAAATCAGCCTTTCAGGAAACAATACCTACTCACGTCATTGCTCAAGTTCAGGAACACCCTGGCATTCGGAGACACCACTGATTTTTGCCACCTCATAGAAAAGTTCTAGAAAACATTGGGCATATATGGAACATCCCCCAGAGTTAAAAGGTAAATGGCTGCTGGAACAGATAGCATTGTTTAGTCAGAAGTTTTCAGCCCCATTCACAACCTCTGAACTCTCCAGGGCTCTCTTAACTATGTTTCCATTGGTAGGTGAGGAATATGCACCAGAGATTTGTGGCCTAAGACTGCCAAACACATCTTTGTTAGTGGAAGGAAAATCCACCCTTCATTTATTTCCTCCTGAATATTTTATCTTGGTATATACTTCATGCTGCTTTCTTGTGTGAGGCATAAGAGTTGGTCTCAAAATGGTTTCACTCTTTGGGCCTACTGTCAGTCAGCAGCAGGCCATTCTGACACGCAGATTGAAAAGTTACTCATAAGTCACCATTTGCTAGATAAATGGTGAACCTAAATTAAATTCCTTATTGCGAATTTAGCTCTGCCTTTTCTGAAGAACCTGGTTCTACTGATAACAGGGTCTCAACTATTACAAAAATTCCGGTCCGTCAAGATTCCCAAAGACTTAGACCCTCCTTGGGGACTCAGTTACTATGGAGAAAGAGATGTGTCCAAGCACATTTATCCCATGTTTGAGTTTGTTTGGATCTGCATTTTTTTTTTTTTTTAGGTAGAGGGAAGACTTTGTTAAGCCACAGACCAGCCTGAATAAAACATGGTATTAAGATTAGCTGAGAGGAAAATAAAGAAAAATATATTTTCTAAATTATAAGTGGTCCCAGGAAAATACCGATAAAGTCAGAGGAAAGCTGTAGAAGGCAAGGTCCACCGAAGAAATGGACAGCAAGGATCATTCTAGGCACGTGCATTGAATGAGTCCCTGAGATACTGGGCAGCAGTGGAAACGGCACTGGGCAAAGAAAAGTTGGGATTGAACCCCCCCGCTTTCCACTGTGACTCCCTCAGTCAGTGTCTGAAACGTAAGTGGTGACTGCTTTGTATCCAAGGTTGTGTTAGGAATAGAAATATACAGGGTTGCATCTGCTTCCCACCTTCTGAGCTTAATAGGAGCTCAAATATATATCATCCTTGAATCTTCTAAGAATATACTTTTTAGTATAGGTTCTTCTAGTTGGTTGATTATAGATCTCCCTGAAGATGTGTTTTCTACTGAGATGGTTCTCCTTTCTCAACTGCAACAAAATAAGATGCTGGAAGTTTCATGAAAAAAAAAAAGAAAAAAGAAAAAAAAAACAGTTTACCTGTATAGTACTCTAGATTTCATCTTTAGCTGTGCATGGAACCCAGAAGAAATGAATTCCCTAGAGTCGCCCAAACATATACGAGTCTGTTTTAAACTTCTTTGCCTTTGTGGATGCTGTTCTTTCTGCCCACGAAGCTCTGCAGCCCGCCTCTTCCCCTGCCATCCCTCAAGTCCTGCTCAGTCTTCAAACTCTTCCTGTAGATCCTGAGGCCCCTCTCCTTCTGACTATAGTCCTGTAGCCAAATATCCTGCATGTGGTTCCTTAAACACTTCAAGGCCATTGCCATTTAAGGGCTTTGTCCTGACTGTGCTCTCTCTGTAGGAATGGTCACTCCCTCATCTTCACATGGGAGCTTTCTTACTGCTCTCTAGATCGCCACAAAAATGTCACTTCCTAGAGACACTTCCCCTGTGACCCACTCTAAAGGGACCACCTAGGGGATTTCTTTTACATCACAGGGATTTTTTACATCACCCTCTTTCAGTTATCCGCATAGCATGTGTCAATATTGGACATTCTGCCTTTTTCACGTATTGGCTTGCTTATTGTTTCCCCCGACTAGATTGTAAGTTTCACAAGAACAGGGACACGTCAGCCTTTGGGACAGCTACGTGCCTAGTCCTGGACTAGTGCCTCACACATAGCAAAACTCTTAGGGGAATGTGTTGAGAAGTGACTGCCTTTCTGAGCATATGAATGAAGGAAGTCTCAGTCCAAAAATTCCTTGCTTAAGGGAGCTGTCTTGGAGCCCCCATTTCCTCCTAGGATATGCCATATACCCTCCTTTTTGCTCCCCTCTAATCCTAGGCACAATTCTCAGTCACTCATACAGTGTGTTGGAGAAGCTTTTATTGACCATTGAGCACATGCCAGAAAACATCTCAGGTGCTGGGAATACAAAAACAAACCAGTCGGACCCTTTTCTTGTGAAGCTTCCAATATCACTGGGGGAGGTGGATAGTAAACAGCAAATCTCCAGTAGTGGTGGATGCATTCTATTGAGTAAATGCTTTTACGAAAAGTAAGACAGGATAAGGGGGTTAGGGAGTGCCAGGTAGACAGAGAAGGGCTCAGTGATAGGCAACTTTGAGCAGAGATCGGTAGAAAGTGATGGAGCACATCAGGCAGGTGCCTTGGTAGGAGAAATCCAAGCATAGGCAACCAGGAAAAGGTTCTGAGGGGGGAGCATCTTTAGAATATTCTAGGAACAGTAAAGAAGCCACATGTGAGTGGAGTGGAGTAAGAGAAATAATCTCAGGGGGCCCCTGGGTGGCTCAGTGGGTTATAAAGCCTCTGCTTTAGGCTCAGGTCATGATCCCAGAGTCCTGGGATTGAGCCCCACATCAGGCTCTCTGCTCAGTGGGGAGTCTGTTTCCTCCTGTCTCTCTACCTACTTGTGATCTCCATCTGTCAAATAAATAAATAAAAATCTTTAAAAAAAAAAAAAAGAAAGAAAGAAAGAAAGAATTTCAGGAGAGGCCATCCAATTCAGATCACGTGGGACCTTATGGGCCAAGATTAAGGACTTAGAACTGTACTGAGTAAGAAGGGAGAGGGGGACATTATAGGACTTGTGTTCAAGAGAACACAAGTCCTATAAGAGAACACAAGTCACTCAGGCTCTGTGAAGGGACTGGTATGGGGGCAGGGAATGGTAGAAGTAGGAGGGTAGCACAGCTTAAGAAGTGATCATGATGTGGACTAGAGCCAGTGTTGGAGAGAATGAGACCTCTGGTGAGGCAAAGTTTTCATCACCTGTCTCTAAGGTCTCAAAGTCCTTAGGACTGGAATTGTGTCTTATTCAGTGTATCCCCGTGGTGGGTCCAGTGTCTGGCGCCCAGCAGACCCTTGAGTTAAATAGTATCGAATTGGTAGACTATGGAGTTACATTTGACACAAGGCCTTCTAATGTTGTTGTCTCGGTAAGCCTGTCAGGCAGGCTCTTCTCTAGTGTTTCCTTAACTTTTTCATTTTTAAACGAAAATACTTAACGAGAAAGCTAAACAGACCATCAGATTATGAACTCGAGGTAATTGTGTGTGTGATTACACACACAGTTGTCGCTCAGAGACAGAAACACCTGAATGGGAGGACCAGCAAGCACCCTCAGAGCAGAGAACACACATGGCTTCAGAAAATACAGGGTTTTTAATCAATATGGTGTTTGACGTGGCTGTGTTCAGTTAATGCCCTTGGTTACAGAGAAGAGGATAGAAAGGGAGAACAAAGGGAATAAAATGCAAAAAATACTTACAGACGAGGGCAAAAAACAGATGATGCAGGACCTAGTAAATAAAGGACTGGGAATGTGAGCCCCAGGTGCACCCACTCTTGCTTGCTGAGGTTTCTGCTCCATTTCTGCTGCCGGGACTCTGCTCTAACCCTCGTGGCTTCAAAAATTAGATACATGAAAAGCATCTTAGCTTGTTCTCTACTTATCACCAAATGGTTATAAGTTGTTGAGGAAGAGACTAGTTCTCACTTATTCATAAGTCTCCAGGGCCTGAAAGAGTGTTTATTATTTAGTGGGGTTTAGTGAAAGTGTGTTAAGCAGAACAGCCCCCATCATCGCCCTGCTTGAGTTTTTCTATACATCACACCAGAGCAATCTTGACTTAAATGTCATGTTGTCCATTCCTTTCCTTAAAAGCTCTTAATGGCTCCCTGCTGCCTACGGGGCTCCCTCTTTACTGTGACTCAGCCGTCTGTCCAAGTTCATCTCCCTTTCTCCCCCACACAAGCATGCGCTCCAAGCCTGCCCTCTTGGAGAACATCTCATGGATCACTCATTCTAGACTTTCTCATCAGAAAAGACCGAGACTTTCAGAAAGTCTTGGTCAGTTAAGCATCTACTTTTGGCTCAGATCATGATCTCAGAGTCATGGGATCGAGCCCCGCGTTGGGCTATGTCCTCAGTGGGGAGTCTGCTTCTCCTTCTCTCTCTGCCCTTCTCCCCACTCATGTGCACACGCATGTGTGTGCTCTCTTTATCTCTCAAATATATAAAATCTTCAAAAAGAAAAAAAAAGGTAACTTTTTTCTTCCCCACCCCTCCCCCAACCTCAAAATCCAGCTCAAGGCCTAGCTTTCCCAAAAAGTCTTTTTCAATTTCCAGATATCTCCCTCCTTCTACTCTGTGAACTCATAATTCCACCCCACCCAACCCTCACTGGTAATCTGACTCCCGAGTAAACCCAGTTAGGACAGGAACCTCTAACAGGGGGTGCTTGACTGAGCTGGGCACTTACGGCACATCCATTTTGAAAGTGGTTTTCATTTGAGTTGAGCCTTTGAGCTCTGTCATTCCTTAAGAACACCTTCCGATAGCCAGCTTCTGTAGGGGTACATAGGATTTATCCTTCATCAACCCATTCCTTTTTCTTCACTTCACATCCAGTAAACCCTGGGTTTTTTCCATCCTCAGACCCCCAGTGAGAAGGCTGTCTTATCCCTGAGCTAGTGTCTGTGAGCGATCCCAGTGTTTGCCTCTCCCGCTCTCTCCCTCCAGAGCTACGTGAAGAGACTTCTCTGGTTTTGGAATATTACTGTATCTGAAATGGTGGAAACCATCCTTCTCCCTTTTCCCAGTCTCTCCATTATTACCGTTTTCCCGTCTTCCAAACTTCACCATCTTGGCTTCTAGTGCATTCTTCACCCTTTACAATCAACAAACTGCCAGTTCCTGTTGATTTACCTGCCACAGTGTTTCTTCAAGTTCACCTTTTCTTCCCATTTCACAAGGCTCTGTCTTTACTCAGCCTTGCATTTCTTAATAGCGGAATGACTATGACAACCTTTTCCTGATCTATCCCTCCCTGGGTGCTTTGTCTTCTGGGCCAGCCTATACACAGATGCTCGAATCCCTTCGCTTAAGCAGTATTTACCAGATTTAATTCATTCTTAGATGTATTTTTTTTTCACATTTTTGCTTGTCAGAAATAGAATCCATCTTACAAATAAATGGTGCGTCGTAGTGTAATTGACAGTGCATTTCTTTTTTTAGTGGGACATACAATATTGGAGCAGCCTGCAACTGATGTTTGCAATTCAATAAAATACAGCACATTATGTCATGATGGGAGTTAGTGGAAACAGTGTGTGCTTTTCTGTTAGACTAGGATTCGAATGCTGGGTTTGCAAATTAGCAGTTCTGTGACTCCGGGCAAACTGCTTGATTTCTTTGACACAGCTGACCCTTCTGTAAAATGAATGGGATAGTGTTTATCTTCCAAGATCATTATGAGAAGCCGTGAGATTACACAAAGCACCTGGCACATGGAAGACACAGCCAATGTTAATTTGTCACTGCCTCTTGCCTTTTTAAGTCTTTTCTCCTGATGAAGAACCCAGTGTAATGAAATTATTTATGTGCATTTTTCTTTTGTGTTTCTGAGTACAGCAGAAGACCTCTGACCAAAGGCATCTATCTGTCTGAGGGGTGCTTAGTGTCTAGTGCAGAAGGAATATAAGTGGGGAGAATATTTAAGAAATCTTGTAGCACGTACGAGAAAGACAAAAACCTTAAAGGTCAGGCTGTTGGCTTGAGAGAAGGTCTCGCTAAATTCTTTTAATCATTTCCTTAGCACATCAAGCAGTACCATAGGACTCTGAGCCTGGAGATCTAAAATACAGAGAAAAAGGCCCCATTTATCCATAAGGCAGAGCCAGAACCTACCCCATGTAGTCCCTGGGAGATGGTAGAAGGAGAGAGAAAGACAGAATCAGTAGAAATTCTTCTCCTTTCCTTACTCTGAGATCTGCTTCAGAAAAGAGGCTGGGCGTAGATTAATGAAAATAAGTGGGTAGATAGGTAGCTCTAAGGGCATCGTGCCTCCGCCATCTACTTAGAACTCCAGAAAGATATGGTCGTACAGTAACATTCCCCCCAGCACACCACCTGTGCCAACAGGCCCAGCCATAGCATGGCCACAGCAGCAAGCAACCAGAGGTTTAACTTCCCCAAGGTCCCTTCAGTTATCATGTGTTGCATATGCCAAGCGTAGAGGCAGCGTTAGTCCCCGTGACCAAGAAAAGTGGCTACAAAAAAGGTCTGTGGTTAATAAACTAGACAGAGCAGGGGACCAAGGCCTGGGGCGGCCCATCTGCAGCAGGAGAAGGGCGCCTGGCTTGGCCACTGAGCAGTCCGGGCTCTGACCAAGCTGAGAGGGAAAGACCAGTCCATGGCCGGCAACCGCCCCAAGTCCAGCCATGATGCCAGTGACCAGTTTGGGGGGACTGTGCCCAAAAGCTCCATCCTTTTCCCTTCAGGATCTGAGGTCATCTGGAGATCACCTTAGGGAAAAAGAAGCAGAGGAACAGGGAAGCCTGGTCTTTTGAGAGACTCAGCATTTTGACTGAGGTGAGAATAAGCACTTACTAGAGTCCTTGAAAACTTAGTTCAGACTTAGGTTTAGACTGGATAGAACTGAGAGTTCTTTGTCCTACGAGCCAGAGGGTGGCGACTCGGACAGGAGGCGCAAGCTCATCTTACACAAAATTAAGAAGCCGCATTCTCCCCGGGCATCCAAGTCACAGGTTAAGTGAAATCCCATGAGTCTTCCGTGAGCTTCACCTTGGAAATGATTTCTAGATTTGAACAGCCGCTTGCTTTCACAGCAAAGGTCCGTCAACAGCTCCTGGGCCACAGCCCTCTGAATCTGTCAAGCCCCATCTCTTCCTCTGTTCTTTTTTCCTTCCCTTTCTGCGTGTTCACAAATGTCCAAATGCCTTTTGCCTCCTGCATTGACAGAACACTTCCTGGGCTTTGTAATTGACAGGCTCTGTTGGGACGCCCTTGGTCTGTTCTCCACATTGTCAACTCATGGCCCTGTTCCATTTCCTGTTAATCAAATGCGTGCTTTTTTCCTGAAGCGAGACACAGATCCTCTCATTGAATCACACGTCGTTTCGCTCAGGCCAGCACTTCAATTTGTCTCACTCACTCCACATTTCTCTTCCGTCCGTCAGCGCCTGGGCAGGTCTTAACCGAGTTGATATTCTGTGGAAGTACGGTAAGCGTGTGACATCACCCTTCTCCCCTCTGGGAGCCAGTTGGTGGAAAGGGGGAAGGAAGATTGATAGAGACCGGAAAGGCAAGGAAAGCAGAATGTCATAATTGACCTCCACTGCTCCAGTGTGGTCGAAAGTGTTGGCTCGTTCTTTCTGCAGCATGGGACAGCTCTTCTGGGATTCTCACACCTCACTTCCCTAGAGTGCACTATTGTTCCTCCTTTAGTCGGGTGCCCAGATAATCTTCTGCCTAATATTTCTCCTAAATATAGAGCACTGGCACTGTAGGGAGCTCCGGAATTTACTTGGAGGACCTCTACTTTGCTGAACATTTCATTCTGCTAAATTGTGGCTGGCTGATTACCGAAGGCTGGAAATGACCCAAGAAGATTAGTCCTTCAGTAAACAGAACGAGAGATCCTCATTTGCAGGTGACATTTAAGTGTCCCAGTTGGGTACAATCACTGAGAAGCCTTTCTCAGATTCTTAACATGAGGCAGCTCTTTCTTTCCATCCTCATTTTTTTATTTCTTACAGCAGGGAGAGGAGACCTTGAACGAGACCGCACAGTGAAAAGAGCACTCATTAAAGAGATCTGCTTCGTCAATAAGTAGTTAACGAACCATCGAAAAAGTAACTTCAGCTCGGTTTTCTTTAAAACAAAGTGCCTTTTGTACTTGATCTCTGATTTCTCTTGGCTGCCACAATTACGGTGCCGTGACCCTGTCATCTCCATTTGGACAGGCTATCATATTTCTGTCTTTACGGGGGTGAGGGGAGTGTTCTGTCTAAAAGGCTCTCTTCTCCAAAGAGCAGTCTCCTATGCATTTAACCTTCGAGTCCACATTTCCTCACTGATGTCTACCAGCAGGTCCCCAGGGCCAGATTTACGTGATGGTCCCATGGGCCCTCTGCACTAGGCAGAGTTGTGGGCACAGTGGATGTACCCTACTATTAAAAACAAGCCTAGTCCTGGAGTCGTGAACCATGGTGACCAGGGTGCCACTGGCTGCAAAGGAAATGTGGGGTGACCTGGGCATGCGCAGTGGGAGGCTTCATCAGACCTCAAGGCCTCAGGACAGCTACTGAGGAGCTGATGTCTGAGCTGAATCCTGAAGAATGGGTAGATGGCGATGCCCACATGGAAAAGAAAATTGCAAACAGAAGGAACCAATTTTCATAGGTAAATTTGGGAAAGACCTTCAAAATTATGTTGTAGTCACTGCCTGCCAGGCACGTATCCTGAGTGCTGTGTGTCCATTAACGTTCCATCATTGCCGTGAACCTCGTCGGTAAATTCCATCTCCTCCACTTTATTGTGTGAGGATGCTTCGAAGTACAGAAATCAATCACAGCTGGAGATCTCGCAGCCAGTAAGCGGCGGAGGCAGGATCTGAACCAAGGCTGCGTGGGTCCCACAGTCCAAGCCCTTAGTCACTGCGTCAAGAAGCCTCTTGCGTTTATGCACTCCCAAAATGTATGTGGTTAGGAGCAGGTGTGTAAGTGTAAGCATCTGTGCAAATATGTGTGCGTGTATGAATGTATGGGCATCTCAGTGTATATTTATACACATGTGAAGAGGTTATCTGTAGCTAGAGCATGAACAGTGAGGGAGAACATGATAAGAAATGAGACTAGGGAGTTAGGTAGGGTCTAGGTCAGGGTGGCTCTCAAAAAGCAGGTCAGAGATTCTAAATCTGTCTTCAGGTTGATGGCCTGCAGAGGAAACACCATGAAGTTAGTAGCCCAGGTTCAAATCCCATGTCTGCTCCTTCCTACTTCTGGGACTTGGGACAAGTTACTTCTCTGTGCCTCAGCATTTTCATTTATGAAACAGAGATAATCTTCCTGTCTCCTTCATAAGTTTAAGGAATAAAGAAGTTACTCTACGCAGTGTCTGGTAGAGTAAGAGGAAATCTTAGCTCTGGTGATGGGATCTGCATTTTAAAAAGTTCCTCTGCCTCAGTGTAGTGCATGGAGTAGAAAGAGCAAGGGGACAAGCAGGGAGGGAGGGACCGGCGGGGGTCACGGTAGGAAGACCCGCACAGGTGCGCTCAGAGGGGCATTCGGAAACAGCCGTTGCTGAAATCCCAGTGGCGGGAACAGAGCCAACTCTGGGCTTTTCTCTCAGGCGCATACTTGTGGCAGGTGTGCTGCCCCTGAAGGACGCTGGTCCCCGGGTACTGTTGCCTTGTGGAGTGAGCTTCTCCAGCTTATTCTCAGCACAGATGCATGAACAGTGGCCTCTGGCTTGTGGCTCTTTCTCTGCCCTGAATGACTCCTCATACCCTCCCCTCTGCCTCCAGGTTCATTAGGCCTAGAAGGTCACAGCCCCTGCCTTACTTAGTCCATGATTTAGTTTTCTTTACTGTCACATTATAACATTTAGGACTGCCCAGAGGCTATCTCCCAGGCCACATGGGCCTCAGGTGTGAGCTGCTAGCTGTCATCACAAGGCTTTGGTTGAAACATCCCACATCATACTGTTTGGACCTTTCCTGGCGATTGTGTCTCGGCCCAGCCCATCCTCCCTGGGCTGGGTTTAGCACCTGAATTTCCCGGAAGAGTCCCATTTTAGTCACGTTCCCATAAATCTTGGTCCTGTATCTCATGAGCAAAAGAATAATTGCAACATGACCTGAAGTCAGTATTTGCTGTTATTCCAGTAGAAGTATGACCTTGGGTGACGCGGAGCGGAAGAGGGTTCGAGAGAGAGAGAGAGAGAGAGAGAGAGAGAGAGTGTGTATGTGTGTGTGTGTGCGCGCGCGCATGCCCTGTGCATTTCAGGGAAGTCATTCTAACCAGAGTGAGAATTACCACACCTCACCACACCAAACCATACCTTATCTCACCCCTGGTAAATAGTAGTCTGTAGTTCAAGTCTCCTCCCTGTTTATCTTCTCCTCTCCTATAAGATGAACATTCTAGCAACAGGACACAACTAAATCAAAATCAAATCAGTGCTGTATTGACCTTGAGAGTTATGTCCACCGCACAGTAATGTTGCCCGCATTCACAGCTTCTGACCTGTTGTGTGTTCTTTTGCATATTTTTAGTGATGGCACATTCAAATCCTTTTAAGAACAGGTTTGATTTTTTGAAAGCATGAAAGGTTTTTTCAAGGGCATGTCTTACCATGCAAAGGCCAATAGGCTGGGAAAATACCGTTGTTAATAAAAACAAATCTAACAATATGGTGACAAGAGGTTTTTTTGTTTTGATTGTTTTTTTTTTTCGTATATATACAAAATGAGATAATTCCTCCAGAAGAAATTGTGGGGCAGTGACAGAATCACTGCAACAGATAGATGAGTAGCTCCTGCTGGAATAACTTTGAGAAACAGCGTTCCTTTCAGTACTGCGTTTATTCAAAAACAAAATCAGTCACATCTCCTCTGTAGTTAGATTTTTGTTTTGCATTCAGGTGGTGTCTTCTTATAGCATGAAAAAATCAAGAAGGAAAATATTTTGGAAAATACTTAAATTCAAAGGCTCTTTCTGAAGAAATGATAGTGCGAAGCCGTTAATTCAAACTTGACCCTTTTTGTGGGGGGAAGGGAACATGAAGTCATTATTTGTTTCTTACAGGTCACTTTATTGCTCGCTTGGTAATCTGGGTATTTAAATGGCTTGTCTGATTCAGGTGGCAAAATTTGTTAGAGCTTTTATTTGCCGGCTTTTTTTGTTTTTTCCTGACGCATTCAGCCCATGATAATCATGATAAATTAGCCTCCCTAAGAATATTTTAAAGCAAGTTCGATGGTTTTAAGTAAAAAAAAGATAAAATCAAATTACTTTCCTGAGTGTTTATACTTAATGATGAAATAAGTAAAGGCACATAAAATGTGCTGTCAACAAGTTAGTATTCCAATAAATAGTAAATTAGATTCAGTGTCTGCAGTGCCTGGACATTAGGCTAAAAGCTAAACTTAATTTTTGTAAGTATATAATAAATCTTGTCTTGTTGAGCCCTTCGGATTCTAGCCGCTTTTTGCCAGGTATTGATTATGTGGATATATAGCAGATTTGCTTGCCCGAAATGGTGTTTCGTGTTGCATAAGTTAGATGTTTCATTTATTTATTTCCTCTCTGCCTTCACGGTTGCTTGATTTTATCCTTTTTCATCATTTTCTCCCCATAAAGACATTTGAGAAGGAATAATTTAAGGGAGAAAAGCTGGACACAGGAGGACATTTAAACAAAGTGACCAGAGTCCGGAGACATGGAATTAGAAAGGCCTGGACAAGGGCCAGGGTGACCAAACTTGACGGAAGTAACAGGTGCAGAAACTATTGCAAAAGACTCCCATTGGTGGCAGATAAATCACGTGACCCTTAGGCTTCTGTTTTAAAATATTGTTATGATTTTTATCCCGGTCATTTGTTCCACATATATTTAGTTAGATGTTATGGTTCACTCTCAATATGCTAAGTGCTTGATTCACACATCTGTTCCTGCACTCAGTTCTGCCAGAGGAGGGGATTATAAGACCTGTAGAAAATCACAATACTCCATAGATATACAAAGTGTCATTGAGATGTCATTGTATGTTCCCAGTTGTATAAGCATTATGATTTTATAACATTGTCATCACTTCAAAAAGAAATCCCGTGCCTTTCGGCTATCACTCTCAAATGGGCGTATTCCTCTTCCTCCTGGCTCTAGCTGAGCACTGATCTATTTTTTGTCTCTGTAGATTTGCATGTTCTAGATATTTCATATGCATGGAGTCATACAACAGATTCCTTTGTGACTGGCTTCTTTCACTAAGAATAACATTTTCAAGTCTCATCCATATCGTATAGCATCAGTATATGACTACTTTTTATTGCTGAATAATATTCCACTTATGGATATGCTACATTATATGTATCCATTAATCACTTGATGGAAATTTGGACTGTTTCTGCTTTTTTAAATATTATGAATATTATTGCTGTGAACATTCCTGTGCAAGTTTTTGTGTAGACCTCATGTTTTCCTTTATCTAGGAGAACTGCTAGATCACATGGTAACTCTGTTCAGCTATTTGAGGAACGGCCAGGCTGTTTTCCAAAACAACCACACACACATTTTATAATCCCACCCACAGTGGAGGATGTTGCTGCACATTTTCATTAACACTTATTATCAGTCTTGTTCATGATAGCCATCCTAGTGAAGGCCTAGCTTATTGCGGTTGACTGGCATTTCCCTGGTGACTGAGGACACCGATCACCTTTTCATGTGTTTATTGGCCATCCGTGTATGTTCGTGAAGAAATGTCTACTCAGATCTTTTGTCCATTTTCAATCAGGTTGTGCTCTTATTCTGGAGTTGTAGGAGCTCCTTATATATCCCAGATGCAATGCTATTATCAAATAGGGTCCCCTTTTTACTTTCTTGATAGTGTCTCTTGAAGCATGAAACTTTAATTTTGAGGAAGTCCAATTTATCTCTCTTTATCTTTGATTGCCTGTACGTTGCTGTCCTAGCTAAGAAACCATTGCCAAATCCAGGTTCACAAAAATTTGCCCCTGTTTTTTGTAAATTTAGTTTTACAGTTTTAATTCTTAAATTCATATCCGCAATCTATTTCAAGTGGTTTTTACATATAGTGGGAGGTACAATGTCAGATTTCATTCTTTCGCATGTGGATATCCAGTTGTCCCAGTACCATCTTGAAAAGACGAGTCATTCCTCATTGAACTGTTTTGGCACCCAGGTTGAAATCTTTGACCAGCAGTGTGAGGATTTTCTTCTGGATTCTCAATTTAATTCCACTGAATATCCTTATGCCAGTATCATACTCTCTTAATTATTGTACCTTGGTAATGAATTTGAATCTGGAAGTGTGAGTCCTCCAATTTTGTTCTTCTTTTACAAGATTGTTTTAGCTCTCCAGCATCACTTGAATTCCCATATGAATTTTAAAACCAGCTTGTCAGTTTCTGTAAGTAAGCCAGTTGGGAGTTTTGTAGTGATTGCCCTGAATCTAAAGATTAATTTGGGAAGTATGGCCATCTCAGGCTCCCAGTTCATTTACTTGGGATGTCTTCCAGTTCCTCAGATCATCTTCAGTTTCTTTCAGTAGTGTTTTGTAATTTCAACAGTATGACTTTTACATTTCTTATGATAAATCTGTTCCTAAGCTTTTTATTCTTTCTGATGGTCTTTTAAATGGAATTGTTTGCTCATTGCTAATGTGCAGAAGTACATTTGATTTTTGTATATTGTATATACAGGATCTTGTATCCTGCAACCTTGTTCAACTCATTAGTTCCAACATTGTTTTTTGTTTGTTTGTTTTTTAAGATTTTATTTATTTATTTGACCGAGAGAGAGATCACAAGTAGGCAGAGGGGCAGACAGAGAGAGAGGGGGAAGCAGGCTGACTCCCCAATGAGCAGAGAGCCTGATGCAGGGCTCGATCCCAGGACCCTGAGATCATGACCTGAGCCACAGGCAGAGGCTTAACCCACTGAGCCACCCAAATGCCACACTGAGCCACAGAGGCACCTCCCCCCAACAATATTTTTAAAGATTTTACTTATTTATTCTAGAGAGAGAATGAGAGTATGCAAGTGTGGATAGGAGGATAAGGAATGATAGAGGGGGAGAGCGAGGAAGAGGGAACGAATCCCAAGCTGATTCCACATTGAGCATGAGCCCAATGCAGAGCTCAGTCTCACGACCCCAAGATCATGGCCCATGCCAAAACTAAGAGTCAGACACTAACCAGCTAAGCCAGCCAGGCACCCTTAGTTCTAAAACTTTTTAGTTACTTTCTTAGGATTTTTAATATATAAGATTGTGTCATCTATGAATAAAGATAGATGTACTTCTTCCTTTCCTATCTGGATGGATTTTATTTCTTTTTTTCTTTTCTTTTTTTTTTTTTTTTTTTTTTTTTTTTTGCCTAATTGCCCTGGCTGGAACCACCAATGTAGTGATGAGTATAAGTGGTGAGATTGAATAGCCCTCTCTTGTTCCTAGTCTTAAGGGGAAAGCTTTCATTTTTTATTAAGTATGCTGTTAGATATAGTTTTTGTTGTTTTGTTGTTTTTGTTTTGTTTCCACATATGCCCTTTATTCAGGTTGAGAAAGCTAATTTCTGGTCCTCGTTTTTTGTGTTTTCATCACAAAAGGGTGTAAGATTTTGTCAAATGTTTTTTCTGTCTGTTAAGATTGACCATTTGGTTTTTGCCCTTTATTCTTTTGGTATATAGTGTGTTACATTAGTTAATTTTCCGATACTAACCCAATTTTGCATTCCTGGAGTAAATACCCCCTAGCTGTGTTATATAATACTTTCTATATCCTGCTGGATTAGGTTTTCAAGTACTCTTGAATACACTTGAGGATTCTAGTATCCTCTCCTTTTGTTTTATATTCATGAGATATTGCTCTGTCATTTTCTTATATTTTTATCTGTCTTTGGTACTAGGTTCATATCGGTCTCATAGTTGGGAAGAAGTTGGGAACTGTTTCTCTCCTTTCCTAATTTTTAGAAGATACTGAAGAATTGGTAGAATTCACCAGTGTATCCATCTGGGCCCATGCTTTCCTTTTAAATCACTATTTAATCGCTTTTCTCATTTTTGTTGACATTTTTTTGTTCTCTCTTGAGTCTATGTGACTCATCTCTCTCCAGGTGTTTGTCCATTTCATCTAAGTAATCTAATTCAATGACATTCAGTTATTCATAATCTCTAATAATTTTTTATTTCTATAAGGTTAGTAGTAATGACCTCTTTCACTCATGATTTTGGTAATGTGAGTCTCTTTCTTTTTTAAGATTGTATTTATTTGTGAGAAAGAGCACGCACAAGCAGGGTGAGTGGCAGGAGAGGAAGAAGCAGGCTCCCCACTGAGTAGGGAGCCCAGTGTGGGTGTGATCCCAGGAGCCTGGGATTATAATCTGAGGCAAAATCAGAGGCTGAACCAACTGAGCCACCCAGGCATCTCTTCTCAGTTTTTTTTTTTTAAATCCAGCTAAAGTTTTGTCCATTTTGTTTTCTTCAAAGAACCAACTTTTGGTTTCATTGATTTTTTTTTCCTATTGGTTTTTCTATTCTCTATTCTCTGTCCAATAATGTCCATTATCTATTATTTCCTTCTGCTAGCTTTACCTTGCTTTTCTTTCTCTATTGTTTTTTTTAATTTTAAATTCAATTAGCCAACTTATTGAACATCATTAGTTTCAGATGTAGAGTTCAGTAATTTGTCAGTTGCATGTAACATCCAGTACTCAACACATGACATGCCCTCCTTAATGCCCACTACCCAATTACCCCATTACCCCACCTACCTCCCCTCCAGAAAGCCTCTGTTTCCTTCCTATATTAAGAGTCCCTCGTGGTTTGTCTCCCTCTCTGATTTCTTACCATTCCATTTTACCCTCCCTTCCCCTATATCATCTATGCTGTTTCTTATATTCCACATATGGGTGAAACCATATGACAGCTGTCTTTCTCTGATTGACTTTTTTTGCTCACCATAATACTCTCCAGTTCCATCCACATCCATGTAAATGCTAAGTATCCATCCTTTCTGATGGCTGCATATATTCATTGTTGATGTATATACCACATTTTCTTTATCCACTCATCTGTCAGTGGACGCTTTGGCTCTTTCCATAGTTTGGCTCTTGTGGACACTGCTGCTATAAACATTGGGGTGCAAGGGCCCCTTCAGATCACTACATCTGTATCTTTGGGGTAAATACCTGTAGTACAACTGCTAGGCTGTAGGGTAGCTCTGCTCTTAACTTTGAGGAACCTCTATAGCATTTTCCAGAGTAACTGTACCAGCTTGTATTTCCACTAACAACGTAAGAGGGTTCCCCTTTCTCCACATCCTTGCCAACATTTGTTATTTCCTGACTTGTTAATTTTAGCCTTCTGATTGATGTGAAGTAGTGTCTAATTATGGTTTTGATTTGTATTTCTCTAATTTCAAGTGGTGTGGAACATTATCTCATGTGTCTTTTGGTCATTTGGATGTCGTCTTTGGAGAAATGCCTGTTCATGTCTTCTACCCATTTCTTGACTGGATTATTTGTTTTTTGGGTGTTGAGTTTGATAACTTCTTTATAGATCTTGGATACTAGCCCTTTATCTAATATGTAATTTGCAAATATCTTTTCCCATTCCATAGGTTGCCTTTTAGCTTTGTTGATTACTTCTTTTGCTGTGCAAAAAATTTTTATCTTGATGAAGTTCCAGTTGTTCATTTTTGCTTTTGTTTTCCTTGCCTTTGGAGACGTGTCTAACAAGAAGTTACTGTGGCCAAGGTTGAAGAGGTTGCCGCTGGTATTCTCTAGGATTTTGGTGGATTCCTGTCTCACATTTAGGTCTTTCATCCACTTAGAGTTTATATTTCTCTATGGTGTAAGGAATGGTCCAGTTTCATTTTTCTGCATGTGGCTGTCCAATTTTCCCAACACCATTTGTTGAAGAGACCGTGTTTTTTCTTTTCCTTTTTCTTTCTTTAAGATTTTACTTATTTGACGGAGAGATAGAGAGCACAAGTAGGCAGAGTGTCAGGCAGATGGAGAGGGAGAAGCAGGCCCCCTGCTGATCAGGGAGCCTGACATGGGGCTCAATCCCAGGACCCCGGGATCATGACCTGAGTTGAAGGCAGCTGCTTAACCGACAGAGCCACCCAAGCACCCTAAGACCATCTTATTTCCATTGGCTATTCTTTCCTGCTTTGTCACACAAAGATTAGTTGACCGTAGAGTTGAGGTTCCATTGCTGGATTCTGGGTTTTGGTCCATTGATCTATGTGTCTGTTTTTGTGCCATAAGCATACTGTCTTGATGATTACAGCTTTGTAATAGAGCTTAAAGTCTGGAATTGTGACGTCATCAGCTTTGGTTTTCTTTTTCAACATCTCCTGACTATGTGGGTTTTTTTCTGGCTCCATACAAATTTTAGGATTATTCATTCCAGCTCGGTGAAAAAACTTGATGGTATTTTGATAGGAATTGCATTGAATGCATAGATTGCTCTGAGTAACATAGACATTTTAACAATATTTATTCTTCCAATCCAGAGTATAGAATGTTTTTCTCTTTGTATCTTCCTCAGTCTCTATTGTTAAGGTATAAAGAGTATTGGTTTGAAAATTTTTTTTTAAGATTTTATTTATTTATTTGTCAGAGAGAGAGAGAGAGAGAGAGAGAGCACAAGCAGACAGAGTGACAGGCAGAGGCAGAGGGAGAAGCAGGCTGCTAAGCAAGGAGCCTGATGTGGGACTTGATCCCAGGATGCTGGGATCATGACCTGAGCTGAAGGCAACCGCTTAACCAACTGAGCCACCCAGGCGTCCAGAGATCTTTTTAGTATAGGTGGTTATGGCTATAAATTTCCCTCTAAGTACTACTGTAACTGCATCCCATAAGTTTGGGTATTTGTGTCTTTGTCCATCTCAAAGTTTTTTTTAATTTCCCTTGTGATTTCTTCTTTGACTCTTTGGTTAAGAGTATGTTGCTTTCCACATATTTATGAATTTCCCAAATTTCTTCATTACTGATTTTTAATGTCATTGCCTTATGTTCAGAGAACATACTTCATATCATTTAAAACGCTCTTAGTTTATTGAGGGTTGTTTTATGATCTGTGTTCTATCCTGGACAGTGTTTTATGTATACTTGAAAAGAATATATATTCTTTTGTTGGGTAGATTGTTCTATAAATATGCTAGATCTAGTAAGTTTATAATATTGTTCCAGTCTTCGACTTTTTAATTGATCTTCTTCATAGTCATTCTTTCCATTGTTGAATGTGAGATATTTAAGTCTCTAACTAATATAGTTGAATTGTCTGTTTTTCCTTCACTTCTGTCAGTTGTACTTAAGGTATTTTAAGACTGTTTTATATATACATTTATAATTTTTATATCTTTTTGATGAATCCACCTTTTCATCATTATAAAATTGTCCTTCTTTATCTCTTGTTACATTTTGTCTTAAAATCTCTTGGCTGATATCAGTAATCATGTGAGCTTTCTTATGGTTACTGCTTGCATGATGTATCTTTTTCCATCCATTTACTTTCAACCTATTTGAATCTAAAGTGTCTTGTCTATAGACTGCATAGGCATATAGTTTTAATCCAGTCTGACAATTTCTGCTTTTGTATTATGAGTTGTATTATGTATAATGAGTTGTATTATATTATGTATTGTATTATGTTATGTATTATGTGTAATGAGTTGTATTAACTCATTCACACTTAATGGTGTGAATATAGTTGGATTACATCTGCCATTCTACTTTTTTTCTCATATCTTCTGTGTTCCTTTTACTTTTTTGTTTCATGTTAAGTGAACATATTCTAGTGTGACATTTCAATTCCTTTAGATTTTCACTGTATGTTATTTTCTTCATAGTTATTTTAAGACATGTTGTATCAGAATCTACTTATAATTTATACCAACTTAATTCCAGTGAGCTATAAAAAGATTACTCCTTTATATCTCTACTCCCTTTTTGTGCTGTTGTTATATATGTAGCTTTTATATATGTTACAAATCTAATTATATTGTTATAATTCGATACTTTTAGGTGAGAGACGAACACGTATATATATTTATAGCTTTTGTGATATTATCCTTGATATCGTTTATGTTTACCATTTGTTTCTCTTCATCTGTTCTAAATCAGACCTTTCCTCAGGTATGTCCAAATGGTGTAGCCAAAAGGATGGAGAATAGGCTCTCTGAAGGATGGTCAGTTTGTGTGAGGCACAAATAAGAATTAGCATTCACGTTGCAGATTTGTGGGTTTGACAGTTTTTTGGCAGATGGCCAAAAATGTCTTGTTCTAGTGATCTCAGTAATTTACAGAACTGTCAAATTATGGTTTCCATGATGGGGACATGGTCTGTATCTGTGCTTTCCCCCATGAGAGTCAGTAGCCAAATGTGGCTATAAAGTACTTGAATTGATTTAAACTTCTATTTACTTTTAAATAGCCACAGCTACAGGCTGTCATATGGGACACTGAAGTTATCATCTCAGATAGTCCCTTCCTTGATAGTGTGGTTAAACCCTCTAAGGTAGATTAAAGGAAAGACCCCTCCCTCCCCCGCCGCAAGAGGATAGTTTCATTTATTATAAAACTTACGGACCAGACCATAGAAATATTTTTTAAGAAGTTGTTATATCTTTATCAGCCATCTAAAAACTCAAACGCAGATAGAGATCTGATGCAGACACAACCATGCAGGGCCATGGTCAAGAGATGTCCCTGAGATCGGCCTGGGGCACAAGGGAGGACCCATCCTCTGTGCTTCCATCTCCCTGAATGCCCGTGCCAGCCAGGAGTAAGGAAGGAAGGTTCTTTTTCTGCTTGTGGGAAACAAAGAAAGGAAATCTTCAAAGCTGCAATTGGAAACATTTACTTTATTTATGCAGAATAACCATTGAGTAAAGGGAATGAAACCCATATTGCTCTTCACAGCAGATTTTCAAAAGAGTGTGCTTGTAAATGTCTTTACAGACTCCCAGAATCCTCCCTTATAGTCTTTGAAGTAAGGAGATAGAAGATCCTATTATCCTCACTTCTCATTAAGGCATACCACCTTTCATTGTTTCCAATACATGGTTTTCAGACATGTATTGATGAAAGCCAAACTGCTTTCAGATGAAACAGACATAACCAAAATGTCTATCTCTGTGGAATAAAGCATCATAACAGGCTTTTTTAAGGTTTTTTTTTTATTTTTTTTTTTAAGAAAGTTTAATGTTTGCCTTTAGGTCAATATATATTAATTGCCATTGTGTTTTTTCCCTTCTCGTATATTTTTTTAGATTTTACTTATTTATTTGAAAGAGAGCATACAAGAGAGTGGGGAGGGTCAGAGGGAGAAGCAGATTCCCTGCTTAGGGAGTCCAATGTGGGGTTTTTGATGCCAGGACTCCAGGATCATGACTGAGCCTAAGGCAGACGCTTAACTGACTGGGCCACCTAGGCCCCCTGCTTCTCATATTAAGATACACAGTAATATTATAGACTATTTTTTTTGTCTCAAATAATGTGGTAACCATATTTCAGGTGCTTCCAAACATTTTTTTGAAATTCTTTTACCATTTCAATATAATGAAAGTCTGCCCCCGCAAAGCCTCTGACATTTAACATTTCATTTTCTCTGGGGCCATGTCAACAATATAATAAGGAACAAAAGAAATTATAATGTTCATCCCTAGCCCATCATGGGATGAAAAGAATATCTATTTGAACAGATCTTAAATATAATTTTCCCTCTTAAGGGAAAACATGCTGCAAAGAAAAGAGTTAAAAGTCACGTTAGCTTAACATTGTAAATAAGAATAAAACCCACAGGTAAATGAATTTTTCCTGCAGGTAAATTAATCCTGCCTCATCCTTTGGTTCCCAGGTCATAGATCTCTACTGGGGCATTGAGGAAGACGAATGGGACAGCCCAGAACTCCAGAAGACTCGCATGAAGCTGTTGGAGGATTGTTTGAAAACTTCTGCAGGTCCATGTTTTGTTGTGGGTATAAAAAAACTCATGCTTTATATGAAATTGTGGATGACTGTGAGAATTGTTGATGTGTGATTCGAAAGGGACTTTTAATTATTTTGAATGAGGAAAAAAAAAAAATACTGGCTTTTCTGTGTCTATTTAAAACCTTTAAACTGTTTCCTTGCCCTCAACGTGTGAGAACAAAACCTTCAGCCTTCCGTAAGCAGCACTGCAAATTAACGGTGAATAATTTGAAATGGTAATTGAAGGGATGACTGGGGTTTGACGACAACTCCCCCAACACCTTGTGATCAGCAGAGAGGATTACTGTGTCAGTCCACAGTGAGCAGCCTGATTTTCCTCATACCGGGTAATGTATTCGATCATAGCGTCTCCATGTCTTGACGCTAGAATTTTTGGCAATTTTTCAACACAGTGACTGAACCATTGTTAAAGTCTATCACCGTATGATGTCAAATCCAACAATAGGAAACAGTGCCCTGAGGGGTGAAAAATTTTGTCTTTGGAGTGATCTTCCAGCTACATGTTCATTAAAAGCTACAAATTAACAGATTTTTGAAGTGGAATATTATTTACCAAAGAATACCCACTCTTCTGTCTTAACACAGGGGTAGTAAGATAAGTAGGTCATTCTGTAGCAGGTGGTTGTATAAAACCATTGCCTGCATTTAGCTTAAGAAAGGACCTTATCCTGAATCCAAATAGATCTAGCAATTCATACAAAGTTTCCCCTCTCAACACAGGATGTCTGGAGGCAGATGGAGGAGCTTAAAATTACTGGTAAATGCTTCAAGGAAACTCTCCTACAGTTCAAAGCTAGATTTGGTGTCTACAAGAGTTTTTCATCTTTGTTTGCATATCTGTTAGGCTCTCCGTAGGATTAGGAAGACATGCTATCAGAAATCTGGCCAGTGGATAGGGAAGTTCTTACTGAGGATAACAAAGTGCATAAAAGCTCTGTAACATTTTTAGTATCAGTGTATAGGTCATTCACTTATTTACCTGCTACTTTTTGAATGCTGCTGGGCCAGGGGAGGCTCTTAGTGCTGGGGACAGGGTAGGCTGACCCTTGTGAAATGGTAATTTTGTGCACCACTTGGGATGTAACCTGAAATTTGAACTAAAACCCCCTGCTTTTCAGAGCTTGCTTGCATTCTTGTTGGGGTGGGGTCACAGGGAAAGGGCAGGCAAAAATGAAGGAAAGAAGGAAAACCGTAAGTGCTGTGGAGAAGACTACAAGAAGGAAGGAGAAGGCCTCACTGTTGCAGGAAGAGGAGTTGGGATCACGCTTGGCATGCTGAGGGAGCAGTATGGGCAGGAGGGGAGAGGACTGGAGAGGAGGTCCTGTCTTGGGCTTTAGTGTCATGAAGTGGGCTGCAGAGATTTTGCTTTCGGTGACCTGAGAAGCCACAGAGTGTTCTAAGAAGAGGACTGCAGTGATCTGATGTATTTCAAGGCCCACTGTGGCTATTGAGTGTAGGATAGAGGACAGAGCATGGAGCCCCCTTGGAATGCTAATGCAGAAAACCCAGAGAAAACAGATGGCTTTGGGGGGTTGAAGAATGGACATCTAAAAACAGTGCTAACACAGAAAGTCCCAAAAGCCATGTACAATATCAGACGATCTAGTAGGGGTAAGGGTTTAAGACTTTTTCCACGGATGGGTCTTCAAAGGATAGAACTAGGACCAGTGGATGGAAAGTACACAGAGACAGGTTTCAGTGCCAGGTAAAGAAGTTGGAAGATTCAGCATTCACTAGTTTTGGGGGTCTTACAGAGCCCTGGGTTCTGACATTATTTCATAGCCGCATGATAGTGAAGGAGTTTCCTTACTACCCTGAGCCTCAGTCTCTTCCTCTGGGAACTGGAGAATATGATGAAGAGGCTAGTTATCTAGCTCCTGGGGTCATTCGGAAGATGAAATGAGACTCCAGAGCTCTTTTGTAGGGTCTCATCCACAGCAGTCCATAGTACGTGTTCATCATTACTTGTGGTAATTCACTGTTATCTCTCAAAATGATATAAAGATGAAATCTCCCGGCCCAAATTGTAATGAGAGCTTCACCAAGAAAGTTGTCCTCGGAGGAGGGACTACAATGCAGTCTGGCAGGGGTGCGGGAGAAGAGATTCGGACTGGAAGAAGAGTCAGACCGGGTTCTATGGTATGCTCTGGGGAGTCACAGTTGTGATGCTCTCCACCCCACTGTCCTGATCCAGCCTCAGAAATTCAGGAATAAGAGAGACGTTCTCCCCTCCTTTATCTCCCTGTGGCCTGTCCTACCCAAACTAACTAAAATTAGTCATGGCCATTAATTCTTAGAATTTGCTGGTAGGGGAGTGAATAAAGCCGGCATGTTTCAGCAGGTTCTGAGAGTAAAGGTTAAGTGATGGAACATCAGGAACAGCTTCGTGAGTGTAAACAAGTGATTTTTCCCTCTTCCTGCTCCCTGCTTCATGTTGAAACTCACGGCAACCGTGATGAAACCCTGTGGATAAGGCTAGGATTATTCACCCCAGTGATCCCAAATCAGGCAAGACTTAACCTCACTACTTATGGGAAATAGTACATCTCTTCCTTCCTTTCCTTTTGTAACTATGGTAACAGCAGGCGTCTAGGTGTCGCTTTTGAGCTCCAATTTCCTTGCCCTGCGCTCCCTTGTGGCACTTCTAGAAGTCATGATGACCCCTGTGGGTTGCAAAATACGGCATATTATTTTCCCTAGGGCTAAAGTCTTTGGCAAGAAAATTCACTATTGCTGAATGACAAAGTTTTTGTATTTTCAAAGGCTTTACAGGTAGTAACCCTATGTTACAGACGAATTCAGGAACCGAATAAAGCTTTCATTTTAAGTACCCAGGGGAACTTGGACTTATATGTTACATGTGTTTGGATCTCTCCAGTTTCCTCTCCTACAAGTTGGCCTTTGGGTATGGCCTAAGGCCCTGGAGTCATGCAGCCTGTGCCCGTTCATCCTACACAGCTGTCTGTACTGGGTTTTGATCACAAGGACGGATGGGAGTCAGGGGCCGGTACCTGTGTCCAGTTCTACCCTCTGAGGTTTGACTCGGGAGACACATCCTACATTAGAAGACATCACTTCCAAATTTGAATTACCTCAAAAGAATTGCTTGTGACATGTGAGCATTGACCCTGGACCTTAGGTGAAGTCCTGTCTCTTGGCCAAAGTAGATAAGAACATCTACTCTGCTGGCTTGAAGAACTGGAAGGTTTGAAAAATTTCCTTACTGAATTAAGGGAGCTGCCTCCAAGTATGTAGGAGCTGTGGGGGATGCAGACGGCGTCTCGCTCCATCCCTCAGTTTGGAGTGGACGACATAGAAATCTACTGAGAGAAAGGCATTGGTAGCCTGCCCTAGGGGGAGTCAGGCCAGACCTGTGTGGGGAGCCAACACAGGGAGTTCTAGTTACTACTGATTGAGACAGGTAAGAGAAGATTCCAAGACCTCACACGCAAAGGGGCAGTCCCCATATCTTAGAGTCGGGCCAAAGAGAACGCTGCCTGTGGTAGGCTTTGTCAATTCCCAGAAGTCTCAGGGAGTCAAAGCCCATAGAGCATCCTCCTCATTGGGGTACCAGATATAAACAGACATAGTCTGTCAGCATTGGATAGAGAAGCAACTGAGACCAAAGAATGGAACTACTGCCATCATTCTCACCTGAGTATAAGTGGACACCAAACGGGACCTCCACGCCCCACCCCTGCATACACCCTCCTGCCACCAGCAGCCTGGATGGTACAGGCAAAGAGCAGGCCCCAAGCTTGCCTGTCATGGCCAGCTCCTGGCAGCCGCACCCAAGACTGTGCACAAAGTGGGAAGAAAGAAACTCGGAAATAGACATTTTCAATCAGGCTAGATTTCAAACCAGAAAGACAAAAACAGAAAGGGTTGGACTGAGGAATCTATCATTACTGAGCAATTTTAAGTTTCTCCACTAAGCAGAAGAGGAAAGATGAAACAAACAAAGTTCCCTCATTGTTACTGGTAAAAATTAAACCTTTCCATATTTGTACATCCCTGAGGGACACCACTGAATGAAACCTGTGGTATAGAGATCAATTCTCTATTAACTGTGTCCCCACTCTCCTTCAGAATGACATTATGCTGCCTTAATGGTTGAGACTGTTTCTTTTTTTTAAGTAATTTTCAAATTCTCCGAATTTGAAAGAAGGTATTATAACAGTTTAGCTTTGGAAAATATTTTATCCATATTCCAATATATGATCAATTTACCTTTTTAGGTATTCTCAATTAAATACAAACATGAAAAAATGTAAGTCTCAGTTTGTACTCAATAAAATTGTGCAGGGTTTTATATGATTTAGTTCTTATCTTTGTAAGTATAGGTTTACTAACCAAAATGTACTAAACAAAGAAAGATAGTCATTGATCTGAACTGGAAAACCATTTAAATTAATCTAGATTTTTAAGTACTTTCTTTAAAAAAATTAAATAAAAATCTAAAACCTTAGTTTTTTAGAGAGACTTTTTTTTATTATTATAAAATTAAGCTTGTCCAGTTGCTATCAACTAGCCACCATAGCTCCAAAATAGGTTCCAATTAGGTTCCAATGATAAATTACCCCATCATCACCAAAGGAATGTTACAGTGGCAGACCTTGAAAATTACTCTTGAAAAGACAGTTATCTTGGTGGTAGAATCCAAGAGAGCCCTCCAGTTCATTTCTCCTAATACATATAGTTTAAGCCACTGTTTCCTGATTCCCATGGTATGGCATGTTTTGGGTGGTAAAAAGATGTCTGGAGAAAAGAAAGTAAATGGGAGAGCAGCCGGTCTCTGTATAACTCTTAACTGGTAAGAAAAAAATGTTCATTGAAAACTACAGTCCAATGGACTTCTGCTTCTGAGTAGAATTTCAACAACTTAAACTATAAACATTCTATATTTAGAGAGATCGTAGAGCTAGGAAGATATAGATGATTAGACAAGTTAGTTTCCAGAGAGAAATGCCCTTCCTTGGTGAGCTGGCTTTACAGATGGAGGATCCCCAAAATCTCAGCAGTGTTCTCTATGAGACACATGCCCATCTGTGGGCCCTGCGGCATGATGGAAAGCTATGATGGAAAGCAGAATGAAGTCTTCTTCCACAGTCTTAGTGTTTAGGAGACAAAGTCCACTAAAACCTAACATGAATATTCAAGTCTTGCCCCTGATGCATTTTAACTCAAAGTCAACTGAATCAACCAAAACTACAACCTAGTTGCACCCAGTTCAAATACTGAAGAGACTAACACATTAGCCTCTTACCCTGTCACTCTAACATAAGAAAAGGAACCTATAAATAAGAGTTCTTTTAAATACAATATCCAGACAAAAATAGACACATAGATAAATGGAATAGAAGAGGGAGCCCAAAAATAAACCCACACTTACGTGGTCAATTAATCTATGACACAGGAGCCAAGAATATATAATAGGAAAAGGATAGTCTCTTCAACAAATGGTGCCTGGAAAAGTGAACCGCCTTCTTTACACCAGACACAAAAAATCAAAATGGATTAAAGACCTAACTCCTAGAAGAAAACACAGGCAGTAATCTCATAGACATTAGCCTCAGCAACATTTTTCTAGATATGTCCCCTCAGGCAAGGGAAACAGAAACAAAAATAAACTGTTGGCACTACATCAAAATAAAAAGATTTTTTTCAGGAAAGGAAACCGTCAACAAAACAAAAAGACAACCCATGGAAAGGGAGATGATATTTGCAAATGATATGTCTGATAAAGGGTTAATATCCAAAAATATATGAAGAACCTACACAACACCAAAAAAGAAAGCTGATTAAAAAGGGGCAGAAGAGGAGCGCCTGGGTGGCTCAGTGGATTGAGACTCTGCCTTTGGCTCAGGTCATGATCTCAGGGTCCTGGGATCGAGTCCCACATCGGGCTCTCTGCTTAGCAGGGAGCTTGCTTTCCTCCTCTCTCTCTCTCTGCCTGCCTCGCTGCCTAGTTGTGATCTCTCTATGTCAAATAAATAAAATCTTTAAAAAAAAAAAAATGGGCAGAAGACATGAGCAGACATTTCTCCAAAGACGACACAGTGTAATAAAAGTACCATATGATCCAGTAATCCCACTGGGTATTTACCCAAAGAGAACAAAAACACTAATTCATATATGAATTAGTTATATACAGCTCTGTGGGGTTTTTGCAGCATTATTTACAGCAGCCAAGGTATAGAAGCAACTCAAGTGTCCATAAGTGAATGGATAAAGAATCTGTGGTGTGTGTATATGTGTGTGTGTGTGTGTGTGTGTGTGTGTGGATATACATATATACATACATACATACAATGGTTTATTAGCCATGGGAAATGAGATCTTGCCATTTGCAGCAATGTAGATGGACCTAGAGGGTATTATACTAAATGAAATAAGTCAAAGAAAATAACTGCTATGATTTCACTTAGTTTCAAGTTTTTATTTAAATTCTAGTTCATTAACATACAGTGTAACTTAGTTTTAGGTCTAGAATTATTTCAACACCCAGTGCTCATCACAATATGTGCCCCCCTTATTCCCCATCACTCATTTAATCCATTTCCCCCACCCAACTCCCCTCCAGCAACCCTTAGTGTGTTCTCTATAGTGAAGTCTGTTTTATGGTTTGCCTTTCTCCACGTTCATCTGTTTTGTTTCTTAAATTCCACATATGAGTGAAATCACGTTGCCTTTCTCTGGCTTCTGTCGCTTACCATAATACTCTGTAGCTCCATCCATGTCATTACAAATGGCAAAATTTCATTCTTTTTTATGGCTAATATTCCACTGTGTAAAGATATTACAACTTTTTGATCCACTCATCAGTCGATGGACATTTGGGCTCTTTCCATAATTTGTATATTATAGATAATACTGTTATAAACATCAGATAAAACTGTATATTATAGATAATACTGTTATTATAGATAATACTGTTGTATATTATAGATAATACTGTTATAGATAGTACTGCATATATCCTTTTGAATCAGTACTTTTTTTTTTTATTTATTTGACAGACAGAGATCACACTTAGGCAGAGAGGCAGGCAGAGAGAGAGGAGGAAGCAGGATCCCAGCTGAGCAGAGAGCCGATGTGGGGCTCGATCCCAGGACCCTGGGATCATGACCTTAGCCGAAGGCAGAGACTTTAACCCACTGAGCCACCCAGGCGCCCCAGTACTTTTTTATCCTTTGGATAAATACCTAGTAGTGCAATTGCTGGGCCATAGGGGCGCTCTACTTTTAACTTTTTGAGGAACCTCCATGCTGTTTTCCAGAGTGGCTGCACCAGTTTTGCATTCTCACCACCAGTGTGAGAGAGTTCCTCTTTCTCTGCATCCTCGCCAACCATCTGTTGTTTCCTATGTTGTTAATTTCAGCCATTCTGACAGGTGTGAGGTGATACCTCATCATAGTTTTGATTTGTATTTCCCTAATGATGAGTGATGTTGAGCATCTTTTCATGTGTCTGTTAGCTATCTATATGTCTTCTGCCCGTTTTTTAACTGGTTACTTGTTTTTGGGTGTTGAGTTTTATAAGTTCTGTATATATTTTGGATACTAGCCCTTTATCAGATAGGTCATTTGCAAATATCTTTTTTATAAGACTTCACTTATATGTGGAATCTAAAAAGCAAATTGGACCAAATAAATCAACCAACAAACAAACCAAGAAAACAGACACTTAAATTCAGAGAACTGGTGGTTCCTAAGAGGGAGCTGGGTGGGGATATGGGTGAAATAGATAAAGAGGATTAAGAGGTACAAGATTCCAGTTATAAATGTCACAGAAATTAAAATTACACAACAGAGAATATAGTCAATAGTAGTATAAGGGTGTATGGTAAAAGATGGTGGCTACATTTCTTGTGGGAGCACCGAGTAACGTATAGAATTGTTGAATCAGTGTTGTACACCTGAAACTAATATAATGTATGTTAATTATGCTTCGATAAAAAATAATGCCCAGAAAACAATGAAAATTACAAGCCATGCAAAGAATGCCATGCAAAGAAAATATGATTAATAAACAAGGAAAAGTAGATAATAGAAGTCATACCCCCAGATGTCCAAGAGGATAGAGTAGGCAGGCAAAATCTGTTAAATAACTATTTTAAATGTTAATGAAAATATAAAGATAGGAAAATTAATGAGAAAATGGATAATTTCAACAAAGAAATAGACTCTATTAAAAATACAAAAGAATCAAATGGATATTTTAGAAAGAAAATGTACAGCAGCTAAAGTTAAAACTTATTTGAAGAGTTTAATAGTAAATTCAACAGTAGAAGACTGGGTTAGTGAACTCCAAGAGAAGTCAATAAAAAATATCCAAATTGAAGCACAGATTTTCTTTAAAAGAGTAGGAAAAACAGAATGAAGTGGAAGAGACATAAGAGGCACAGATCTCACATAGTGTAATTGGAGTCCCAGAAAAAGACACCAAGAAAGAGAACATGAAGGAAGTAACAAGGGAGCATTTTCCAAAGCTACTTGAAGACCTCAACCCACACAGGTTCAAGTAGTCAGTAAACTTCAAGATAATTGCACCTAAGCACATTGTGGTAAACTGCTGAAAAGCAAAAATAAAGAGAAAAAACACCTTAACATCCATCAGAGAAGGGGTGTGTGTGTGTATATATATATATATATATATATATATATATATATTCATTACATCCATTAATACATTCATTACATACATTTATATTTATATATTACATTCAGAAAACAACAGAGATACTACCATTTGACTTTTTAGTAGAGAAGTTCTGGATGTCAGAAGACAATGAAATGATATCTTTAAAGAGCTAAAAGAAAAAAACAGCCAAGCTAGCTTGGCCTACCTAGTGGGAGTATCCTACAAAAGTAAAAATGAAACAAAGATGTTTTCAGACAAAAACAGAAAAGTTTTCTAAAAAGAATACTAAAAGATGGTTTTCTGCCTTAGAGAAAATGACCACAGATAGAAGCTCAAATCCGTAAGAAGGAATCAAAAGCACTGAAAATCAGGATAAGGGTAAAGAGTACTGGAAGAGATTATGCTGAGTGAAATAAGTTAAGCAGAGAGAGTCAATTACCATATGGTTTCACTTATTTGTGGAGCATAACAAATAGCATGGAGGACATGGGGAGTTAGAGAGGAGAAAGGAGTTGGGGGAAATTGGAAGGGGTGGTGAACCATGAGAGACTATGGACTCTGAAAAACAATCTGAGGGGTTTGAAGTGGCGGGGGGTGGGAGGTTGGGGGAACCAGGTGGTGGGTATTAGAGAGGGCACAGATTGCATGGAGCACTAGGTGTGGTACAAAAATAATGAGTACTGTTATGCTGAAAATAAATTTAAAAAATCAAAAAAAAAAAAAGATTACTACTGACTGGGTTCAGCAACAGTTATTGTGCTGTGTAGAGATAGTAATATGTAAAGAAGTAAGACCAAAATAGCTCAAAGGGCAAAAGGGACAAAAGTAGTCTTGCATTATTTGGGAAGTGATAAAAGCAAAAATTAAAGCTGATCTGTAGTAAGTCATGAATGAATATTGTAACATACCTATATATAGGAGAACCACTAAATAAAGATATAAAATGGTACAAAAATTTCATGTAAGAAACTAAACAGAATAACCCCTTTAAAAGAAGACAAGAAAAGAAGAGTAAAGAATGGGTACAATAAATAGAAAAATGATAGCCTTAAACCCAACTATTTCATTAAATGTAAACAGACTAAAGACTTCAATTAGATTCTGTATCTTCAGTACAGATTCAACTATGTGCTGTATACTAATCGAAAGAAAGTTTTACCAACACCACACAGTAGACTTTAAGCTAAGAAGATAAAGGGACATTTCATAATGATAAGAAGTTCAATTCATTGAGAAGATATAATAGGGGTGCCTGGATGGCTAAGTCAGTGAGGCATCCAACTCCTGATTTCCACCCAAGTCATAATCTCAGGATTGTGGAGATCAAGCCCCGAGTAGGCTCCATGTTAGGTTCTCTCTCCCTTTCCCTGTGCCTCTCTGCCCCTCCACCCCCACTCAAGGTCACATGCACTCACTCTTTCTCTAAAAAAAAACAAGAAATATATATATATATATAATTCCTATATTTATAAGCACCTAATAACATGGTTTCAAAATACAGGCACACCTCAAAGATAATGAGGATTTGGTTCCAGACCACCACAATAATGTGAATATCACAATAAAGTGCATCAGATGAATTTTCTGGTTTTCTAGTACACAAAGTTATGTTTACACTATACCATAGTCTATTAATAATAGCATTTGGTCCAAAAAAAAAAAACCTAATGTATTCACTTAAAAATATTTCATGGCTCAAAAATACCAACCATCATCTGAGGTTCACTAAGTCATGATATTTTTGCTGGTGCCATTTGATAGAATTCTACCCCCACTAGAACTTTTTTAAATATTGGAGTCAGTCCTCTCAGACCCCACCAGTGCCTCACCAACTTAGTGATTTTTTTTTAAGATTTTATTTCTGCATTTGATAGAGAAAGAGCACAAGTAAGCAGAGTGCCAGGGAGAGGGAGAAACAGGCTCTCTGCTGAGCAGGGAACCTGACACAGGGCTCAATCCCAGAATCCTGGGATCATGACCTGAGCCGAAGGCAGTTACTTAACCGACTGAGCCACCCAGGTGCCCCAGGCAACTTTGTTTATGTACTGCTCTAAACCCTTTGTTGTCATTTCAATAATCTTCACAGAGTCTTCACCAGGAGAAGATTCCATTTCAGGAAACCACCTTTTTTGCTCATCCATAAGAAGCAGCTCGTCATCTGTTTAAGTTTTATCATGAGCTTGAAGCGCTTCAATCATATCTTCTGCAGACTCTCCCTCAGTTCTCTTGTTCTCTGTACCACATCTGCATTACTTCCTCCACTGAAGCCTCGAACCCCTCAAAATAACCCATGAGGATTGGAATCCACTTCTTCCAAACTCCTGTTAGGGTCCTTTTGTTTATATGCATCAATTTTATTTTCGCATGAATCGCAAATGTTCTTCATGGCACCTGGAACCACGAATCCTTCCCAGACAGCTTTCAGTTTACCAGATCCACCAGAAGAATCCCTTCTATGGCACCTACAGCTTTATATTTCTTTGATAAGACTTGCAAGTTGAAATGACACCTTGCTCCATAGGCTGCAGAATGCTTGTGTTAGCGGACATAAAAATCACATTGATCTCGTCCATCTCCATCAGGTCTTGGGTGACCAGGTGCACGGTCAGTGAACAGTAAGATTTTCAAAGGAATCTTGCTGAGCAGTAGGTCTTAACAGTGGCCTTACTTAGGAAACCATGTTGTCAACTGACGGGCTGTCACCCAGGCTTTGTTGTTCCATTTGCAGAGCATAGGCAGAGTAGATCTAGCATAATCCTTGAGGGCTCTAGGATTTTTGAAATGGTACATGAGCACTGGCTTTGACTGAAAGTCACCAGCTGCATTGGCCCCTAACTAGAGAACCACCTGTCTTTCAAAGCCAACCACCAACTTCCTCTCTCAGGCTATGAAAGTCCCAGTTGGCATCATCTTCCAATAGAAGGCTGTTTTGTCTACATTGAAGATCTGCTTAGTGTAGCCCTTTGTTAACCATCTTGCCCAGATCTCCTGGATAATTTGCTGCGGTTCATACGTGAGCACGTGCTTCCTCACCTCGTGCTCTCATGTTATAGAGACGCCTTCTTTCCCTAAACCTCATGAACCAATCTCTGCTGGCTTCAGACTTCCCTTCTCAGCTTCCTCACCTCCCTCAGCCTTCACAGAACTGAAGAGAGTTAGGGCCTTGCTCTGGGTTAGACTTTGGGTCAGGGGGCTGTTGTGTGGCTAGTTTGATTTTCTGTCCAGATGAGCATCTTTCCTGCCAGCAGTAAGGCTGTCTTACCATTCGTGTGTTCACTCAAGCACCGTCACCTGCCTTCAGGAACTTTTCCTTTGCATTCACTGTTCGGCCAAGAGGCCTGACTTTCGGCCTGTCTCAGCTCTTAACATGCTTTCCTCATGAAGCTCAGGCATTATTAGCTTTTTATTTCAAGTGAGAGACATGTGACTCTCTCTCTCTCTCTCTTGAACACCTGGAGACCACGGTAAAGTTTTTAATCAGCCTAATTTCGATATGATTGTGTCTCAGAGAAAAGGGAGGCCCAAGGAAAGAGAGAGACCGGGGATGGCTTGTGGGCAGAGCCGGCAGAACACACACATTTATCGATAAAGTTCCCTGTCCTCAATGGACAGGGTTCGCGGCCGCCCCCAAAACGCGATTACAAGAGTAACATCAAAGACCACAGATCACCCGAACAAATACAGAGATGAAAAAGGTCGAAATATTTCAAGAGTTACTGAAACGTGACACAGAGACCCAAAATTAAGCGCGGTATGCCTGTATACAAAGCAAAGCTTGACAAAACTAAAAGAGAAATCAATAGGTGGAAATTTTTATGAACTTCTTTTAGTATCTGAGCAAATGGGCAGGAAACAAAAATCAGCTGAGTGTGTGGATTTGCAGAACGGGACCTACCATGACCCAGCTGATGTTTTTATATTGTAGCCGTTACAACCAATAACTACAGATTACAGCTTTTTTTCAGTTACACATAGAATATTTGCTAAAGTATAAAGTGTGCTTCATCCATATGGCAGGTAATAACAAGGCAATAAATTTCAGAGGATTGAAATTGTACTAAATGTGTGTACTGACCTTAATGGAATTAAAAAAAAAAAAAATCACCGCAAGCTAACTGCAGAATCTTCCAATATGTGGAAGTTAAGCAGCATAGTTTGTTTTGTTTTTTTTTTTTAAGATTTTTTATTTATTTATTTGTCAGAGAGAGAGTGAATGAGAGCGAGCACAGGCAGACAGAGAGGCAGGCAGAGGCAGAGGGAGAAGCAGGCTCCCTGCCAAGCAAGGAGCCCGATGTGGGACTCTATCCCAGGACGCTGGGATCATGACCTGAGCCGAAGGCAGCCGCTTAACCAACTGAGCCACCCAGGCGTCCCAAGCAGCATAGTTTTAAATAAACCATGGGTGGAAGAAGAAATATCACCAGGGGAATTTTCAAATATTCTTAACCAACTAAAATGAAAGAACATCTGAATATACAGGGTTCAACTAAAGCAGTGTTCACGGGGAAAAAAGGAGGAAACGCATAGTTTCCAATGTGTATATTAGAAAAAAAGAGAGTTTGGCAATTAGTGATTTAATTGCCCATCTCAAAAAAGCTCGAAAAAGGGAAAATTAAACCTGAGGAAATTCGAAGAAAGAAGCACATGCATCAGAATGCAGCCGCTTTCAAAGATTCTCAGTACTGTTTGCACCGGTAAAGATAAAAAGATGATGGGACTTCAGAACTGGAAAGAGCCTTGTGATCATCACATAACTAAGTTGTAAATAAATAAATAAATAAATAAACCCATCCTACGTTTTACACACAGGTAGAAATTGAGACCCAAAAATGAAGGTATCCAGCATTTCCTGAGCTGCTAAAATGCACCAGGTTCTGTGCAGAGAGAGTACTGTACTATTTCTTACACTAACCCATTGCCACTGTTACTTTTCCAGCTCTGTCAACACGGTTGCTAAGACAGAAGTCATTAATTTGCCTGAAGTCTTATAACTAGCAAAGCGTGGAGCCAGGATTCCAACCTGGGTCTCTAATTCCAGAGCCCATACCCCCTAAGACCAGAAGTGGTTTATTTGGGGTCGATAGTGAGGTCTAGAACTGACATCCCTTTCTCCCAGTCAATTTCTTCTCACACTATAAAAGTGCAGGAATTGGGGGTGCCCGGGTGGCACAGTTGGTTAAGCATCCAACTTTCGGTTTTGACTCAGGTCTTGATCTCAGGGTTGTGAGACCAAGCCCCATGTCAGGCTCTGCTCTCAGCACACAGTCTGCCTAGACACTCTCTCCCTCTCCCTTCCTCCCCAACCTCCTGGTGCTCGCACTCTCTCTCTCTAAAAAAAAAATTAAAATTAAAATTAAAAAATCTTTAAAAATTTAAAAAAAAAAAAAAAACAGGGCTTGTCCATCATGCTCTGTTTCAGTGTTGTGCAATTCTTTCACACACAGTTGAGTGAGTCAGATAAAATAATCACTGGTCTAGTGTGCAGTATACTTTCCTCCAGTGAGGAATGTAGCTGCTTTGCCCAAGGCTCTATTAAAATTTCTAAGCTAGCCATGAAATTCTGTAATAAACTTTGACTTTTTAATCTAATTTCCCCGGACAGAGGAACTTGAAGCTGCCAAAATCTGTGCCTGGAAATGCCATACATGCAAACTGAAAACAACAAAGATTATCTTGGACTCCCCCCTCCCTTTACACTTACCCAATGTCTGTCTACTTACAGTACAAGGACCATGTCTGCTGTACCAGACCAATCTAAAGGCCCCATGTGGTTCTGGAAATGCACAGTGTTGCTCAATAAAACCAGAAATCTCCTGGAGTGCCTATCATGTATACGACTCTAAGCTAAGTTCTCTGATTAAGAGCTGAATATTCTGTGTGCTCAGAGATACATAAATAAAGGACTAGACTGTCTCTGTCCTCCTCAGCCCCGCCTAAACAGAAAGAGAGGTGTGTTCAGGCCACTATGATCCAGGTTGACAAATGATCAGTAGGGCGTTGGACAAGGGTTATGGGAACAAAAGGGAGAACAGGATTTGTTCTGACTCTGGGGTCAGGAGAGAGCTGCAGAGGAAGGTATGCTGGCACAGAAGCTAGGAGGACTGAGCTTCCTATCTCTAGACCTGGTCTGGGAATCCAGTGCCTTGAATATCCAGAGACCAACAGTTCCTGAAAGTAGTTAGAATACAGGTGTCACGATAGGGCATCGAAGAACCAGAGGCAAGAAATGGAGACTGAGGCCAGACTTTTTCAGCTTACACTTGTCCACAGGGGAAAGGGATATTCTCTTCTGATAGGTAACTCTGGAGAAGGAATTGTGAAGAAGCTGGAGACAATGGAGCCCAGCTGGTGTCGTGCAGATGACATTATCCAGGTAAAAGATGATCTGGTGGGGGAAGAGGTGAAATAGAGAGGTGGACATAGATTAGAGACCCTTAAGAAATAGAATTCATGTCACGGTGCCTGAGTGTCTCAGTGTAAGCGTCCAACTCTTGATTTCAGCTGAGTTCATGATCTTAGGGTTGTGAGATCAAGCCCCATGTGAGGCTCTACCCTCACCAAGGCGTATGCTTGACATTCTCTCTCTCTCCCTCTCCTTCTGCCCCTCCCCACCCCCATACATGATTGGTCTCTAAATAGGGGGTTGGAAAAAGAGGGAGAGTCAAAGGTATGTATGCTAATACCCAAGGCTCTTCCTTCCATCCATTCCACCATCACAGACACTTAAATTACACAGCGAAACACATCATGGAATAACCTATACAGTCCAGCTTTACAAAAAGTAATTATTTGCTGAATATAAAATCTATATTAACCAACAAGAATGTATAATATTTATTACTCATAGTCTATTTCCTTCCTGAGTCCTTTCCATCTTGGGCACCATGGGAAGGCAGTAAAACCAGTAACCGAGCGTGAATAAGGAGCAAACTGAGTCACCAGATCAGTGCGGACCATCAGAATTCTGTGAACATTTCTCAGATCGGTTCTTACTTTTCTTGCAAGTATCAGGAGAGGAGCAGTTTCTGGAAGATCTGTTATGGGTCAAAGAAAACTTGGGGGTTGGAGGTCAAAGCAGGTGCTCTCCTAGCTTGGAAATATGTGCAAATATGGGGCTGGAGAAAGTGCACATCTAGCTGAAGCTTGTCATTGCCTCACCTCCCTTTCGTGCTTTGCTCTAACAAGTTGGAAAACCATCTTCCTAGACATTCTACAGAACCAAACTGAATGGTTTGAGGCCATTTAAATATTTCAGCATTTTTATTTATTCTCATAGAACATTTCTGACTGTGGAAGAGGTAATGGCTTAAACTTTTTAGTTTTAACTTGGAGAGACTCTCTGCTTGCTTTTACTTAGTTCAGCATTTAACCATTGTCTATTTTTTTTAAAAAGCATGCATGCACACTCCAAGTTTTCCAAACCTGTCATTAAGACGAGCGTTTCTAACTAGAGTCAGATACTCAGACACCACCATCAATATACATAATTTAAAAGGTTACCTTCTCATGCTGTGAATTAATGATGTTGCTTTTTTTTTTTTAACCGTAAAGTTATATTCTTGCCTGAACATGGGTGTGGGCTTGTAAGAGGCAGCTGAGTAAGCATTTGGAAGATGCTTTGAGTTATATCCCTGTGAAAATGAATATTAATTTGTCTCCAGTTTGAACCAGTTATAAATGTAGGAGTGATCCCAATGAACCAACAACAAGGAAGGGATTGCACCTTAATCACCTACAGCAGTGTCAGTGAAGTACTGGACTCAAATTTTCCAAAACAGATTAGTATAAAAAGAATCTGTCTGTATTAGTCATTACATCCATCTCTAGCCCTCACTTCTTCAAGACAGGAATAATAATGAGACTAGAGCCTCATTATAAAATGTTCAGCCCAGCCTTAGTTTTTACTAGATTTGTAACTGTGAGGTTTTTTTTTTTTTTAATTTTATTTATTTATGAGAGAGAGAGAGAGAAAGCATGGGTATGCTGGAGCACGAGCCAGGGGGGGGGGGAGGGGGGGGGGAGAGGAAGAAGCAGAGAAGCAGACAGCCCGCTGAGCAAGGAGCCTGATGCAGGGCTCAGTCCCAGGATGCTGGGATCATGACCGGAGCCAAAGGCAGACGCTTCACTGACCCAGGTGCCCCTAGATTTGGGACTGTGTCACCTAGTGTGAACACACCTACAGATTAAAGTGGTGTTTGGTTTTTCATCTGCCTTTAGGAACCTATACGGTGTCCGTTAAGGGTCTTGCTACCCAAATGGACCACCATACATTCCTTTACTTTCTTATTAATCATAATCACTGTGTTTTCTGTTTCCTCTGAATAGTTTCCTCCAAAACAGTCCTCCAAAATAGTTTCTTTAATAAAGCTTAAGACGGAAAGCTTTTCCTGTTAATTTTTATCGATGATATAATTTCTGCTTTTATTGTAATTAAATGTGTTGAAGTTTCTCAGGGAATGGAGGCAAGCATTTCCCTTTTCCTACTTTATGGTGCATAATCAATAATTATGGTTGACCCGTACCGGCTGGTGTTTACCAAATTATCTCTCACTTAGTTCCCCTTTCTTAGCATTACAAACCAATCAACTGAATAAATGTTCCACCTTCTTGTTCCTCTGGAGAAAATAGTAAAATATATACTGATACTCTGTCTCCTTTTGCCCTGTAGTACATAATAATTTTTCCTTTCTTAAAAGTTTTTCTAATGCAAGGAAATGAATTCTTTAAATTTCAAACTATTTGTATTTTAACAATGACCTTCTAAAACAGCAAAACTATATTCACGGTAATAACACTCATAAAATATGAGGACAAAAATGTGATAAATTTTAGGGAGTCAAAAGTCATTTCTATTTCTTGAAATACTATGTTTTTAATAAAAAATTAATATGTTCATACAGTATATTGAAAATATGGTACAGTGAAATCCTTTAAATCATTGTTAGGTGAAATTAAAATAAGTTTTATAAATTTTATCTTAATAGTACTTGTACATCTAATAACATTTATTTGTGTCTTATTTTACTTACTACTTATTTTACTTACTACCTAATTATCTCCACCCCAACACTATTATTTAAACTGAGCACACACCTGTTTGCCTCCTATTCGTCATCTTTAAAAAATGTCCAGATTATATTTAGAGACTTACGGATGTAGGTGAACCTGTAAAACATTGGTGGGACACTTAGGCAGGCTGCATTGTGAGTACAATGTGTGGATTACTTCACTGACCCTTCCCAGTCGTTTATGAGGAAGTTGCCGTTGTCACAGCCATTGTACGGTTGGGGTAAACCGGGGCCGGAAAGCGGGATTCCTGGGCTGCAGGCACACACAGCTAGTTAAGGAGAGATGCAGGACACAAACTCAATCGGTCTGGTCTACGGTTTCCATATTAACTACTCCACAAGTCTCGCCGCTTGGTGTGTCTTTGCTCACCTTTCATTTCCCCTAAATGAAGAGGCATGTTCAGTCCAACCTGCAAAGTCCAGATCAACAGGTCTTGAATTCCCCTTGGAGCATAGTCCTCTACCAGAACACCTTGGCAGGGTGCCTCCCACTCACAGATAATCAAGGTTTAAAAAGAGCATTCCAACTTCCACCCTTCTCAATGTTCCACTCCATATTTGTCATTCTATTTTAGGACACATTCCTGTGCCATTGTGCTGTGCAGCACAGAAAACTGTTCATTTCTAAAGGTGATTAGTTTGCATTTCCTTATCTTCCATAGAAGCCACCATCTCTCTAATCCTTGGCAAGAAAATGAATGAAAGCATGCACTTACCTTGTAAATTCCGTCCTACTGTCCCAGCTTTACAATAAGCTAGAATGAATTGGGCAAGAAGACAAAGATAAAAATTTACAATGCTAAAACCTAGAATGAATCAAGAAGGAAATTCAACTAGTTAAAAGATATGTAGAGCTAAATAAAGAGTCAGAAAATGTGGGTAATAAATAATGATAGTAGCAAACATTTACTTGGCATTACTTATGTGGTTATAAGTAGTAATTTGTGTGACTTCATGACAGCAATAATAAGGTAGGTGCTATTATCACCATTTTAAAGATAAGGAAATAGGCACACAGAGTTGGGATTTGAAGCTAGGAAGACTGACTCTGACATAGTCTTAACTACTCTAAACATGACTCCTGCCGCATGGTGTGAGATGCTTCATTCTGACTTCACTATCTATCCTTTAGCTTCAAAATCCTCATCAATTACATGAAATACACAAGCCACCATTCATGTCGACATATACAGCTTTCCAGAATAGTGGTCAAAGTTCAATCAGTAAAAATTCAAGAACTACAAATCATTATATTATCTACAAGGAACAGGATAGAGGTTTGGTACCTTACTGTATTTTGGCAAAGATATTTCCAAAAAACCAGTTGTTGGTTGTAAATACCTTAGTAGCACTGCAGTCTGAGAACTCTGAATATTCATATACCCACATTGCTGAAGAAACTTAGAGATAAGCACCAGTGCTGGGCAGATCCAGCTCAATCTGCTAAATGCCCATTAAACACTGGTTTCTGAATTAGGAGAAAGGTCATCAATTTGTCCTCCAGCAACAGATGGAGAGGAAGATTTGACCAACACTCAGATGGACGAAAGTAAGGACAAGAGAGCAAGCCAGACATTCTGTATATTTCAACTTCAAGCTTGGAAAAAAAGCTTCTGAAAAAGATTTTATGAAGTAAGAGAAATGGATTAGGCAGAAGGGTAATATATCTGAAAATGATTTCCTCCA